>NW_026889783.1:2590000-3030000 GCF_033153115.1 Saccostrea echinata
AATTTCATTATCACTTGATGTTGCCAACACTTTATGAATTTTTATGTTCTACAGTTTTATTTTTAAATTTTATTGCAGTAAGGAGTGCAACAAAACTGCTTTATAATTACCAGTGCTTTTTAACTATCTTTACTAAAAAATAAGTTGAAAAAAAAATGTTTGATACTATTTGATGTTCAAAACACTATGTCTATCAATTAATTACAGAAATTTTACAGTCAATTCAGGGAATAGTTTTCATCATTTCACATATATTTTTAAATACAATTTATATATATTACACTTTGCAAATAATCATGTTTTAAGGTCTTCAAAATATGAAAAACCTGCCGTAAATGATGAAAAATATCAAAACGACAAATTGATTCACAAAGTAAGAATGGGTTACTGTGTGTTATAATTTTTAAAACAATGTTAAATAAAATACATATCAGATGTCAGGAGTGCAACACAATAATGTAAAATAGGGTTACTTCAAAATCTAGTATTTTTTGTAATAGAACTTGTATACAAAAATTCTTTTTTTGGCTTAGATTTGAAGAATTGATTTGAACAGACAAAAAAGTGAATTTGGGGGAATTTTATTGCTTCATATTTTTTTCATATTAAAACTTTTCAAACCAGAATTGAAAAAATAATGTAAAATAACAATAAAAAAGCCAATTTTTGGTCATACAGTACAATTCGTTTTTTATCATACCGGTTTTATATCATACTTCTTTTTTTATCATAGATATCTGAAACACAAAACCATTTCTTAATAATTCATTATAAATTTTGTCTGTTATTATCATAGGTAAAAGTATACACTTCGCTTACTATAATAGAAAATGTCCGTCCGTAATATTTTTTCACACCTTTTCACTCTTGGGACAATCAACAAAACAAAAGATAACACCTATCTACACCTGTGGTTCATGCACTGTCGCTTGTCTATACACAATGGCTTGATTTTCACTTTGAAATTTGCCGATAGTGAAAGACTGGGGAGATTAGTCACACTTCAGTGCACTTACCTGAGCGATTGACAGGGAGTCTGTTTATTTCATGAAGTACATGACAGGATAACACGAACTCTTTTTTTTCATAACTTATTTTCTTCTTATGTTAATCCTGAATTGTACGTTCGTAATAAATACGTTTTACCAAATGTGTTGAAACTAAATTTAATGTCAATATTAACCCAAGCTTTCTTACGCTTGGTGTCTGGATCAATGTTCATAGTTAATTACATTTACAAAACTGCCCGATTAATTAAGAAATAATTAAGTGAAATTAACTCTTTCACCAGTCTGTCCAAGCGGCTTTGAATGCATATGCTCATCAGTGTATCAATTAATTTTAATTATACGGCGACATTGAGTGTAAATAGGTAATTTTTTTATGTCTACTTTGGATGAATAAAAGAAACAATTTGAATGCATGCTTTGTTGCTGTGTTAATTTATTTAATATGTGACCAAAAAAATAAACCAAAAAAAAAAAAAAAAAAATACGAAACGAAACATTGGTAATTTGAATTGACCATAAATTAAAAATGAAAGTAGATCAAAATAAACAAGATGGATGCCAAGGGATCTAGAAGATTGAGTTTGAAGCGTATTAAGCTTTATTTAAGTGAATTTATTTATAATAAAAAGTTGAAACAGTAAGTAAATATTGTGAAATGATATGTCAGTTAACTTGTATTTCAAATAAACCTAAAAAATCGAAATTATATGTAACGTAAGATGTATAATACATCCAATAATTTACACAAACGTCGTATAGTCAGCCGTCCGACATGAATTTCAGCCGACTATGGTTATTATAAAAGTCGCTTATTATAAAGTTTTGGCCTGACAAATAAACCATGATAATAAACGAATTGTACTGTATATACAAGAGAAGATACTCAATCAAGGTCTAGATTTAATCATTCATACCCCTTTTACCATTTTGAAGCATATAAAACTATAATTTCTTGTGATTATGTATTTTAGAAAGTCTTTTTAGGTGTAATGATATTTTCTTTTTTCAAAAGATTTTACTAATAAAAATTCTGAAACTTTTTAATCCAATTGTCTATTCTATTGCCACTTCAGGATTTTAAACTATAATGCATGTGCAATATGATGATACAAGTGGAAAATGTGTTATGAGTAGTTGAATTTTTCCAAAAAATTTCAGTTTGGTGGTCATTTTTTTTTTAATTCACCCATATAATCAATAGAGCCCCACCCTAACACCAGAACCCTTGACCCAGGGGCCATGAAATTCATAATTCTGGAAGAGGCAACCATGCTCATCATAACTCATTGTCACTATGTACTTAGTTTATTTAATATCCAGGAACATAGAAGATTTTCAAAGAATTAATGCAATTTTACTATATAATCAATAGAGCCCCACCCTAACACCAGAACCCCTGACCCAGGGGCCATAAAATTCACAATTTTGGAAGAGGCACTCTTACTTATCATAACTACGTTCTTAGTAAGTTTATTTAATATCCAGGAGCAGAGAAGAAGATTTTCAAAGAATTAATGCATTTTCAATATATAGTCAATAGAGCCCCGCCCTAACACCAGAACCCCTGACCCTGGGGCCATGAAATTCACAATTTTGGAAAGGAAATTCTTGCTCATCATAACTATTACTTATTTACTTTATTTAATACCCAGGATCAGAAAAGAAGATTTTCAAAGAATTAACACATCTTCACTAGTATATAATCAATAGAGCCCCACCCTAACACCAGTACCCCTGACCCTGGGGCCATGAAATTCACAATTTGGAAGAGGCACTCTTGCTCATCATTACTGTGTACTTAGTTACTTAATTTAATACCCAGGAGCAGAGAAGAAGATTTTCAAAGAATTAATGCATTTTCACTAGTATATAATCAATAGAGCCCCGCCCTAACACCAGAACCCCGACCCAGGGGCCATGAATTTCACAGTTTTGGATGAGGCACTCTTGCTCTTCATAACTGTGTACTTAGTTACTTAATTTAATACCCAGGAGCAGAGAAGAAGATTTTCAAAGAAATAATGCACTTTCACTATATGATCTATATAGCCCAACCCCAAGCACCAGAACCCCTGACCCTGGGGCCATAAATTTCACAATTTGGTAGAGGGCTCAATGGTTATTACAATGATGCCAACAGTTTGACTGCTTGATGTCCAGGAGTGAAGAAGAAGATTTTTAAAGTTTGCATTATTTTTGGTTGTTTTAGCCCCACCCCTCAGGCCCTAGGGGGGCAGGGACCATGAAATTCACAATTTTTGTTCCCCTTCACCCATAGATGCTATATGCCAAATTTGGTTGAAATTAGTTAAGCGGTTTCAGAGAAGAAGCTAAAAATGTTCAAATGTTAACACATGACACATGCCGTCAGACGAGAACGGATAGCAATAGGTCACCTGAGTGACTCAGGTGACCTAAAAATCCATATACTGTAAACCAACTATTATTCACGTCATCTTTTATTCATGATTCGTCAGTTTGAGATCAATCTGCGATGATTAATTTTCATGACTGAGGAAATATTCTCTACAAATACAAAGCAAATAAATGGTTCATGGTGATTAAAGTAGGTCACGAAACTCATGGATATTTCTCGCATGCGAATAAAAGTTGGTTTACAGTATATGTACCTATTTGGAAATTTAAAAATAGTATTTTGTTAAACAAATAAAGAACTTGCTATGAATATGTATAAATATTCATATTGGGGGTTCCTTCTAAACCATAATGAAATCATTTCACAAAGATCCTATTGAGTTGTACAGGTAATTATACAGGTAACATTGCTGTGAGCCATGTACTATTAATATAGTTACATATGCACTGACCGGTATCTCTGGTAATCCTCCTCATCCTTGTCCAGGCTTGACAGCTGATTGGGACAAGCCTCATTACTAAGCAGGCTCAGATAGGTCAAATTAGGCAGGTTTCGAGAGAGATTGTCCAATAACTGATCAAGGTTTGTTATCTTAACATTATTTCAGGAAGAAAAATAGTTCATGTGGATTTAAAATTATTTTGTTTAAAATAGTTTATCAGATAATGATATCTATAATATATAGAACATATGTATGTTCCCTTCAACAACACATAAACCTTTTGTCCTAACATACTGAATGAGTGAACTCTAAAGTTAAGTGGCTACATCCTCAAACTACACAAAAACACACTGAAGCTCATTATAATTAAACTGCGCTTGGAGAAATACACAATCTCAAGTTCTTCTTCTTAATTGTCAATGTTAATTTTTTCAGTTATATAGTCCAACTGACAACAAGATATCATTGAGATGGTAACAACCTCAAAGGGCCTCGCTTTTAGTAAAGATAAGGACATCAATTTGAAAGGGACCATCAAAAGACTCAAAGTTTTTGTGTCAGTGTGAAGGAGAAAAAATTGCTATTTGTTTTTTATCTTTCTTTTTTTTTTTGGTTCAAACGCTGTTAACACTTTATCCAAAGCCACTATATCTGGGTAAAGTACTAGTATTAGCCACACAGCTCCAAGTGCAGAACATATACTCCAGAATGATTTTACACAGAGATCTGCTTTGACCTTGAACTTTAACTAACACCTTTACTCACAGCTACTATTTTGATAAAGTATGAGTCAGATGAAGCCAATAGGAAAGAAAATATGCTCTTAACTAGGATTTCACACAGGGTTCTGCTATGACCTCTGATCTAGAAACTTGGTTAAATGACACGACACACCCTTTATGGATAAAATATGACCCAGATTGAACTATGGAGTGATAAAATATGCTCTGGACAAGTATTTTAAACATATTTGTTTACCTTGACCTTTGATCAATAAATTGAGATGGTTAATAGAGATATCAGATATAGGGCTATCACTGGTGGTCAGCTGCTGTGATGGTTAATAGAGATACCAGATATAGGACTGATACACTGGTATTCAACTGTTGTGATGGTTAATAGAGATACCAGATATAGGACTGATACACTGGTGGTCAGCTGCTGTGATGGTTAATAGAGATACCAGATATAGGACTGTCATTGGTTATCAGCTGATGTGATTGTACCAACTAGAACAGGATAATCCACTCCCTTGAACTGGTTTTATTCTGGGATTATTCCAAACCCTTTTTTAAAGAATTAAATCTTGAGCTGTTCTAATATAGCACGACACAGAAGAAAAAGGTAATGAGTTCTGCGGATCTTACAAAAAAGAATCCCACTCCTGAGTCTTGATGTTGTTGACATGACCTACTTAGTTCAAGTTACCTGGATCTTCTCTGTTCATGAACAACCTCAATTTGGCTTACCAAAGAATATGAGTTTTTACCATCCTTGCACTTAGTTGGCCCTCACAAGATTGACACTTCTGAGCTATTTCATGCTGCTCTTGCCAGAATCACTATGGCTAACAATCCTGGCAAATAGTGTAATGATTAATCTTTGAGTCAATTATATTCTTTCATAACAAAGTTGCGAGTTTTAGAAATTTACAAGCCCTAGACCTTGATAGGGTACAAACACCATGATATAGAGTTAATAATACATATCTCCTGGTCATAATCAACTTCAGTTAAAGATGATCATTTAATAATATTCTATTAAGGGTTACCATACAGATAAGACATTTACACTTTTGAACCCTGTGACCTTGACCTATCCAAATGACCATGGTTTATGAAATGAATTTTTATTATAAAGAACCTTTTTGCTAAGAATGAGCTTATATTGTGTCTATGAGTCAAAATCATGGGTCAACTTGACAAAAATTTATACCTCTGAATCCTGTGTCCTTCACACTGTCCAAATGACCTTGATAAAGGATCATGACACATCCTCTTGTCATAAACAACATTTTCTTGTTAGTATGAGTTTCTAAAATGTCTCCATTACAAATTTACAGTCAGGACATAAATGGAACAGAGAGCTAGGCATGTGGACATACAGATGGACATGGTTATTCCTTTGATTACTGCCAAACTTCCTTTGTGGGGAAGTATGATGATAAATTCCTTAACAACAAAAGGATACTTTGTTTTTATTTAATGTGACGGTATGTAGATTCTTTAGCTGTGGAAACCTTATACCATCATCTAATTCATTATTATCTAACACAAGTTCCTCCAGTTGTGTGAACCTTTCCAGGCCCTCCAATGATCTGTAAATTTTTTTTATTAAAGTCAGAAAGCAATAACATAAATTTAGAGTACATGTAATACGTAAAGATTTAGACTTATTTGGTTTCATTTCCACACTTCAGAAATCAAAAAATAAATAAATAAATAAATAAATAAAATAAAATAAAATAAGCAAATAATGCAACAATACATATTAAAATTGTATGCTACTTGAAATGAATGATAACAATGTACATGTATACTATGCATAAATAATTAAAACTGTTATCTTAAATTAACATTTCTGTGTTCTGACATCATGGTGATAACATGCAATGCACTATCTACTCCAAAAAACATTAGTTGCAGTGAAAATTGCTTCTCACTCTTTTAATAAATTTAAACATTCTCATAATACTGTCTTTGCTTCCCTAATCAAGAAAAAATTATTTTAGCATCATAATTATATTTACCTTAAACAATTAAAACTCAGATCTAGTCTTCTTGTTTTCTCAGCAAATTCATGGACAGTTTCACTGGGAATCCTGGTCAGATCCTGTCCAGCCAAGGAGAGCTGCCAGTATAAATATTAACTCAGTTCTATCACTCACAAATGCAACATACATTAACATGCTGAGATTTTCTTACATATAAATACAAATTTCTTGCCAGGAATTTTTCCGGGGGGTGGGGGCTATATTATATAGCCCAAGCACCAACTGTTCAAAAATTACTGCCAAGGTTAAAGTTGAGTAAAATTTTGCAAAAATGGGTCAACTTCCACGGTCAAGAGATCAAATATGTTGGTACCAAAAAAAAGGTTTTGTCACAAGGAATAGTCAGTACATGTGAAATATGAAAGCCCTAGCTCCAACTAATCAAAAGTTACGTGCAAGTTATTGTTTTTGCAGACAAACTGACGGACTGACGGGCGCAGAGAGAGAGCAAAAACTATATGCCCCCAAATCTTCGATTATGGTGTCATAAAAAATAAATAATAAAAGGAGAAATTCAAAGGCAGTCTGATGAAACAAAAATTCTTCTTATAAATGATTATCTCTATGTCATTTCAAAAAAGTTGAAGAGGATTTTAGACCTTTTTATTGTCATAATGTAAATAACCTTAATCGACATTGAGAAGTGTTTTTCATAATAAAATAATGTAGATATTATTTTTTGTTTTCATTTAAATAGTACATGGAAATGAAACATGTACATGTGCATACATTGGCATGTATTTAAAATTTTAAATTAACACACTAAGAAGTCTCCCTAGAATTAGAAATTTCCCTTAAATTAGATAGGTGATTTGGGGTCTTGGTTTGTCCTAAATGTTAATGATAATGCTTACATTTTGTGTTATTTCAGAAAAAGGTGGGACAAGCATATTTTTTGGTAGGACAAGTCATTTTACAATGGTAACCTGTCCGAGGGCAAGTACATGTACTGAAAAATTCTATTTGTCTACCCCTGATCAGGTATATATTGCGATGCAGTACTAGTTAATTTTCATTGTCTTAATAGAAAAATAATAAAGCTATTTGAAGCTATATAGTTAAAGCAAGAGATTGTGCTGGACCTGTTTAAGGTTATTGACTGATATTAAATTTAAAGGACAATTAAGCTATGATCAGAGACATGAAACACTCAAACATGTTAGTTATGTCTCAGCTATGGTTAATATTCATGATGTTCTTAGTGGGTTGAAAAGATTTTTCTTATTTATTTTGTAAAGTTGAGACTGTCAAAATGGGCAAACGATGATGCTTATAATGATAGGCAAATATTATAACATATCATCGGTAAAAATTCTACCGATTAAAAATACCCTACGGTTTCTTAGCCTGTTCATTCCTGGTGATTTGTTTCAGCTTTATTCCTTACAGATAAAAAAAAATGTGGGTATAATGAATTAAAAAACAATAATTATCTCACCATTCCATCAACGAAAACAGGTTTTATTACATCGTTTTCTTCCATTTCTTCTGTCGCTTCATATTCTTCGTCAGCCATATTTACATCACGTGATGAAGCACTCTAAACAAAGTCACGTGAATACATTATATCAACCTTGGGAGTAGGTGGATCTGGAGGGGTGGATGAAAGATTTAGAGTTGTAAGATGCGAATGTAATAAGGTTCATTTTCAAGTCCATTTTAAAGTTTCAGGAAAGATGGAGTGGGATGAAGTGGGGCTCGCCTATTTTTTTAAAACTATATTTTCCTCAAAAGTTAATTACTTCTAAACACTTGGTAATAAAATAGAATGTGGCTTGAACCAATTTTAATATATACTCCCATCAAAACGATGTTCATATCTAATAAATTTTTATCTTTTTTTTTTTTGCCCAGATATTTTTTTTTACGATCCCCCCCCCCCCCCCCCACATTCAGGCCATGGAAATCCAAGTTCCAGCCCAGTCTCCTATATTAGTGAATAAAATTTCGAAAATTAAGAATTTCACTTAGGCCTTTCAATTTTTTATTTTAAAAAGAATAGCATTGTGTTGTCCACCCCTCCAGATCAACATGAAAAAGAATGGTTATCTATTGATTTTTCTGCGAATGGTAACTCAAAAGTTACTATGCTAAGTTAACTTATCTTTTGCAGCTTATCTACTTTTATTGTATCAGGTCCCTAGAAGTCGGGTGGGGGGGGGTGGGGGGGGGTGGGGGTGTATATATTGAGTATACTGAGTGTATATCGCTATACTAAATTTTCCTTTAAATGCTGGTTGCGCCCCTCCCCCCAACTTTTTTGACGTTAGGTTAGCCTTTTTTGTCAGATAATATTAGGAAGTTGCCCCCCCCCCCACCCACTTTTGGTCAGGTTTTTTTTTTTGCTTGTCAGATTTTTTTGGGGGGGGGGGGAATTGCCCCCCCCCCTGCTTTTGAAACCGTTGCTATGGGCCTGTGTATTAATTTGTATGAAAGAATCCCTCAAGATATAATTGGAAAATATAAGGCAAAATCAGAAAAAGTCTGGGTCATAGAAAAGGTCAAGGTCATGAAATTCAGGAAAGGGCGAAATGCTTTCATTAAGACCCTTTTAGGAATTATATGAAATTTTTTTTAAAGGATTCTTTCAAAATAAGCCTAACACTGAGTCAAATAAAGATTAGGATAAAAAGACAGGAAATACAGACAATAGTGTCTTTGCATGTTTTTGGTGGTCAATATAAGTTTGGTGTTTTATTAGACATACAGTCAGAGGGTGGAAGAACTAAAAAAAAAATATGAAGATGGAGAAGGAAAAAAAGGTTGAGCTTGACTTCTAGTTTTTGGTCTTTTTAAGGTTAAAGAAATTCATGGCCTTCTGTTTCATTGCAAAAGCTTACACAGAACTAGAGTTATCTACTGAAAACTATGAAAACTATGTATGCAGTATATAAATTTCTGACTTTGGTCTTTGACCTTTTGACCTAAAAATCTTTAGGAGTCTTTTTAGTCATGTTGACTACAGGTATAAAATTTCATTGCATAATCTCTAAGAGAACTAGAGTTATCACCAGGAAACCATTTTATGCAAATATGAATGTTACCTTGACTTTTCGACCTAAAATTCAATAGGGGTCTTTGTTAAGTCAAAAAGAGTTATGATATATACTTTCATTAAAAAGCTCAAAGAAAAGTAAATCTATAATATGTAAACCATGAATTTCTAATCTTGATCGTTGCCCTTCTGACCTCAAAATCAATAGGGGTCTTCTTTAGGCCATAGGAAGTTGATATAAAATTTCACTGCAAAATCTCAAAGGCTATTTAAAAATATCGTCTAGAAATAAAAGTGTTACACAGAGACAGGGTATATGAATTTCTGACCAATGTCCTTAACCTTTTGACCTCAAAATCAATAGGGTTTTCTTTAGGCCATAGGGAGTTGTGATACAAAATTTCACTGCAAAATCTCAAGGTTTTCTTTAATATATCAACTAGAAATGAAAGTATTACGCAGACAGAATGTAAGAAATTCTGACCTTTGCCCTTTTGACCTCAAAATCAATTAGGGTCTTCTTTGGGTCATAGGGAGTTGTATATAAAATTTCATGCAAAAGCTCAAAGACTTTTTGACATATTGTCCAGAAATTAAAGTATTAAACAGAGCCAAATTAACATCCCCCATTTTCAGTGAAAGTGGGGACAAAAATGACATATGGCATCACATAATTAGCTGAATATAATAAAGAGTACAACATCATACAACATTGTGAAATTTTGGAATGCTTTATTTATGGACAAATATCTTATATGGTAATAGACAAAAGTAAATTTCAAGAAGACACTTTAACATGAGATTCAGAATAAAAAATGTCAAAATTGATTTCAGGTAATATTAGCTTTCATACCTCTTCAAATGATTTTCTTCCAAAACCAATAATTTAGATGAAAAACCCCCCAGAAAATTCTCAAATTATATATATTTACAAAACAAAGGACTAATTATTGATGACTTTAATAATTATATATACAATTTTTTTTGCATTTAATACCATTATATTTTTATTTTTCATCTAACAGCAACAGTTTTTTTCCTCCATCTAATAATATACAGTTTAATGTTAAAATAACTTAAGATGAGAAGTAAAATTCCACAAGACTGTTATACACAATTACTCATTTTATCACAACCAAAATAAGTATGTATATGAACAACCAAGAAAAGAACACAAATAACAATTCTCACCATAAATATTAAGAACGCATTAAACAATAATAAATTCATGATTTGTGATGAATACCTACAACATACTTAAGATATAAAAAAGGCAAGTACATGTATACTGGTACCGGTACATGAAAACAGCAAAGAATAATGCTGAGATGTTCTACTATGGTGGGAACTATAAACTTTTTTCATCTATGAATGTAAATCATTAAAATGCTTTCAAAACTTCAGAGATAAAATAACCATATCAAAACATGAAAAGTCATCTTAAAAAAAACATTTTTGTAAAATAAAGGTATTTGAAAAATAGAATTAACATTTCAAAATACTAAAAATTAATGATGTATATCTTTGATCAACCATTTTTTTTATCACACCATTACCAAATACAGTAAAAATCAGTTGCATAGAAACTCTGATTAAATACAAATTGGAAGATAAAATACACTGTACAGCAATTTTTCATGTAAACATTTGTTTAAAATTCTGAGCAATATAACAAACCAGTATAAAAAGATAAATTTGAGAGTTTCATGTATCTGCATTCACTTAATTTTTCATCTTCATCCTTTTCTGGTGAGTCTTCACACGTCCCAAGGCATCAAACTTTCCTACAACAATATTCAGAATTTACAAGATACTAGTATATAAGATTTACAAATTAATTTTCAACAAATTCTCCTCTTTTTTGTTATTATTTTTTTTTTTTACAAATACTTTTGGCACAAGACTGTATTTCAATGTACAATTTTCACCCCTTATTGTGGTACAACCATAGTCACAGGGTCAACTAGAAATCATTGAAATGGTGACACTGAGATGGTGACCATTGGTCGCCGACCATGTCAAAGGGCCCAGCTTCTAGCAAAAGAACATTAGGAAGACCCTTTATCCAAGGGCACTCTTTGGGTGAAGTTTAAGTCAAATGGGTCAAGGGGAGAACAAATTTTCAAGAAAAGAATTTTTAACCTTCACCACTAACGTAGAAACTTGGCTCAAGGACACTGCACACCCTCTTCTCATGGGAACACTTACGGGTGAAGAATGAGCCCAACCAGGCCAAGGGGAGATTATATGCTCCCGAACAAGGATTTTAAACAGAGAGGTTTTTAGATTTGACCTTTGATGTAGAAAACTGGATCAAGGTCACTGCACACTCTCTACCCACAGGCACTCTATAGTGAAGTATGAGCCTAAATGAGCCAAGGAGAGAGAAAATATGCTCTGGACAAGGATTTTACACAGAGATTTTTAGACCTTGACTTTTGATCCAGAAAATAAGACCCTGACAAACTTCACTCTATATTTTACAAGCATGCTTCTCTCATTTAGAAGCACCAATCAAATACGGACTCTCATAAGTTGACATAAAATGTAAATAGAAAGTAAGCAGCTGACACCTCAATGTTACAGATTGTTTGTCACAGATAAACCTAATGTGACTGGTCAAGAGAAATGAAAAACAATGATTTGTAATTTCTCTGAAATATGTTCCTGCATTCAGCCCATAAAATATGTAAATGAAGTTTGTCAGGGGTCCCACTACCATGTGTGGACTCAGGACCCCTGACTTTGTGAGGATAGGCTTTTTAAGACTTCAATCTTGCAAAAACAGAAAATGAAAAGGGTGAAGATGACAAACAGTGATCAATCTCAAAAAATCTAAAAGCAATACAAATCTGTGAACAGGGCATAAAACTCAGACCCCTGGAAATTCCAAAGGTGGGATCAGGTGTCAAGGAGGATAAGCATCCCCTGCGGACTGGTCAGATTTTTCATTTTTTTAACACACTGAATTGAAGTGAGTCTGATCTTTAGATGCGCATCTTCTCTGATGGTAAGAGGTCTACCTACCACAGTGTGGCTCTCCCTTCTTCATAGACATCCGTGTTCCTCTGATCTCATTTCCATTCAGATCAGCACACCAACAGAAGCCTGTACTAGCATTACACTGCATCCTTCTGTAGTACCCCTCCACCGTACACCGAGGAGTGGTTACTCCTAACAGTTTCCCCTGCTGGGCCTCCTTCTGGGCAAGATGACATGGGGCCTCAGCTTGGAAGCAGCAGCACCATTCCTGTTTACCAAGTCGCGAGTCACCATCTGTATCACAAGACTTCAGGAATGGCCTCATACAAGCTTCCTTCTGATTCTTTTCTATTTCGGACATTTCATATTTGTCCAAATGATGGTCCTTATTTTTGTCCAGCTGATGAAATTGCCACATCACAGACTTAATACAGTGACACTTTCCATCTGGAAGAATGAATGGCATCATGAATTACATGCATTTCCTTGATTCAAATAAATCAAAAGCTGTTTTGTACACCTTATATCAATGTGTACAATAGCTATAAAATCTGCATGCATTTTACAATTATTTTGCAAGACAAGAGGCCCAAGGGTCTTAAGGGTCATCTGAGTATAAAACAACATGTAAAGGATACAAAGAAGTATAAAATAAAACAAAATAAACTGATAGATGCTATGTTGCCCAAAAGCATGAGAAAAAGGATGATCAGAGATCAACATAATTAGTCTAGTCTCAGCAAATCTTAAAGTAGATCTATTTACTTGCATGTGCTTGCCCCTATTTGTCACCATCACAATTCTGACTAAACAAAACAATAATGCTTGAGCCTAATTAGAATACCAATCTCATTCCCTCTCACACTGGTCTTTCTTATTCTTTGAAGAACATTTAATGTAAAAAGATAAGGTATTTTGGTCTCTTTAATTGTCTATTATTTACAACTCCTATCTGACCATTAAAAATTCTGAAAATACTTTTTGTATTATACATATATATTATAACTAAAGTATGTCCATAGGACATGAATGCCCCGCAAAGGATTCATTAGTAATGTAACATTGTAAACAAAATAAATACCAAACTCAAAGCCATTTGGAAGGTCAAGGTAAAAAAATGGACACTGTTGATGAATACTCACCAAAAAAGTCCAGGTCGAAAGAAAGATCAGGTAAAAAATGTTGATGCAATTGAATAGCTTTCATCAAAATAGAGGAACTTTGATAAAAATATCTTGAATAGTTTCTTTGAAACTTAGCTAAACACAATTTTTTTGGGAAACAAGTCTATAGTCAAAGGAGAGGTCAAGGTCAAAAATGCTGAAGCAGTTGAATAGCTCCCATCATTATGTATCAGCAAAATCTTGAATAGTTTCTTTGAAACTGAGATAATCACAAATTCAAGAAAAGTGAGATCAAGGTCAGTGAAAGGTCAAGGTAAAAAAATTGGATAAAGTTTAATACTTTTCATCAATATATTAGCATAAAAGGTTTGATAAAAATATCTTAGATAGTTTCTTTGAAACTGAGCCAAACAATAATATAAGAAAAGTGAGGTCAAGGTCAAAGTAGAGGTCAAGGTAAAAAAATGTTGATGCAGCTGAATAACTCCCTCCAATATGTACTAGCATATTAAAATAAATAAAATAAGATCTTGAATAAATTCTTTAAAACCTAGCTAAACAGAAATTTAAGAGAAATGTCATCTAGTTTAAAGGAAAGGTCAAGGTTAAAAAATGCTGCTGAAGTTGGTTTGTTTGATTGTTGTTTAACGTCCCTCTCGAGAATTTTTCACTCATATGGAGACACCACCACTTGCTGGTGGAGGGCTGCAAATTTATACCTATACTTGGCACTCAGGGCCATTGAGCAGTGAGGGATCTTTTTCGTGCCAACACCTACTGTGACACGGGACCTCGGTTTATACGGTCTCATCTGAGGGAATGGTCTCCACCTCCCGCAGTGGATTCAAACCCATGACATAAGGATCAGCTCTTTACTCCACAACACTAGAGCAGATGCTCTAACTACTGCGCCACGAGGGCGACAGCTGATGAAGCTCAATATGTATCAGCATATAAGGTTTGGTAAAAATAGCTTATATAATTTCTTTGAAACAGCTAAACACAATTTTTTGAGTAGGTCAAAGTCAAAGGAAAGGCCAAGGTCAGAAAATGTTGAAGTTGAGTAGCTCTCTCTGACATGTGTTAGCATATGAGGTTTAGAAAATATATCTTGAATAGTTTCTTTGAAACTTAGCTAAACAAATTTTTTTTTTGAAAAATTAGGTCAGGGTCAAAGTACTGTCAAGATCAAAAATGTTCATGCAGTTGAATAGCTCTCATCATATGTATCAGCATATGAAGTTTGATAAAAAATATCTTGAATACTTTCTTAGAAACTAAGCTAAACATAAAGGGTGATGGAAGGACAGACAGAAAAATGGAAGGATGGAACAGTGACAATAGTGACAGATACTATATGCCCCAGCCATATTAATGGCGAGGCATAAAAATTCTTGTAAAATTCTCTTATTCAATTGACCTTTCAATTACATTATTCACAGTGATTAATTATCATAGGTGAATAGCAAAGGGAAATAACTTCTCTCAGTTTTTTGTTTGTTTGTTTGTTTATTGTTTAACGTCTCTCTAAAGAATTTTTCACTCATACGGAGATGCCACCACTTGCCAGTGGAGAGCTACAAACTCAAGGCCATTGAGCATTGAGGGATCTTTTTCGTGCCAGCACCTACTGCGACACGGGACCTCGGTTTATACGGTCTCATCCGAAAGACCAGTCTCCACGTCCCACGGTGGGATTCGAACCCGCGACATAAGGATCAACTCCTTACTCTGCGACTCTAGAGCGAACGCTCTAACCACTGCGCCACACGGGCAACTCTCTCAGTAGACTACAAATTAATAGAGCTCTGCCCAGTACCAGAACATGTAAACAAGTGGTCCAGAATTTCAAATTCTGGTTAAAAAAACCCTTGCTTATTACAACTTTGTACTTAGTATGCCTTCTACATGCCCAGAAACAAAGAAGATGATTTTCAATGAATAATGCATTTTCATTTAGTAAAAGATTCAACACAGCCCAGTCCTAACACCAGAACCCCTTAACCAGGGGCTATGAAATTCACAATTTTGGAAGATCATAACTACCGGTATGCAATTAGTTTGCTTAATATCAAGGAGCAGAGAAAAAGATTTTCAAACATCACTATATAATCAAAAGAACCCTGCCCTACCACCAGAGGCCCTAGACCCAAGGGATGTGAAATTCACAATTTTGGAAGAGGCACCCTTGCTCATCATAACCATGCACTAAGTATGTTAGCCAAATACCCAGGGGCAGAGAAGAAGATTTTCAAAGAAAATAAGCCTTTTCACTAAATATTCAACAGAGCCCTTCCCTAACACCAAAAACCAATGACCCAGGGGCATGAAATTCATGAATTTTGAAGAGGAACCCTTGCTCATCATAACCATGAACTTAGTTTATCTATATAATATCCAGGAGCATAGAAAAAGACTTTCAAAGAAATAATTCATTTTTACTATATAATAAATAGAGCCCTACCCTAAAACCAGAACTCCTGACCCAGGGGCCATGACATTCGTGATTTTCGAAGAGACACCCTTGTTTATCATAACTATGCACTTAGTTTGTTTGCTTAATACCCAGGAGCAGAGAAAATGAGTTTCAAAGAAATCATGCATTTTCACAACATGATCATTAGAGCCCTGCCCTAACTCCAGAACCCCTGACCCTGGGGCCATGAATTTCAGAATTTTGGTAGAGGGCTTAATACTTATTACAATCATGCCAACAGTTTGACTGCTTGATCTCCAGGAGTAAAGAAAAAGATTTTTTAAAGATAGCACTAATTTTTGATGGGTTTAGCCTCATCTTGCAGGTCCCAGGGGATCAGGGACCATAAAACTTATAATTTTTGTTCCCCTTCACCCATTGATGCTACGTATATATGCCAAAATTGGTCAAAACTAGTTCAGCAGTTCAAGAAACTGAAAATATTCAAAAGTTTCTGACTGATGCATGATGTTCGACAATGGACAAAGACAGATAGCAATAGGTCACCTGAGTGACTCTGGAGACCGAAATACTGTGACAAGGATAGTTTTGTATGTATACACTGGTGGAATTATGGAATAAAAATCCACATTGCATATCATCGTCGCAAGCCACGGGTTTTGTGTCCATTCTATTTCCACAAAGTTTGTGGAAATAGAATGGAGACAAAACCCGTGGCTTGCGACGATGATTGCATATATATTTAAATATAGATAGATAATTAAGATTACCCACCAGCTTGGTCTTTTCCCACACTTCTTTTTGATATTTGGTGGTTGATCTTACTCTCATGATATTCCTCATGGAGTGTTACAAACCAACCCTGGAGACGTCCCCTCATCTTATGCAGATCCTTCTTGTCACAAACTGAAATCAGGAACAAATTCAGATAAAGTCCAAGTTAATTCTAAAGATTTCAAAATAAATTTTATTTAACAAATTTCAAGACAACCATTTGAAGTCTTGCCTGGTCTGTGAACTGGACTTTGACGAGTATGCTCCTTTAAACTGGGTCTGTGAATTGGACTTTGATGAGTATGCTCCATTAATTCCTGTAAAATTCAGTTTTTTTTTTTTTTTTCATTTTGAAAGTAATTATTGTATAAATTTTAATTTAAATACAGTTAAATACAGTAGAAGTGAATCACTTACTCCCCTATTTTAGAAACTTTTTTTCCTTTATTTTACTTCTCATATGCATAAAACTTGAATTACTTCAAGTGTCACTTTTTTTAAATTTGTTTGAATCCATTTTAAAATACTCTTTATGCTTAATTTAAAATACTCCATACGCTTTATACAATTAACAATCATAAAAAATTAATGTACCAGACAAAAAAGCAAAATATGATATGGACTGATGTTATATTAGAAAAAAACAACAATAAACATTATTAATGCAATGACCTTAACGTCTTCTATCTTTTCCAACAAGGCTCTGTCTTTGGAAATCTCCTTAAAAGAAAAATCAAATTGTAATTTTTGATTATTTAGTCTAAAACTTATTAAATTTAAATTGCTTCAAACAAAGGGTATACAATCGTTTTTAATAATTACTTGTTTTAAGACTTATTGGGATGTGAAGTCAGGATATTACATAATAGTTACGTGTTGAAACAATCTAACGTTCTGGTAAGTGTTACTGAGTTCAGTGTGTCTCTTATGGGGTACTGCATACAAGGAAAATTTTACCCCCATTTTATTTTCACCCCTTTCACCCTAATTACAGGTGAGTGAATTTAAAACAAGGCAAATTCAAAGAACGCAGTAATTTCTTAAACAGAACTGTGACTGTGCAAACTTAAAACAGGGCAAAATTGTTTGCAAGTGCAAATAGGTGAAAATAACACAGGGTGAAAATAACCCTATATACAGCATATGGAACAGAGTTAGCAAAACTTTAAAATCAAGTTCATATCATTCATATCTTACACCCAGCCTCTAGAGCACTTTAACTGTAAACATGACCTTAGTCATTTATCCTGGGACAAGACAATGAACAAAACTTACAACCTACTTTCAGTTAAACTCACTTATTAGAATCTTGGATAAGGAAATCTGTGTGCATTAAGAAGTCTTTTACCCACCCCTCTTATCATAACCCTTTCTTAAATGGATATAAAGAAATTGGGTTATAAGGAACTAAAAAAATCATGACTTTCTTATAAGCAATTTTTACTGTACATTAAAATTTCATCCACAAACTTTAATAAATTTTCTAAATACCGTAAAACCTCTCATTTATATTAATTTTCATCATTCTGCTAAAACAGTCATAAATGCTAAATACAGTAATAAGGCAGTGCGTAAATGAAATGACTACTAGTGAATCGACTTTTAATATAACAGATCAGAAAATTTGAATTATGCAGGCTAAATACTTATACTCTTTTAAGACAAAATAATTTCATCTATCTCTTTGGTTGATATTAATTAATAAATTCTCCATGAAAAGAATGAAATTTTACTATCTCCCCAATGCAAAGTATGAAAGGATGAGACACTTCATTAAATCCTTGTTTCTCTTTATAATTTAATTCTGGTTGTAACGCCGTATTTGACTGGATTAAAAAATTACTTTATATTATATAAATTGGGTTGCCTACGTCACAATGACTTGACGTATCGATCCGCCTGACGTTACATTCAAAATTTGTACAAATTGAAGTCATTTTCAAGGGCAATCATCTTTTTTGCTTACACTAAATGAATGAAAATTAAATCATAAGGAATGAATTTAATAGCTACCCATTTTATATGGTAAAAACTGTGTTGGAACAGTTTACGCTTTTTTATAAACTGCTTTGCGGTTTATAAAGCGTAAACTGTCCCAACCCAGTTTATACCATATAAAATGGGTAGCTATTAAATTCATTCCTTAAATAAATCACAACATTGACAAGATTTTAATGAGAAGAAAGGTGACTAATGAAATAAAGTTTGCATTTTTGTGAATGTTGCAGGATAACCTTCAAGGTCGAGAATGTTGTTTTGAAATATGAAAGTCTCAGCTTAGCTTTCATATTTCAAAATAAACATTTCTTGACCTCGGAGGTTATCCTGCATCATTCACCATAACAAGAACTTTATTTCTTTTCTACTAACAGCCATAAAATTTGGCTGATCGTATCCTATATATAAAAATGAATTTTGTCACCATGCAGTGATTAGGCTGTTCCATTTAACACCTGAGGGTCATGTTTGTTTACCTGTGTATTGATTGCAATGGAATGCAGATGATTTGAGCTTCTTTTGGATTAAAAATATATTATACCCTTTAAACATTTATAAATTTGTTTGTAACATATATTGATTAATTTTTATGTTTATAAAATAGCCAAATCAGTTGTCAATTTTATTGCTTTCTCAGTAAAATCAATGTGGGAAGGTCTGTGGAACAGCCCCTTAAGCTATAAAAATAGACATTTATCAGATGTTTTAAGCAATACACAACATTTAGACTGCAGAAGATGGCACACTGATATGGTCTAAATAAGTAAATTACATTCTGAAGTTATATATTCATTTCACCTGTACAAGTTTGATGCATGTTTCTGATCTGAACAGCTTTTGAAAATCTTGTGATTTATTGGAGAATAATGTCCACAACATTTCTTTGATCTTGACAAATAACTCTAGTAGAATTCTATATATTCTGCCCATAGCTTTGTGGAATATACTTACAAAACTTTTTGGTTTAGAAAGTCTAGCATGTTTGTTCTTCAGGATGTTTATTTTGTCTTGATACTTGGAAAATGCTTTAGCTTTCTTTTCAAAATACTCAAGGCCATGCCTCTGGCGTTTGTTAAACCTCTGGAAACGATTGAGCTGGTGGGGGTTTCTATTTTGTAAACGACGGCTCTTGCGCAATAATCTTCGGCTGAAAAGTAGATTTTAAAAAATTTAATATTTAAGTGCATGAAAATTTACTGTGAAATATATACATTTCCAAGTAATGACAATAACACAATAAACATCTTGATTTCTATAGTGAAGTTTCTACTACATTTATATAAATGAACTCTTTTTGCAGATCCATAAAATTAATGCATAATAAAACATGACCATGAAGATTAACTCTCTGGCATTTGTTAAAAGAATAGGTCACAATAAATTGTCCTTAAAAATGAAAAGATGTGTTTAGGTGTGGAGACATTCAAACATATCAACAGGGCGGCTCCTAAACTTTGTCCCAAATAATGTTTTTATAACAACCATGTCAGTCTACAATGAAATCTTAGAGCCAAGCAAAATAATGTTGAATCCATCCCCATATATAATATATACATGACTCTTCTATTAAAGAAAAACAACAACCTTATTTTTCTGTAAAAAGTGTTTTCTAAGTAGAAATAAAATATCCCTAGGCATTTTTCTCTTTTAAAAGTCATCAAAACTAGGTCAGGATCAGATGAGGTAACATAAGCAGAGTAACAGGACACCTAACATTGCCTCAGGTAACAGACAGGTAGGTAGGCTTCCTGTTGAACCCTGAATATCTTACACTCTATCCATTAGAGGAGCATAAAATTACATCAAAACTGTTCCATGGAATCCTTTCTCTATAACCCATTACTACATCTGACTTGTAATTGACAAGAGAAACTTGCATTTTTCCCTACATACATTGAATTAGGTACCTGGTAACATAATTAATTCACATGATGAATATTCAATTTGTTCAGAGTATCTTCTCTCTCTTCTTCTAAATTATTCATATCACTTTGAAAGGGAACGAAGTTCATATTTCAAAACCATTAAACAATAGTTTGTTGATGCTCCTTTTAAAGAATGAAGACCACATTTTGAATGCTCTTACCCAAGGGTTCTGACGAAAAATTCATGATATAAGAATAACAATAAATCTGACAACATTCCTAGTCAGACCTGATTAACCATTTAATGAAGAGAAAATATCTTCACCTGTCTCTGACAATATGTCTAGCCAGACACACCGATTTTTCTGTTCCTTTCTCCTTCACACAAACTTCACTTCTCTTACATGTCTCCACACAATTACCTAAAATTGTATAATTATTTTATGTCAAGGTACTGCAAAACATATACCACTATAAAAAAAAAAGAAGTATAATTAGTATGAATACTGTAAATTCCTTATTTTACACGAGTACTTATTATCGCGAAATGACCCATGGGCGTCAAATCGCGAGAACAATAATTCGGGAATGGGTGATTTATCTAGAGATTTTACATACGTTAAAGCACCATAAAAATAAAAGCGAGTAATTTTATTTCGCGAGCGGTGCTTCTCGCGTAATTACGTGATATTTTATTCCTCGCGTATATTTAGGAATCTACAGTAGTTGATGATAAAAAAGTTATCCTTTTTTTGTCCAAGTGAACTGTAATACAACCCTTAATGTTGCAGCATGTATAGATTGATGTGGCATTGGGCAACTTTGCTCAGTATGACTGAATTTGAACTCCAAAGTTACATTGTATATGTCTGTGGAGAGTCCTTACCTCTAGTAAACAATTTAAACTTTAAATCTTTGTCCTCTTTCAGTCCTTTCTTCCACATGTGAGACTGTAAAAGATATGACAGAAGGCTTTCAAAGACAAATTATTTCTGATAATTGACAAATACGTGTGCAAATTACAGTTGAACTTCAGTATCTCAAACATGAATATCTCGAATACCATGGATATGTCAAAGTGATTGGGAAGTCCTTATGACATATTTCTTAAGTATTTTACCCTCGATATCTCAACCCTCAGATATCTCGAAGTTTTTTCCCTGTCCCATCGAGTTCGAGATAGGAGGTTTGACTGTAGTTGCAAAAAATGTTTAGAAACTTCCAACCAATGTTACAAATATCATAATTTAGTAATGCTTGCTGCACATAAGCATCTTTGTGTACGTCTTGAAATTATACTGACATTAACATGGTTACCAATCCAACAGCAGTAATAATTTACAATTCAAATTCCATGTACGGTATGTGCAAATTTTTTTTCATGATCAATGCATTTTTTATAACTTAATATCTGGTGACCTTTACCTTCAAGGAATAACCTTGAATCAAGGTCATTACAAATAATCAGGAAAAAGGCAACGTCATACACAAGTTTGCATTTCTTTTAGTTGACACTAAAGGGCTCCACAGAAATGACCCAACATTAATTCACTGTTTCATTGCCACTGACCTTGACCTTTGAGATATGCCCTTGCAAAAAGAATGCCGTAATTGAGCACCTGTGGGACAGACACAACATTATACTAGAATTTGAATTTTATGCACCAGGGATTTATCAGCCTATTTTGGGAAACGCCATTTTTGGGGTATTGGGAAAAAATTATCGGCTTTTTGATGAAATTGGGAAAAATTAAAAATGTTGCTTAAATCATGTATTCAGGTGTAATTCATTTAATATTTCAGCATGAACTCTAATTTGGGCAACCAAACAGACAATTATATATGATCCAACTTAATACAAGATCAATTATGAATAACAGACTAATAAAGTAAAATTGACTTCAATGAGTATAAAGTGTTTATACAACTTAGGGTAGTACATGTGTGTATGAGATTCCAATTTAGGTCATTACAGAATCTGTTTTTGGGAAATATAAACCTCCTGGAAGTATATATTTTCTCAAAGTCCTCTTTTAATATGTATTAATGGATTGAAAATATATTTTTCTATTTGAAATAATGCCTACAGTCCTTACCATTCACTCGTATATCAATTGAGTGTGTAGAAATAACTTAATCTATATAATTACACAATATCACCATTTTCAGAAAAACGGAGGAAATTCGGATTAAAAGTTGGCGATGTTAAACAGATCTGGGCGCCCTCCGTTTTTGGAGGATAGCTAAATTCAATATGGCGGCCAAAATTTTTACCATATATGGAAACCCCGTTGCATTGTGGGATAGTTTATCCTCCGATTTCAGAGGATAACACAGGTAATTTTCAAACACCTCGTGCCTACCTTTAATCAAAAAGTGCAAGCACCAGAGTACATGCAAATAAAAGTTCAAACATTAAACTATCGATTGTATGTGGCGATTGGATATTCTATGTCTAGATATTTTGCAATTTTATAATTTTCAAAGTTAGCACTTTTTGCGCTCCATTATTACTGAATATTTCTAGTTATTTTGTTTTATTTTTTACAATTTTTCTCTATTTATACAAATAAAAGAGGACTTTAATATTTCTTTTATATTTTCGTTTAATTCAAAAAAAGGAAACACATAATGAAACGCATTTTAAGCGTATTTAAAACGCAAAATTTATTCTGCCTTATAATTTAAGCAAATAAAAGTATAAATGCAGGAATCGACATTAACGGTTGTCCGATTGCCCGGGGCAAGTAAATTCTCAATTCGGACAAGTGAAACTGCTGATGTACTTGTCCGATCGGGCAAGTGATTATTTCTGATAGATTTCTTTATCTTACATTAGTTTATAAACAAAACAATAAATTGAACATTTGATTTCTGCCAGGAATTTGACATTGTTTTTGCATTTGGAAATTCCTCGGTAGCGTTTCTAGATCATACCGTTTATTAAAAAAATCGGATTTGTTATTCCGTCTTTCTTTCGTGGTAGTTGACAAAAATACGCTCTCTGTCTGACAACTTTCTTTACATTCTTATTATTTATAAGATATTATAAAATGTTTATGTATTAACTCACAGAATATAAGGAACACCAGTTATTCTTGGCACACGATGTACTAGTATTCTGATCAGGATATGTATGTTTCGAAACATGGCAACTGTTTTCCTTTAGCGTTGCTTCAGTTTTTCAGGGGAAAAAAAATCAAAATTCACAAAAAGATCGCACAGATAATAATTTCAAAAACATGAATTTTATTTTAAAGGAAATATTGCTGCATGGCTGTGTGAGTTTACAAGTATTTAAAATTTAGCATGAGCAGCACATCAATTTTTTTTTTCGGGCACTTAACTTGCCAAATATAAAGTAATAGACCTATCTCACTTTATTTACAATAATAAATTAAGATAAATATTGTCTTCTTTCTAAGGTTTGGGCAACCAAGTTTTGCATTTGGACAAGTCAAAGTTTGAATTCACTTGCCCGAAGGGCAAGTGAATCTGAAAGTTAATGTCTATCCCTGAAATGGATTGAATGAATAATTATAAAAATAAAAAAATTATTTGAATAGCATAAGTAAATAAAATAAATAATTTGACATGTTTACTAAGAAATTAACATATATTCATACAGCCATGTGTATACATAAACAAATAAAATATTAAAAGTGATGTGCTAAAGAATTATTAAATGAAAGAAATAATACATGATTAAACTTAATATTTCCAAAAAAATTGTTCATCAAAATTTCTAAACTGCTTATCACGTAATTACGGTACTGGAAAATCAGCGTGGTTATAATTAACCTCAGTCGCAGGCAGGTAAAAGCAATATTTGTTTTCCAAGCTGTATACCGAATAACTGATTGACGGCAATTACAAAAATATAGATATATTGATTTAATATCTGGAATTATCCATCATCATAGGAAATTGTACCTATTATTTGTTCTGATTTCGAAATCAGCATACGGTTCATAAATGCAAGAGTTGCTGTTATTTGTTTGGTTAAGAGTTAACTGCCCTTAGTTTTGAAAATTCCGGTAGGTGGCAAGACTGCTATCCTCTGTTTTCAGAGGATAAAATCTATCCTCCAAAAACAGAGGCTGCCTAGACCTGTTAAACGTGTTATGACTGTAGCTTTGCTAAATGATTTAAATAGATGAAAATTACAGACAATCTGACAATTTTCCTTGTGTTTTTCCAAGATACCGTAATTAAATATAAAAGCATTGTTCACCAATTGGGAAAAAATACTGCCAAATTGTGAAAAACTGAACTCATTTTCAATTGGGAATGGGGCCAAATTTCGGCCCCTGAAAAGGTACTGGTAAATCCCAGTGCACCCAGGAAATCTTAAGTGAAAGCCTGGAAATAATTAGAATTTGCTACTTCATTGGTGGAGTTATTGAGGGTTTGCGACTTAAAATTTCAACAAATTTTAACATTTAAGGTCAAGATCTAGTAAATGAGTTTAGACTTTCTTCTTGGTGTTAGATTCATTATGACGTCATAATTGAATTAAACTTAATTTTTCCCGTACTTTACAGCTTCAATAGAATTATGAAGAAAATAAAGCACTTTCATGGATTTCAATTTGAAATCATGTCAAATGTAACCCCGATACTCTTATTCTGTTTAATATCATTTCAAAGTAGAGATCAAGAAGATATGAAAAACCGTTTTCTGAGAGACTGTAGGCAATATTGATACATTTCCTTTGTCTGAGATGGAGAGAAGTCCCATTTTTATACCAGACTTTCTTCATTTTTCATTGAAAATGGGCAGTTTTTCCGATGAGTTTACCCTAAAATTATGTCCGGATACACCTTATTTTACCAAGCTATATTCGTAAAGGATCATTAAAAGAATGTGTATCTCAAATTTGAGAAATCTGTGGGCACCTTTCATTCACTAGATCTTGACCTTAAGTCAACTGTGCAATTGTCAACACTTTTTTATTGGGCCTGGTAGCTTAGGGGTGGTCCAACACCCACATCATTAGCAAAAGTCTGGGTTCAAGTCCTAGTATGGTCCAAAAAATTTTCAGCCTTCAATATGTAGTGTCCAACATGTTAAAAAAAGTATGGACTATAGATTGCATGGGACTTGAACTTGGGACCTCATGCTAACCATGCATTTGGTCTACAACTAAAGTACCCAATCCCCATTACCCTTAAAGGAATGTATACGATGTACATTTCTCACTAATCTACTGCAAGAATCTTATATAGCCTATTAGGATACTTCAAACATCCAGTCAGTCTAGGTGATTAGGCCTATAACCTTTTTTGGGTATATTACCAGGGACCTCATTAAATTTAGTGATTGTCCTCATTCTAGGAAGAATAATATTGAACTGTTGAACAGACAAATACAATATGCATGATTGGATCTTTTACAATAGTAATACCATGTCCAATGACACATGTCTGTAGCCCCCCCCCCCCCCCCAGTCTAGACGAACTCCAAAAACAGCGTTTCCGGAAGTAAGAAATTGAGACTGAAAAAGACTCCGAAAATAGAGTCTGCGCATGCGCACACACACAAAAAATGGCGATTTTTGAGCAAAAATGATGGGTCTACAAAAACTGTCCGTGCAAAGTTTTGGAAAGTATGGCAATTATGCCAGTACTCAGAAATGCTAAACAAAAGACGTTGGAAGAGATCGTATTTGTTAGATTTTTGATTTTATTTGCAAAAAAGGAGATATTTACTTTTAAAGTTAACGTTTCAGGTCAGATCAATTACAGAGAAAATGATACGTTTTGAGAAGTAAATATGCATAATAAAAGGGATATATATGCAAAATGGGACAATATGTACATGTATTGTAACTGTTAAAAACTTGACTGAATTTTACACATAAATTAGCATTACGGTTTTTTAATTTGTGTACGACATCTGAATTGAACGCGTAAGTTTTTACCATAGTTATTTACCGATTTTTTTTATCACATACGAACAGATATTATTATGAAAACATTTTTAAAACTATTATCTATCAATATAATAACTTTAAAAACCACTCTTCTAGATATTAAGGACACAACATGTCTTCTAAAAATGAACATGTTAATATCTCTGCTCCGTGGTGAAAAATGCGCATTTTCTGATTAAAATAAATACAAGTTGGGTGTCTTCAATAATAAATTTAAAGCACCTTTATTGTAGGAACGACATAAAATTTAAATCAAGGAGACAATAAATTAAATAAGAAAATATTTCTTACCGGCAGAATTGAATTCGATGTCGTATATCCAATTCACTATTATGCAAGAGTTTGAAGCGATAAATAAGTCAATATCCACAAAATAATTCAATAAATGCAATTATCCATTCAACAAAAAATAAAACGAAGTAATAATGCACTAAATACAGCCATTATGCAGCCGTTTATTTGGAGAAAGCGAGCGACAATCCATTGTTTGTTTACATCGGACGCCATTTTGCCGCAATGCATGACGGAGCCAAAGACTTCATTTTCGGAGTTCACGCTGTTTTTGGAGTTCGTCTAGACTGCCCCCCCCCCCCCCCCCCAATCAAATCAGACACACACTAGATTCATCCCAGTCTGTCGAATTCATGAAATGCAACTCACCTTTTTAAACTCAAACCCATGGCGTTTAGCTTGTAAAACCGTAAAACAAATAACAAATAAACACAATATCAGTCTTCTGTCCATGATGTCCGTCTGAAATAACTTTTGTGAAGGATTGGTGTTGTCACAAAACTTTTGGACGAGTCCAACAGCACTTGTTTGACGTCATAGGGGTGTCACATTCTATAAAAAGACCTGACTTGAAATCAAGGAAAAAATATCATTTTTTTCACTACCAGTGATAAGAGGTACATATTCACTATTTTCCCTTTCAACATCAATGTTAAGAAAAGATGTTTTAAATAGGAGGAAAGAAATAAAATAATAATAATTTTAAAAAATTATTTCGGAATGTTTGTTGCAAATCCGGAGAGGTTTTATATTTAGAATATATACTTTATGGTTAGTGAAGCGTTTTAAACCATAATAAATCTGTTTGCAACAATCAAGAACACAAAGACAAAGAAAATGGCAGAAGTTGCGAAGAATTCAATGGAAAATACTGAAAACGAATCAAAATATGCAAACCAGGGCTCCCATGGATCAGATAATAATGCTTCAGAATCACATAAAGACAAAGATAAAAAGGATTCCAAAACTTCCGGTCCGTTGCCAGTAATTGGAGAGCATTACCTTGTCAGACGTCCAGACGGGACTTGGCGTAAGTTGCGGGAGACGCTATTGTTTATATGATAAAATAAAAAAGCCAGTCTTAGTTTTTGCTTAAAAAGTTGTGACATTGGATATGTAACAAAGTGATAAACGGCAGTGTCTATATGCACGACCGTCGTGTACTTACTTCTTCATCGGCTATTCGCACGACCGTCGTGTATATAATTTTTCATCGGCTATTCGCACGACCGTCGTGTATATAATTTTTAACGACTATTTGCACGACCGTCGTGTATCGTATTTACATAACATCGCTTATGTCATTCGTTGTTTCGTCCCCAGTTAGGTTCGGCACGCAGTGCCTTTAACCTTCAAAGCATTTTGGGGTGTGTGGGAGGGATGAGTTGGTAAGAAAACATCAGAAAAAACTTTCTTTTATAATATTAATTTAAATAGAAATGCAGATCTAATTGGTAATATTACGGAAGCGTATTAGTGCCACATGATATATATATTTTTTTAAGTTGGAATTCCAACTTCAAAGTTGGTAATTCCAACTTTTACCTTGGCTTTTCCAACTTTAAAGTTGGCTTTTCCTACTTTCATTTGAGCTTTTCTATCCTTTTCTTTAGTTTTCTTTTCTTATGTAATATTATTCTGTATATGAAATCGCAAAGAAAATTATTCCTTCTTTCATCATAACTATATAAATATTCTTTTTTACTTTCATTGTTATTATAAACAGCAACGCGAGTCCAATTAACTGCAAAGTATACGAATAAAATGCATGAAGCCCGAAAAAATTGGTTTTTTCCAACTTATAAGTTGGAATTTCCAACTTTATTGTTGGAAAAGTTAAGATTAAAGTTGGAACTTCCAACTTTAAAATTGGAAAAACCAACTTTTAAGTTGGAAAAGCCAAGAATAAAGTTGGAAATTCCAACTTTAAAAAAATATTACGTGGCACTAATACGCTTTATATAATTTAAACACTTAAAGAAAAATAATCAAAGACAAATCCAAATTTTTAGATTTAATCTTTTAAGTAAGTCAAAAATATTTGTACAAATCTAATAGTAATGCATGTGCCCTCTCTTTTGAAAATGAAAATATGTTATATATGCTAAAGTGAAATATAGGTCCAATGGGTCGGGGTGTAATGTAGATATGTTTCCATTATAAAATTCTATTGTACTTGTGTGTATACACATGTCATTATAATAAAATATTTACTAACTTACTTACTATTTTGGTGAGCATTTGGTTTACCCCATCCCTCTCAACCCATATTCCACCAATTAAAGAGAGCCATAGCGCATTTGATAGGTATTTTCGCCTACTCTAGTATTGATTTCTTAAATACACTTTTTAACCAAAATTTTGTCATACAACCCTAGTTTACCATGTTTATACAAATGTTATCTCAAATTAAACAATTATGATATTTATATGTTAATAGTTCTCGTTTAAAGCGGATGTTGAGTGATCACCCCCCCCCTTTCCTTTTTTTTTTCGTTTCTAATCTTTATTTTATTTTTTTTTTTTTGAATTGTTTTCTTTGTTATGGCTAAAAACTGTTCCACTACATTTTTATGAAACTGACAGAAATTATATTACGATTCAGTTGTATTCTTTTTCACACTTGAATAGCTTATATACCTAGTAGTATACCTATCCTCGTGCGTCCTCGTGCATTTTGATGTCTCAATTTTATATGTAAAATATGCAATCAATTCTCCACAAAAGAAGCTGTATCGTAAAGAGAGAGAGGTGTGAAAAGAAATGGTTGTGGGGTCATAATATTTTAATCAGTTTCAAATTTCAAGAGAAATTTGATTAATTCTAAATAAAATTTAAATAAATTCCACATGCAAAAAAGCAGAAGAACGCGTGGTAGCAAAATAATATTGAGCATATTAAAGGAAATAATGCTATAATTATCAATGACATCCGAAGAAAATATTTGTAAAAGTATTTTTTTTTTTTAGATCCACCTCTCCAAGATTCTGCCATAAATTGTCTCGAATCACTCTTAGGGGAATATCGGTGATTAGCGTTAATAGCACTTGTATTGAGTTCAGCTCAAAGCTAAATCGGACGGGATTTCGTGGGATGAACCTGTTTCTGAACTTGTGTATTTTAAGATCCAGATAGGGGAGGGAGTGCCTACGAAAGCTTTTTTTTTTTAAATCTGAAGTTGGAGTGTAGATCTTACACAGGTGTCTTTTCCTCATATGTTTTATTATTTTTCTTTTTATTAGTCCCCTACCGGTGAAACCGGAGGGGACTATAGGTTTCCTCTGAGTCTGTCCGTCCGTCTGTCCGTCCGTCTGTCTGTCTGTCTGTCTGTCCGTCTGTCTGTCTGTCTGTCTGTCTGTCCCTCTGTCTGTCTGTCAGTCTGTCCCACTTGGTTTTCCGCACTTTTCTCCTAAACGCTTGCAGATATTGAGCTGATTTTTGGTATGTGAGTGTATCTTGATGAGTTACAGATCAAGTTTGCATTTCGTTCCGCTTCACTGATTTTTGACGGAATTACGGCCTTTTCAATTTTTAGGGGTTTTCCGCAATTTTCTTCTAAACGCTTTCAGATATTGAGCTGATTTTTGGTATGTGGCTTTACCTTGATTAGTTATAGATCAAGTTTGCATTTCGTCCCGCTTCATTAATTTTTGACGGAATTATGGCATTTACAATTCTTAACAGGAACCAGATTACACTTGCCGGTAGGGGACTAGTATTGCTAATGCAATACTCTCAGAATGCTTGTTTAACTTGAGATCAAATTGAAAAAAAAGTTGAAGTAATTAAATATATCAACATAACAATTAGTAGACTAAGTATGTGAAACAATCAATTGCTTGCATTTCTATTTTTAAAAAGTGTCAATTCCATTTAATTTTTTTCAAAAACGACTAAACGTGCACATAAAACAAGAGATAGACTCATCTACACTATCAGCTCAAATATAATCTGATCGGGATCGGGTCACTTAAATTATCGATTAGTTTTTATTTTTACTAATTCTTCCTAATTTAATGTGTTTAAAAAAAATAAAAGTAAAATGTCCATTCATAATTGCAAACATTCAGTTATTCATCTAATAACAGTATTTTACAAATGTTGAAAAAATATAAATACAGTGATTGTGTAAACAACGTCGTGTCTTCAGGGACATATGTGCGGTGTGACGTGTTTCGATCACACGACAGTCGTGTATACGGTCGTGTATATATCTCTGGAAATGTGCCATTGCTATTTGCACGACGGTCGTGTAAATAGATTTTTTTCTTACGTATGTGCACGACGGTCATGTAGATATCTCTGCAATTTGCAATAGCTATTTGCACGACGGTCGTGTAAATAGACTTTCTTTACTATGTACACGACGGTCGTGTATATATCATCGGCCGTGATAAACAGTAGTTCTTTATGCGCAGGGGTTGAAATTTTCCTGGAAAACCCACCAAGGGCTACTGATACAGGTCCAGTCCAAAGACTATTTCTACCTACGTAGCTATTATTAGCTACCTAGGTATTTAAACCTACCCAAAGTAGCTATATTTACCTACTTCTTGCATTATTTGCATTTTGTGGGCAAATGGCTGAACGGCGCAACATGGTGAGTACCAAATTTCTTGATACAGTCACACTGATGATGAATACAACAAAATTTTGGCCAAAAAATGATTACTTCATAAATTAACAATTTTGCATAGTAATGAATTCAAAATTGTTAATGTACAAAGTAATCATTTTTTGGCCAAAATTTTTTTGTATTCATCATCAGTGTGACTGTATCAAGAAATTTGGTATTCACCATGTTGCGCCGTTCGGCCGTTTGGCCAGAAAATGAAAGTTATGCAAAAAGTAGGTAAAAATAGCTACTTTGGGTAGGTTTAAATATCTAGGTAACTATTAATAGCGATTCTCTGTAACCACTTAAACTTCTTTGCCACGCATGGTCACCGATTTTGATGAAACTTTGCCCATTATTACAACTTGACACCAGAAACATATATCAAATAAAATTTCGTTGCTATGTGTCTTGGTTGCCATGGTAACAGCCAGAAAAGTTGGGAAAATTGAGATTTTCAGCTACTTTGAATCTTTATTAAGCCTTAATAAAGACTAAGAATAACAAACAAACCATTCTCACAAAAACCTGACACCTTGTTGCCACTTATGCTATAAAGAAACTATTTAGAATTTATCTCTAAGTAAGTGGTAACCATGGGTACATTTGGAATACATTTTAGATGCTGAAAAATGCAGAAAAACGCTCAATATTCACCAATGACAGGTTTTAAATGATCAAACTCGATCAACAACCTAAGAAAAAAACAATAAAAATATTTGACCTTAAGTAATTAGGTATTGGCAATATTATTCTAAAAATAACTTTCATGGTTGCCATGGTAACACAGTGTTACCATGCAAAATGTGTTGCTAAGATTGGGTTAATGCTAAGATCTTCAGGAAAAACAATAAATTTCATGACTGGCACATATACATCCTTAGGACCTTGGAATACCGACAACATAAGAAAAATTGGGATTAATTGTTACGTTGCAGTGTAACCATGGAAACAATGTACCAGTTGTTTAAAGTGATTTTTTTTTGCTGCCTTAAGAATTTACTTACCTTTTATTCAAGAAACATATTATTTGACTCACCTTGAATAGTACTTATTTGGTAGAACTTAAGTTGAGTATCATATATTGATAACATTTGTTGAAAAATACAACACTGTTGCTATGGTAACCAAGAAGGGAAAATGTTCAATTTTGTTAATTTCATATCAATATTAAAGCCTATGTGCCAGCTTTTTGCATCCAGTTAGAGATTGGGTGGCAGTCAAAATTGAAAGTCAGGTTAGTTGTTCATAATTATCAATCATAAAAGTTTTGGGAATCTACATACAAGGGTACGTATCCAAGGAAACAGAATATTTTTCAGATTTTTATGCATATTTTTCGGCTTATTTCCATAGCAACGCTCTATTTAAAGAATTGAATTTGAATTTTTTGAAATGTGAAAATTTGGGTCACATGAACGTCTTTAAAAATTGATCATTAGTTATATAGAAATATGCTTTTTAAAAAGATAGGATTAGATTTAAACACTAAGAGAGTGAATTCAAAATCCCTTTGTGGTATTAAAACCATGGCAACCATTGCCAACCTATAAGAAATATCATATTTCTTCCTTGGTATATGTTACAAGGATCTTTTGTCTATAATTTGCTTACATTTCAACCTATAATTTTTTTTTATTCTTAAGTGTATAATTTCATAAAATTAAATGGGCAAAATTATTACTTTTGAATACTTTGTTTCCATAGAAACGTATGTAATAGTTGAAATACCAAACATGTTTATCATGCATTTAAGACATCAGGCCTTCAACTTTCAGAAACAATCATTGCCACTTATTTGCTTTGCTGCAAACGTTAAATGGGGGACTCTGAACATGTTGAAAAATGCCATTTTTCAAACTTTAGGACATGTTGTCATGGTAACCATGACACATAGCAACCAATTTTTGTCTGATTTGAGTTAACGGTGTCAAAGACTTTTATCATAGAGAGTTTGGAGAAATTCAGAGACTATGCGTGCCACAGCTCCTATATAAATGTTCAAGTCGTTACAGAGAATGGCTCTTAATAGCTAAGTAGGTAGAAATAGTCTTTGGACTGGAACTGTGATAGTAAAAAATTTCTAGCCAAAACCTCAAACTAACTAGTCCAACAATTTTTTTTTTATGCAAAATGAAAACATAACAAAGTTACAAACTCTTTGGTGACAGAAACAAATTAAATTAGTTCTTAGTCAAAAGAAACCAGTCTACATAGGAATGAAAGTAAATTCCGGGGATACTGTATATTTTAACCCCTGTAATGTCAAAACAGGTTAGAAATATACATTAAAATAATTCACCTCACTTAGAATAAATCCCCTATTTCCACATACATTTGACAAAAAAAGTCAAATATAATTTTTTCTTACGACCTGTCTCAAATGTATTAGTGCTCCTTTTTGCTTTGTTTACATTATGTCAACAGAAGCCACATCCGCATTGAAATTTTAGGCCTATATAAATGACATTTCCACTGAGGTCACAACCCTAGGACCTGTTTTTCAAAACGGCGGTAGGTAAACATCACTACTTTGAACGAGATGTAAACAATCAAAAAAGGCATTTTTTTTTAAACGATCAGTTCAATTGAAAGAAAAAATATGTATAACTAAGGTATGATTTACATATTGAAACAGCATTTGAAATTTATTTACAAATCAGACACAATTAATTTAACCATGTATTTTACTCCTATTCCTGATACTTTATTTATCTTTAGAGTGCATTATTTTAACATCCCCACCGTATGGATGTCAGAATGTGAATTTTAGAATCTGACATTCCAAGGCCATATTGGGCTGTAAGTAACTGTTGAAAGGTAATTAGGTATCAGGAATATAGGTAAAATATGGTTAATTAAATAATATCATCCTTTAAGCTGGGAAACACATATAATAAAAGAAATATATTGAAATGCAAAAGAAACGCAACAAGCAGTAATCTACAAATATTTGAATTTTTTATCTAATGATTTTCAAAAATGAATACAGTAAGTTAAAACTCGATTTAAAAACATCAGAGATTTGATAAAAATGTAAAATGATTATCTTTCAACTTTAGAAAGTAACACATGACTGTTAAAATACCCGGCCCCAACCCGGCCATTCAATTACAGCGTGCAAAACTGCCATGCACAACAATTGCAGCTTGATTTCTACAATGCAATAGGTTCATCAATCTCGAGATCTGGGGAAAAGAAATATTCTTTGCCATTTTTAAATGCCCCTTTTTCAGACGTTGAGGTCGAATTTTCTCTAGCCTAACACAGTGTAGTTACCCTTGGACTTCCGGTCCAAGGACTGTGGTTCATGCTAATGATATATAAGAGCATGTTGAGGCGTGATGTAGTGTATGTTTGCATCTGCAACTCTCCATCACCTTTGTTTTGAGATTTTCCAGCTAGAGCAATGGAAATCCATACTTAAGTCATTTTCAGGAAGCCTTGGCATTGCTTACGGAAAAGAAAGGAGAATTTATTTTTCGGAATATTGCTGCATTACTTATGATGAACAGATACAAACCCTTAAACCCCCTTATTATTGCCAAAAGTTTTGTTAAACATGCTATTTTTGATTTCTGCTAAGCGGACTCAAACTTAACTTCCGGTAATTGAATGAAAATCATTCAACTGTTAAATTACCGATATTTACAAAGTTGAAGATATCCTTACTTTTTAGGCACAAAATCATATCTTATATATAATATTTCCCCCCTAAAATAGGATGTTGTGTTTCTTTTGTGTTTCAGTATAATACCCAAAGTAAACAACAAAACTAACATCGCCGTAAATCGAAGGTTTTACAATGCATGGATATGTAGCTCTTTGGTTTGTCTGTCTGAATTTTTCAACCAGAGAGCAGCTAGCTATGTGGCAGAATAAACACAGGCAGATAATGCTGATCTATGAGTATACAGTAATACACAAACAATTCATAAACTTCCTATCGGTAATGTCTACATGGCATGTAAATTTGAAGGGAGAAAAAAAACGTTTTCAGTGGATCATCATTATTTTGAATTCTCCAAAATTGTGCTGATTTGGATCCCCTCCGTTTTGCTACATTGCAGCTATGTGGTATGAGTTCTACCTATGATGACGAGGGCTTGTTCCAAGACACAATTAGATAATTCTAATATTAGGCTTCCCCTCTCATGTGCTTGGTTTGCCTTTTATTCATAGCATTAATATTATTATTTCATTCATTTGCATCAGCTAGGAAAGATATAAGCATGTTTGGGGGGGCTTTATGCCTTTATCAATTTTCTAGTTAAAAAAAAAACAACACAAAACGGTTTCTTATCACAGTGTTGCTTTCTTGTGTTGGTTTGTATTGAAGTAAACACCTGTTTAAAGAAAAATTGATATGTTTAGATGCAGCTGAAATAATCCAAAGTAGGGGCATGGATCATGGCAGTGGGAAGCATGAGTACTATGTCCATTATGAGGGATGTAAGTAAGCATTTTAAAATAACTCACTCTGAGTATTAATTTGTATAAGAAATTTCAAGTACCCTTACAAGAAAGTTACAAATAAATGTGTATATTAACAGTGATGCACACAAAGCACATTTTGCATACCCATGGTAATTTTTGACAGTTAATCGCCGTTTGGATGAGTGGGTTGAAATTGACAGACTTGACCTGAGCAACAAACTGGAAGATCCTCACTGTAAAATCAAGGACATGTCTATCCTGATGACAGACTTAAGTGATGGAACTGATAGAAAAATCACAAGAAACCAAAAACGAAAACATGATGAGATTAATCATATACAGAAGGTTTGTATGTCACTCCACAAATAAACCTCAGCAGTAGCAGCAATTCCATTGAAAGTAAATCACAGTGAATGAAGAAAATTGTCCAGAAGTTAATTTTAATGTATTGTTTTATGTTCTTTGCTGCTGAAATTACAATAATTGTTTTCTTAGACGTATGCTGAGATGGACCCTACAACAGCTGCACTGGAGAAAGAACATGAAGCGGTATGTATAAATCAGTAATAAAAAAAATCGGTTTCCATAAATTACCAATGTATTTGAAATATGGTAGTTAGTTAATGTGCAGTTTTCCTTTTCTTGTTACAGATTACCAAAGTGAAGTACATAGATAAAATCCAGATTGGTCGATACGAGATTGATGCTTGGTATTTCTCCCCTTATCCAGAGGAGTATGGGAAACAGTCCAAGTTGTGGATCTGTGAATTCTGTTTGAAGTACATGAGATTAGAGCGCTCTTACCGCTATCACCAGGTATTTATCATTTATTCATTCAGTACTTCATATATTATATTTTATTGGTTTTTTCCCCCATCTCAATGAGTGATTATGATTGCATCAAAATTACCCCCCCCCCCAAATCTACTAATTTTGCTCTATGTTATTTGTAATTAAAATCTTTGTCTTGCATATATGAACACAATAGCATCAAATTACTATAGTCTTTAATAGTTCAGGAAACTTACAAGCTTTTGGACTAAAGCTGTACATCACCATAACCTGTTTTTATTGAAATATTCACATGTGTTTATCTTCTTTGGTCAGAGTCAATGTATTTATCGCCACCCTCCAGGAAAAGAAATTTACAGGAAAGGAACCATTTCACTTTTTGAAGTAGATGGAAAAGATGCTAAGGTATTTATTGCTAAACAAAACTTGAAACATATGAAATCAGTAGATTATAACACTTTTTTTTTTCAAGCTAAAATATTTGTCTTTTATACATAATTGAGTCTGTGCTCACAATAATTATTTTTATTAGACAGATCTATTTTCTTCATTGCAGATTTACTGTCAGAATCTTTGTTTATTAGCCAAGTTATTTTTGGATCACAAAACTCTGTATTTTGATGTGGAACCATTCATGTTTTACATACTGACAGAAGTAGACAGACAGGGTTGCCATTTGGTGGGGTATTTCTCAAAGGTAAGAATATTGATCAGGAGGTAGACAGACAAGATTGCATTTAGTAGGGTTACATATTTCTTAAAGATTAGCACATTGAACTGGGTTCTTATTTAGTGTGTAATTCTCAAAGGTTAGAACAAGGGTCAGAAGATAGATAAACTTGCCTTTTAGTGGAATTCTTCCTCTTGATCATCGAGATCATGAATGAAATATTCATTCAGAGATAAAATAAAAAGAATTAAATTGTTTGTTTATCTGTTTTCAGGAAAAAGAGTCCCCAGATGGAAATAATGTAGCCTGCATAATGACCCTGCCACCATTCCAAAGAAAAGGATATGGAAAGTTTCTGATTGCTTTTAGTAAGTTTGACTTTGCAATTTATACTTGAAAAGCCCAGGAATTTGTGTGGGAATGGTAAACATTTAGGCCTTATTAGAGATCATCACATTTAAGTGGGTATTTAACAAACATACAATGTAAGTATGAAAGCTAGGAGTTTTTATTACTTCAACATAGTTGTTACTAACCAGTTTCACTGAGTTTTATATTTTGGAAGGTGGAGACAAATTTAGAATCTGATAATCAGGGTATTAAATTTTAAACAGTAATTTGATAGGTTTTTTTTCTTTTAAGTACTTACTAAGTAAGTATGGATTTATCATTTATTTTATCCCTATAGGTTATGAACTGTCCAAATTGGAGGGAACAGTGGGGTCTCCAGAGAAGCCTCTTTCTGACCTTGGAAAACTAAGCTACAGGAGTTACTGGTCCTGGGTCCTCCTGGAAATTCTCCGAGATTTCCGAGGAACATTGTCCATCAGGGATTTAAGGTTTGACACTTACAGGAAATATGGTTCAAATTTCATATTTTAAACAAGATTTTCTTCACAATTACTGTATACGTATATGTGAACTCACAATATTTTCTAAATGAAGGAATTAAGTTTTGTTCAAGCACATGTAACAAACTATTTATACATGCATGTGAATTCACAATATTTTCTAAATGAAGATACAAAGTTCTGTTCAAATGTATGAGGGAAAGCATATGTAACTGAAACTACTTTTCATGAGATAACATGCATAAATTATGTCTTGCAAATACGTGTAATGCAGTTGACCCAGTCATCCTTGCATTAGAAAGAAATGTAGAATATAAACAATTTTAATAGATCTACATGTATATTGTGCAGGTATTTGTAAAAAAAAAAATGAAAAAAGTATGTTTTAATGTGAACATTATAAAAGTTTGTTTAGGCCAACTTTTCAAATAATGTCTTGTTTGCCCTCTCCCGACTCAGGATAAAAAAAAAATGGGGTTGGTAGGTAGGTGAGAAATTTTTTTTCCTCAGAAAATTTCAACATCAATCTATTTTCCAGAATGCATTAAAAAAATTGCTTCCTGGAGGTTAAAAAAAGTTTCGAGTCGGGTCATTTTTAGCTAGTCAGTCGGGAGAGGGCAACCAAACCATTTTTTAAAGGTGGCCTTATATTCTGAGATGAAAGGATTTTAGAAACAGGATCCTATCATATATATGTATTTCATACCAGTATTTTTTCTTTTCTTTTCTTTTTTTTTGCTTGATGGACCTCCTTTTCCACAAGTATTGATCTTTGATTTTTTTCCTCAATGTTTATGTTTTTAGTGAGATGACCAGTATAACACAAAATGACATCATCAGCACTCTTCAGTCTCTAAACATGATCAAATATTGGAAAGGACAGCATGTCATCTGTGTCACACCAAAGCTTGTGGAGGAACACTTAAAGAGTGCTCAGTACAAACGCCCGGTGCTTACTGTAGATTCATCATGTCTCCGCTGGGAACCTCCTCGCAGGAATCAGAAACTGGTCAAGAAATAATTAGCATCTTCAGAAGAACATGCAAAGAAAATCTAATTTTTTATGACCCAGCCAGCTTTCAAGATTAGACTTCAATATTTTGTTAAACAAAGAAATATGGAGGGGTTTACTGAAAGATACTTCCATATGTACATGTAATTCAAATTTAGTATTGTGCAATAATTTGTGTCAAAAGCTAAAAAAATAAGTACCTGGTAAAGAGAATTGTAATTAAAATGCTACTTTAAGTTTTTAAAAAAAAGAAACTCCAGTGGGTCCTCATATGCTCTATATGTTTAAAAGTGTCTGTTTTGATGTACATGTGTATAAAGAAATTCAAATTAAATTTGAAACATCATTTGAGATTTTTTTTTAACAAACTGTTTTGTCAAAAGGCTACAAATTTGCATCTCTAGTTTACCCGTAAGTTAACAATTGATCAATGTGTAACATCTAAACAGCTTCAATATAGAAAAAAATTAGTTTTCACTGTAGACACTTTTTTCCATGTAAGACTAATTAACGTTATGTATGCGGTAACAAATTTTCCACAGTTGAGACATACAATGACAATCCAAGAAATCTTCAAAATTTCCTACCTGCTGATTGAACAGAAATTGTCATTCCGTGGAATTATACCCTGCAGAAAAAAATATGTTTTACGGTACATGTATTTCATACACCCACGTAAAATTTTTATCCTTTATTGTGATCCAACCCCACCCTTGGAGGCACTTTGTTAGGAAGTTTACACAATACAAGAGGCCCATGGGGGCCTTGACAGTCACCTGAGGAACATGAGTTTCTCAGGCTATGAGTATGTTGGTCCCAGTTTAGCCTTGCCTTGGTCCCAGGAGGCATGGGTTATATATTTCTTGTAGAGGGCTAGCTGCTTATTATAATCATGTAAACAATTTGCCTGCTACATGTCAACGAGTAAATAAGATTTTTAAAAGTGTAAATAGTGTAATGTAATTCAATTTATGAATAAATTAACCCCACCCCGGGGCCTAAATGCTGGACCCAGAAGGCCTTAATTATACTATTTGATAAAGGTTTAAGTACTCATGCAAACACTTTGCCTGATTCAAGTCTGGGAGAAAAGAAGAACGTTTTTCAAGTTTTAATGTATTTTTCAATAATGTAAAACACACGGTGAAGTGCTAGGGACAAACAATTTTGATTAGTTATAAATGAAATTTGTTATATCAAATAACATTTTAAAACCACAGGAAATAAAAATCACTTTGCTGCAAGCATGAATTTCTTATAAACATGTTTTCTATAGCCATATTTTACTGTATTTGCCCAACTTGGCACTATTTTGGGGGGCTCATTAAGTGCTCATTATAATAATGTAAACTATCTGCTAGATGTATATGAATAAGGAACAAGATTTGTTATGCATTTTCAATAAGTAACCAATATAGCCCCAACTTTGGGGCCTGAACACGGGGCTCAGAGGAAATAAATACTAGTACATGTATTAGAATTTTGATAAAGGATTATGCACTCACTGTTATCATATAATCAGTTTGCCCACTATGTTCTTTAGAAAAGAGGATTTCTGAAGATTGCTGAATTAATTTTGATGGTTTTGGCCCCAATTCTCAGACCCCAGGGAGGCTGAGACATGAAATTCAGTTTTGTTCCCCTTTACCTTAAGATTCTATATGCCAAAATTGGTTGATATTGGTTCAACAGTTACAGAAAAGAAGCTGAAAATGCTGAAAGTTTTTGACCAATGGACAAAAACAGTACTTCAACCAAGTGACTCAGTTGACCCTAAAAATCTTAGCCAGAGCAGCAAGGACATATAAGTAAAGGTTATAGGCCGAAAACTGTCCATTCTGTGAGAAGAAAGAACTGTTGGAGGGCCGTTAGGCCCGACAATAGTTCTTTCTTCTCACAGAATGGACAGTTTGAGGCCTATAACCTACTTAAAACATTTACTCTATTGTGTTCCTTAGAATTGTTTCTCGTCCATTGTATTAAGTAAGCATTGTCTACTTATTGGACTGTCTCAGGTAAAGGTTGCTTACAATCAAAAGAAACTTACATTCATTGTAATTGTTAACTTAGTGGACAGTTACAGGTAAGTGCTCATTTTAAATAAACGAATTAAGAATATTTAACCACAATGCCATGAGATTCCAAACTCATTTTCGTGTGATTGTCAATGTTGAAAGCACGTCTTCTTCCGAGGGAGAAAGCATATTTCTGATGCAAATCAAATTGAGATATGATGAGCAATCTACTAATACTGGATTTTGAGGTTAGGATTGTCAAGATAATGAACTTTGAACTCAAAGTGGACGTTTTTTTTCTTTCAAATATGTCTCAACTTTTGGCCAAGGCTATTCAAGGATGCAGAAAAACAAAGGGAACGTAGAAAGAATTTGGTAATTGAATCAACAATATTTAGATGATTTAGAAAAGGTTTTTCGCAGAAAACAGAGAAATGTAAATGGGCAGTGACTGTGTTCTTTAAATATCAGGGAGAATGTTGCACAGTACCCAACGTTGATGTTTTCATGCTTAAGGATGTCGGGTGATAAAGAAATTAACAAAGCATAGGCGTCGGAAGCAAATTGAAAGTGGGGGGGCTAATTGAAAGTGGGGGGGCTAAACCAACGATAAAAGGTAAGCCCCAATTTTCAATGCCTATATTATGTCTATCTTTGCAAAAAAAGTGGGGGGGCTAAGCCCCCCTAGCCCCCCCGGTTCCGACGCCTATGCAAAATTATTATTTTTTTCATCGCTGAAGTCAGAAACGAATCGGGCAAAAACTAATGACCAAATACCCTTGCATTCCTATAACAGAAGAAACTGTGCTCCTGCAGAAAGTGAGCAAAATTACTCGAAGTTCTAGTGAGAAGGAACTAGCAATTGATTCTTGTCAGTAAGGCATTAAAAAAGGAGAAGTGATATCCCCGCGTGTGTTGTTGGTGCAAGTTACATAGAATTCGGAGATATTCCCTTCGAATTTAAGTTTTGACATTCATGTGATTTGGAATGTACATTTCATCATTTTCAATTTTTGTTTCTGTGACTTGGAATATATATTTCATTACATTGTGAAACATGTTGGATTCATTACTTCAAATATTTAATTGTGTATTTGTTGTGTTTTCTTAATCCATTAACTTACCTGTAGCCTTCCAATAAGTTATTAAATACTGTCCATTATTTTTAATAATGGACAGATTTTTTAACTTATTGGACGGTTACAGGTAACTTATTGGACTGTCTTGGGCTTTTCAAGGAATATGCCAGACAAAATGTGATCAGAACTAACAAGGGGGAAAATCTGGTGAACAGCAAGGCCAAAGTTACTCAGGTGAGCATTGTGGCCATGGGTCTCGTTTTATATTTTCATGAGTGCAAAGCACAAGTGAAAATATCAAAAAAATCCTGTCTGTTTATTACATTTTCTTTGATTTTCCCATTTCCTCTGTCTTCATAACACAGTCTTATAGGCTGTGACATCTTAGTTGAGCATAGCTCAGTGACTGTGAGATTTAAAACATTGTAAACATGGATTTCAACAACAAATTTGGAGAAACTTTGGCAATTTTAGTCTCTGTCAGGATGGTTTAATTACTCTATCTTATAACAGGCCAGGGAGTAATTTTTACATTCTTTGTGAAGGGAAAGAAAATCTTGTTTTGTCGCAGTTCTGATATTCTTTCACATTGTGACAGAATATCACTTTGGTATTCTCTCACACTCTAACAAAATATCACTTTCTTTCATGAAATTAATTACAGTATTTCCCTGTTAAAAATGTTATAAAACACGATATATGTTTTAATTCATTGTAACAGCATAATAAGAAGTTCAAAGGCCAAGACACTCACATGAGATGCCCTGGCCCTGCTGTCCTTCAGAAGTTTAGTTTCCCCCGAAACTTTTTGACCCTACATTGTGGTCTGACCCTAGCCCCAAGATTAAACCAAATTTAAATCCACACTACATGGGAATGCTGAATATAATTTTGATTTAAAACATTAGAATGACGTCATCTTTTGTTCTTTTAATACTTTCTATTCCTTGAAAAGCCCAAGACAGTCCAATAAGTTACCTGTAACCGTCCAATAAGTTAAAAAATCTGTCCATTATTAAAAATAATGGACAGTATTTAATAACTTATTGAAAGGCTACAGGTAAGTTAATGGATTAAGAAAACACAACAAATACACAATTAAATATTTGAAGTAATGAATCCAACATGTTTCACAATGTAATGAAATATATATTCCAAGTCACAGAAACAAAAATTGAAAATGATGAAATGTACATTCCAAATCACATGAATGTCAAAACTTAAATTCGAAGGGAATATCTCCGAATTCTATGTAACTTGCACCAACAACACACGCGGGGATATCACTTCTCCTTTTTTAATGCCTTACTGACAAGAATCAATTGCTAGTTCCTTCTCACTAGAACTTCGAGTAATTTTGCTCACTTTCTGCAGGAGCACAGTTTCTTCTGTTATAGGAATGCAAGGGTATTTGGTCATTAGTTTTTGCCCGATTCGTTTCTGACTTCAGCGATGAAAAAAATAATAATTTTGCATAGGCGTCGGAACCGGGGGGGCTAGGGGGGCTTAGCCCCCCCACTTTTTTTGCAAAGATAGACATAATATAGGCATTGAAAATTGGGGCTTACCTTTTATCGTTGGTTTAGCCCCCCCACTTTCAATTAGCCCCCCCACTTTCAATTTGCTTCCGACGCCTATGCTTTGTTAATTTCTTTATCACCCGACATCCTTAAGCATGAAAACATCAACGTTGGGTACTGTGCAACATTCTCCCTGATATTTAAAGAACACAGTCACTGCCCATTTACATTTCTCTGTTTTCTGCGAAAAACCTTTTCTAAATCATCTAAATATTGTTGATTCAATTACCAAATTCTTTCTACGTTCCCTTTGTTTTTCTGCATCCTTGAATAGCCTTGGCCAAAAGTTGAGACATATTTGAAAGAAAAAAAACGTCCACTTTGAGTTCAAAGTTCATTATCTTGACAATCCTAACCTCAAAATCCAGTATTAGTAGATTGCTCATCATATCTCAATTTGATTTGCATCAGAAATATGCTTTCTCCCTCGGAAGAAGACGTGCTTTCAACATTGACAATCACACGAAAATGAGTTTGGAATCTCATGGCATTGTGGTTAAATATTCTTAATTCGTTTATTTAAAATGAGCACTTACCTGTAACTGTCCACTAAGTTAACAATTACAATGAATGTAAGTTTCTTTTGATTGTAAGCAACCTTTACCTGAGACAGTCCAATAAGTAGACAATGCTTACTTAATACAATGGACGAGAAACAATTCTAAGGAACACAATAGAGTAAATGTTTTAAGTAGGTTATAGGCCTCAAACTGTCCATTCTGTGAGAAGAAAGAACTATTGTCGGGCCTAACGGCCCTCCAACAGTTCTTTCTTCTCACAGAATGGACAGTTTGAGGCCTATAACCTTTACATAAAGTATCCTTGGGTGAAGTGGATTCAAGTTTGTTCAAATGAAGGGCCACACCTTCTTTCAAGGGGAGATAATTAGGAATTAGTGAAAAAAATAATGGCATCTTTTAAAAATCTTCCTCTCAAGAACCACTGGGCCAGGAAAGATGAAACTTATGTGGAAACATCCTTAGGTAGTGTAGATTCAAATTTGTTCGGGTGTGGCCACAATGGGAAATTAAAGTTTTACATAGGAATACACAGGAAAATTCTTTAAAACTCTTCTTCTCAAGAACAGCAAAGCCATGATTGGTCATATTTATATGGATGCAACCTCAGGTAGTGTAGATTCAGATTTGTTCAAATCATGACCCCCAGGGGTAGGGTGGGGCCACATTGGGCAATTAAATTTTTACATAGGAATGCATTGGAATATATCTTTAAAAATCTTCTCAAGAACAGCAAAGCCATGATTAGTCATATTTGTATGGAAGCATCCTCAGGTAGTGTAGATTCAAGTTTGTTCAAATCATGACCCTGGGGGGTAGGGTGGGGCCACAATGGGTGATCAAAGTTTAAGATAGAAATATATAGGAAAATATCTTTAAAAATCGTCTTCTCAAAAACAGCGAAGCCATGACTGGTCAAATTTATACGGAAGCATCCTTACGTAGTGTAGATTCAAATTTGTTCAAATCATGACCCCCCAGGGTAGAGTGGGGCCACAATGGGTGATCAAAGTTTAACATAGGAATACATAGGAAAATTCTTTAAAACTCTTATTCTCAAGAATAGCAAAGCCATGATTGGTCATTTTTAGCCGGGCTTTGCTGAAAGCAAAGTCCTGGCTGTAGGCATCGTGATCGACTGCCTTACTATAAATAGCACATGTTCAGAAAAGTAAACAAAAAACCTAACAGCGTCAAAGCAGACGCTTCCGATAAACAAAATAGTCACATTGAAAGACGATACTTAAACAAATATTTTTTACATCTCAATCTACGGATTTGTTAATTGATCAATATTTTTGTTTGAGAATTAAATTGAAAGAGGAATTAGATATTTACTTTATTAGGGTAATCGTGATATAACAATTTGTGCACATACGCTACTGAATGCATATTGTAAGCGAACTATTTTCAATAAGCGCGGGCTTTTCGACAGGTTGCCTATATTTCATATCGTTTTCGTCGATGTTATGTGAGTGGTTATATTCTCTGTTTTGTCTTTCAGCAAATAAATAGATAAGTAAATTGGAGTTTAAAGAATTAATTAATGTGCGTTATGCCTGAATTAGGTCACCTGACAATATGTTTTATTTCCATTAGTGAACTCTTCAAAATTAGAGGCGCGTTTGGTCGTCTGATTGGGACAGCATGGCGTTGCGGATAATACAAAACATGCCAATCTCAATCCAATTTTAAATGCTAAATGTATTTGTCATTCCAATTAAGAGTAGAAGAACTAAAAGACATATGTAAGAGAGCGAGAACCCTAAATTTATCATCCATTAATAAAAAATACGACATTTCCGAGGCATGTGTATAGTATTTAGATGTACCATACGATAAATAGATACCTACGATCAACAATAAATATAAATTGATACCGTTGTCATTCCTACTCTTGGTGTATATAAAGTCCACAACAATAAAATATTTCATTTGCATTTTCTTAGGAATTGTTCATCGACATTCAACATATTGTTTACACGTTTATGTTATGTTTGTCCCAGTAATCCCGCGAGATTTGTACATTTTCCGACTTTTTCACAAAAGAGCGCACTAAGAAGTATAACTCTTCCATAGTGGAAATACAACGTATTGTACATGGTGTATCTGGTGTATCTAGTCGGCGATAAAAGTACTGTTTGTTTGAAACTTTAAGAATATCTCTAAAAATATGTGCATTTCTTTAACTATGAATTACATAAATTATTAAACCAATATGAATATAATTTTTTTAAAAATTAAATTCTAATTCAAATATATCTAAAGAAAAATCAGCAAACCATATGGTTCAACATTCTTTTTAAAAAAAGTTTGGAAATTGACATACGAACATTTTTTGTAAAAAATTGTTTTCTTAAAAGTTAAAATTAGTGACCTTAAATGTTTAAATTAGTGACATTAAATAAAACAAATGACTTATATATTCTCCTCACTAGCCATATGTTATTGGTAGAATTAAAAAAAAAATGTATGACATTTTTTGTTCGTTTACTGATATTATAGTATAATTAGTCTGAATTTACGTCCGTGATGCATGTATAAACATGCAGTAAGCTCACTAACAATGTCGTGATATCTGTAATTGTTTTTTAAGATCAGTATAGCATTAAGGTGTCTTGAATGGCAAGAAATTTAATGTAATAATGAATTTTAAAAACATCGGTGGTCATTTATCAGATGTAATTTGGTACGATACCGTGTTAATTCCTGCTGATATTTTCAGGGTTGATCTTGTGAAAACGGCTTAACAGGAGACAATTTATTAATTTTTTCCTTTCAAAATAATTGCAAAAAGATGATGATTTTATGATTATATTAACGGCATAAAATAACAGCGAACACCGACTACTTGCAGCAAACAAGTGCGCCGCCATTACGAATTCGTAAAACAAAGAGACAGTTACGGATACTCGTAATTTTCTGAAAAAAAAATGTGTAGGAGGTCAGTCGGGTATAACCGGAAACAAACAAATTTTCTTTAGCCTAATGATGTATGTATGTAAATATTCATGAAGATTAATCTTACAGTTGTAATACTGGTAATGCTGTAATGTTTTCAATATATTACTGCTCAAATAAAAAAGTTAAAATTTGAATGCGTTTAAAGAAAAGGGTTTGAAAATACGGTATTACTTCGATAACCCTGAATGCAATTAAAATAACTTTCTCCTTTCTAATAAATAATTTCGAACAAAAATCCTTATGATGGTTAAGATCTTGTGTTTGTTTGTTTGTATGTTGTTTAACGTCCCTCTCGAGAATTTTTTCACTCATATGGAGACACTACCACTTGCCGGTGGAGAGCTCCAAATTTTGTCCTATACTCGGCACTTACGGCCATTGAGCAGTGAGGGATCTTTTTCATGCAAGCACCTATTGCGACACGGGACCTCGGTTTATACGGTCTCAACGGAAGGACCGGTCTCCACGTCCCACAGTGGGATTCGAACCCGCGACGTAAGGATTAACTTCTTACTTCGCGACTCTAGAGCAGATGCTCTTACCACTGCGCCACGCGAGCGACTAAGATCTTGTGTAAAGGTGATGTAAATGAAGTTCAAAACTATTTGTTTTCTTTCATAATATGAAATAAACAATGCGATTCCATTTGGTTAATATTTTAATTTAATAGTATTAATTTAAATGACTGGGATAAAGATTTATATTCTGTGAAGCATGGAATATAAATAAATAAAAATGTAAACTTTAAGATAGAAATTTCATGTGAATATGTTTATGTAAAATATATAAATTATTTATACCCATTTAACAATCAATTTAGCGTCGAAAATTTTTGTGCTTACAAATTCAGATCAAATTTTTGGTGAAAAGTCAATGGTATGTTTTGAATGTGAAAATTTTGTTCGAGACTTCTCACCTTGGATTCATCTCGCATGTGCTCCCAAAGCGCTTTACAGTATATTGAGCGTGCGCGCGCATTCCAAACAAAAATCAAAGTACCGAAAGTACTGAAAGCCGGGCTTTAATATGTTCGAGTGTATTGTCCAATCCTAAATTAGTACATTTTGAAAAATCTTTCTTTCTGACCATTGATATTTAACAGGTAGAGTTTGTATGATTATGATTAAAAATAACCCATCTACCAATAATTATAATTTACGGTCCAGAACCCAACGTTAAGACCCCAGGATAGGACTTTGTGATATTTTTAATGAAAATACATTTATACCTTTCTAAACATTAAGCTCACAATGGTTATGCATGGTAACAGTGCACTTTGAGTGGTTTTGCTGATTCATACAGGCACATATATAGTATCGGAGGAGCTAGGGGTGTCACCATTTTTCAAACATAAACTTTTACAATGGACAATGTACATTGAAAGGTTGATTGACTCTTCGCAATCAAATTTAAATTGGAACTTTCAACTCACTCTTCGTAATATAAACCAGGTATTTATCTCGAGCGACGAACAGATTTACTAAAAGCAAAATGGATAGTCTAATTTTGATTAGATTGTACCCGTCATTTTATTGTAGCATATTAAAAGTACGGTAATTTGGTAATGAATTAATGAAATTCGAAATGTGAAAGTAAGTTGTAGCCCACCCCTACTCCTTCTCCAACGGAATAGGATTTTCGGGTTTGGACAATTCTCCTTTTTTCTGAAAATGATACTACATGCCTGTATTAATCAGAAAAGAAATATTCTTTATTTTTGGTCCTCTAGGAAACCAGCTGCACGAAAATTATAATTATCTAATCTTTATGACATGAACATGAGTCTAGTTCTAGTTCAAGGTTCGGCCATAATGGTTATTGCCTGAGAAAATCATGATGTATTCAGGTCTTTATGGCTCGTACATAGATGGCTCTTCATTCTGAACAGGAAGTTTTGAAGCAAAGACTAACCAACTTTTTCTGAAAAATTATAATGTGTTGTACTTAGATAAAGACTAATGAACATTTTTATATGTTGTTTTCTTTTAATTATATATTAACATAAACGATTTTTATTTCCCAGCACCCTTGAGAGCTTGCATGTGTTTTAAGACCATTTTTTTGTTTGGAATGCGCGCGCACGCTCAATATACTGTAAAGCGCTTTGGGAGCACATGCGAGATGAATCCAAGGTGAGAATTCTCGAACAAAATTTTCACATTCAAAACATACCATTGACTTTTCACCAAAAATTTGATCTGAATTTGTAAGCACAAAAATTTTCGACGCTAAATTAATTGTTAAATGGGTATAAATAATTTATATATTATACATAAACATATTCACATGAAATTTCTATCTTAAAGTTTTCATTTTTATTTATTTATATTCCATGCTTCACAGAATATAAATCTTTATCCCAGTCATTTAAATTAATACTATTAAATTAAAATATTAACCAAATGGAATCGCATTGTTTATTTCATATTATGAAAGAAAACAAATAGTTTTGAACTTCATTTACATCACCTTTACACAAGATCTTAGTCGCTCGCGTGGCGCAGTGGTAAGAGCGTCTGCTCTAGAGTCGCGAAGTAAGAAGTTAATCCTTACGTCGCGGGTTCGAATCCCACTGTGGGACGTGGAGACCGGTCCTTCCGTTGAGACCGTATAAACCGTGGTCCCGTGTCGCAATAGGTGCTTGCATGAAAAAGATCCCTCACTGCTCAATGGCCGTAAGTGCCGAGTATAGGACAAAATTTGGAGCTCTCCACCGGCAAGTGGTAGTGTCTCCATATGAGTGAAAAAATTCTCGAGAGGGACGTTAAACAACATACAAACAAACACAAGATCTTAACCATCATAAGGATTTTTGTTCGAAATTATTTATTAGAAAGGAGAAAGTTATTTTAATTGCATTCAGGGTTATCGAAGTAATACCGTATTTTCAAACCCTTTTCTTTAAACGCATTCAGATTTTAACTTTTTTATTTGAGCAGTAATATATTGAAAACATTACAGCATTACCAGTATTACAACTGTAAGATTAATCTTCATGAATATTTACATACATACATCATTAGGCTAAAGAAAATTTGTTTGTTTCCGGTTATACCCAACTGACCTCCTACACATTTTTTTTTTCAGAAAATTACGAGTATCCGTAACTGTCTCTTTGTTTTACGAATACGTAATGGCGGCGCACTTGTTTGCTGCAAGTAGTCGGCGTTCGCTGTTATTTTATGCCGTTAATATAATCATAAAATCATCATCTTTTTGCAATTATTTTGAAAGGAAAAAATTAATAAATTGTCTCCTGTTAAGCCGTTTTCATAAGATCAACCCTGAAAATATCAGCAGGAATTAACACGGTATCGTACCAAATTACATCTGATAAATGACCACCGATGTTTTTAAAATTCATTATTACATTAAATTTCTTGCCATTCAAGACACCTTAATGCTATACTGATCTTAAAAAACAATTACAGATATCACGACATTGTTAGTGAGCTTACTGCATGTTTATACATGCATCACGGACGTAAATTCAGACTAATTATACTATAATATCAGTAAACGAACAAAAAATGTCATACATTTTTTTTTTAATTCTACCAATAACATATGGCTAGTGAGGAGAATATATAAGTCATTTGTTTTATTTAATGTCACTAATTTAAACATTTAAGGTCACTAATTTTAACTTTTAAGAAAACAATTTTTTACAAAAAATGTTTGTCTGTCAATTTCCAAACTTTTTTTAAAAAGAATGTTGAACCATATGGTTTGCTGATTTTTCTTTAGATATATTTGAATTAGAATTTAATTTTTTAAAAAATTATATTCATATTGGTTTAATAATTTATGTAATTCATAGTTAAAGAAATGCACATATTTTTAGAGATATTCTTAAAGTTTCAAACAAACAGTACTTTTATCGCCGACTAGATACACCAGATACACCATGTACAATTGTCAGGTGACCTAATTCAGGCATAACGCACATTAATTAATTCTTTAAACTCCAATTTACTTATCTATTTATTTGCTGAAAGACAAAACAGAGAATATAACCACTCACATAACATCGACGAAAACGATATGAAATATAGGCAACCTGTCGAAAAGCCCGCGCTTATTGAAAATAGTTCGCTTACAATATGTAATTCAGTAGCGTATGTGCACAAATTGTTATATCACGATTACCCTAATAAAGTAAATATCTAATTCCTCTTTCAATTTAATTCTCAAACAAAAATATTGATCAATTAACAAATCCGTAGATTGAGATGTAAAAAATATTTGTTTAAGTATCGTCTTTCAATGTGACTATTTTGTTTATCAGAAGCGTCTGCTTTGACGCTGTTAGGTTTTTTGTTTACTTTTCTGAACATGTGCTATTTATAGTAAGGCAGTCGATCACGATGCCTACAGCCAGGACTTTGCTTTCAGCAAAGCCCGGCTAAAAATGGTCTTAAAACACATGCAAGCTCTCAAGGGTGCTGGGAAATAAAAATCGTTTATGTTAATATATAATTAAAAGAAAACAACATATAAAAATGTTCATTAGTCTTTATCTAAGTACAACACATTATAATTTTTCAGAAAAAGTTGGTTAGTTTCCTGTTCAGAATGAAGAGCCATCTATGTACGAGCCATAAAGACCTGAATACATCATGATTTTCTCAGGCAATAACCATTATGGCCGAACCTGGAACTAGAACTAGACTCATATTCATGTCATAAAGATTAGATAATTATAATTTTCGTGCAGCTGGTTTCCTAGAGGACCAAAAATAAAGAATATTTCTTTTCTGATTAATACAGGCATGTAGTATCATTATCAGAAAAAAGGAGAATTGTCCAAACCCGAAAATCCTATTCCGTTGGAGAAGGAGTAGGGGTGGGCTACAACTTACTTTCACATTTCGAATTTCATTAATTCATTACCAAATTACCGTACTTTTAATATGCTACAATAAAATGATGGGTACAATCTAATTAAAATTAGACTATCCATTTTGCTTTTAGTAAATCTGTTCGTCGCTCGAGATAAATACCTGGTTTATATTACGAAGAGTGAGTTGAAAGTTCCAATTTAGATTTGATTGCGAAGAGTCAATCAACCTTTCAATGTACATTGTCCATTGTAAAAGTTTATGTTTGAAAAATGGTGACACCCCTAGCTCCTCCGATACTATATATGTGCCTGTATGAATCAGCAAAACCACTCAAAGTGCACTGTTACCATGCATAACCATTGTGAGCTTAATGTTTAGAAAGGTATAAATGTATTTTCATTAAAAATATCACCAAGTCCTATCCTGGGGTCTTAACGTTGGATTCTGGACCGTAAATTTTAATTATTGGTAGATGGGTTATTGTTAATCATAATCATACAAACTCTACCTGTTAAATATCAATGGTCAGAAAAAAAGATTTTTCAAATATGTACTAATTTAGGATTGGACAATACACTCGAACATATTAAAGCCCGGCTTTCAGTACTTTCAGTACTTTGATTTAATGGAAGCATCCTCATGTAGTGTAGATTTAAGTTTTTTTTAGTCATGAGGGTGGGGCCACAATGGGGGGGGGGGGGGCATAAGTTTTACATAGAAAAATATTTTAATGAGAAATACAAAAATGATTTTTTTTCTTGTATAATTTTTTTTTCAAAAGCTTAATATTATAGATAGGAGTTTACTAATATAAAGTGTATATAAAAACAAAAAAGACAAGAAATATGTCTTAGTATTTTTTTTAAATTTTCAACAAAAAATACATGTAAAAAACTGGGAAAACTTCATTTCTTGAACACAGACGGATAACATTTCATGAAAGTCTCCAATTAGAATGTATCTTAATATGTTAGCAAAGTGAAATAAACAAATTAAAAAAATATATATAAATGGAAAATAAAAGATGCATTAAAATTTTTTTGAATTAAAAGATCCGAATGGAAGAGTTATCCTTCTTTATTTTCCAAGGATTGAAAAAACCTGGGTGCTATTTCAGAAACGATGAGCATTTTTTCTCCAAGACTAAAAAAATCGAACTTTGTTGCAGTGGTAGTATTCAACTTTGAACTGTTTTGAAAACAATTCATAGACAATCGCTTTCCAAGACGTGTCTCGTTCAGAGCAATTGCATTCATGTAAAAGTTAACAGCTTGCTCAGTTACTTCTTGAATTAAATAACAAAGAAGACCAGCTCTGGTTAACGTGATAATTGATTGGTCATAATTCAGCACAATGTGAAGTAATCACACTTATCCATGTCTCACCGCACACAAGGTGCTGTACAGCTACTCAAACAGTTGAAATACAACTTTTGCTTAAAAGTGTTCAAAAACAACAATCTTTAAACTACCTTTTACAGGGGTTTGCTTTTCAAATGTCCATAGTACATTTAAAAGTAAATTCATATACTTGCGATTTTTTTTGGTTTATTTTTACTTAAAATGTCGACTTGCGAGAACTTGCATTGAAATAGCTTCAGAGTATTCTTTTAAACAGTGTATCTACAAATTTTGACCCGATAATAAGCACTCATGCAAATCAAAACAATACTTCAAACGGAAATACGTCATAACGTGGAGGTATCCCATACTACCATAAAGATTTTCCCAATATATTTCAGTGTAAAACTTTCTTGGTTAGGGTGTGACCAAAAAAAATAGGATGAAAGTTTTACATTGAAAAATAAAAGAAAAAATCTGTTCAAGAACATATTCATAAGTGTTGCAGATGTATTTAAAGATTTGTTCTATATATTTCAATGTAAAACTCTTCAGAAGATTTTTCAATGACCCCACCATATTATTGTCTTTTCTAAATTATCTCCCCTTGTAAGGGGGCTTAGACCTTCATTTTAACAATTAAAACTGCCCTTTACCCAAGGATGCTTTGTAACTACTTTGGTTAAAATTGGCCCAGTGGTTTTTAAGAAGAAGTTGAAAATGTGAAAAGCTTACAGATGGACGGAAGATGAGTGATCAGAAAAGCTCACTTGAGCTTTCAGCTCAGGTGAGCTAATAATCCTGTCCCACTCATAAAATAAATTCTGTAGCGATTTACAAAACACTGAATATCCTCTATATATCAAATGGTTTTCACAATTCCTGGCATTTACTTTAACCCCTGTCCCCCTCTTTCCCCCAACATAAAATAATGTTATACACAACTCTTTTATTTTGGATTTACAATTTAATTTGTACACTATAGGAAAAACGTAATATATATGGCACATTAATACAATAACTTTTACACTGCAAATACTATACAAACAATAATACAAATTTCATAAACTTTCAAAACAATTTGTGCTTTAATAATATCTTAATAAATGTTTCTACACAAAGCAATTTATATCGAGTATCCTTTATGACTACGCATATGCAACTTGAGTTAAAACAATAAATTTCAAGCTCTTGATAGACCATTAACTGCCTCTATACATGTAACATTTATAATATAAAAAGAATGATGCAACGTAAAAAGATTTCTACAAGTCAAATATGACTTTTGTAAACTTGGATGTGAGAAACAAATTGACAAAAACTAGCATTTGGTGTATGCTGTAAATACACATGTAATTGGGACATTTTACATCATCTCAAGCCCACTACAACTCCTACCATGGAGCAAGAGCAGATAACTGGTGGCTATCAACAATGGACATTTCCTATCATTAGGACAGTTTTAAGTTTATTTACTAAGTGGAGCTAGAATTTCTAATATAGAATCCTCTGAGACATTGAGACTCCATACTGCATTGGTCTAGGTTCTGAATTATTTTTTAACACAATTTCAAGCTCTTGAAAGTCAGTTAGGCGACCAACATCTTTATCCTTGCGTACAATTGTATTAGGTAGTTTTCTGATTTTGAACACTAGTCCTTTTTGCACACCAAGCTCTTGACAACAGACAGCTAGAAGTCTATCAAATGACAGACAGTGTTTGTCCAACTCCACCTCAATGAAGTCTCTTTCCTCACTGTTGGCGACGCGCACCTTGATCACAAGCTCTACAGAATAAAATTTATTTTTACCAATGAACTGCTTTTTTCACCAAATGAGTTCTATTTGGATTGATCAAGGTTGTAAAACTTAAATCCTAAATTTAATTGCTGGCTTATGTGAACCATCTACATGTACATGTATAAGGTATATTAAATTATGTCAAAAATCCTGGTAGAGTTAATGTAATGCAAAGCAGTTGCCATGTATTACTGTCAGACATTTACCTTTGATATGTTTAAAAATGAATGTTATTGTAATTTACGAGTTTAAGTAAAAATTCTGCTCTAACAACGAACAAAAAAGTTATAGGCTAGAATACATGTATATAGCAATAACTTGTCTTAAATATTGACCATTTCAAACGATCACAAAAAGAACAGTCCCTATGAGACATCTAGGCAATTCTAAAAAAATTTCTAATGTGTAAATACTGCATGTAGTTATGTAGTTGAAAATCCCCCCCCCCCCCCCCAAGAAAATCATTGTCAAGCAAGGTGCAACCGAGGTTGACAATGTGCTTTCGATTAGTGAAATATCACCCATAGTCAAGTATCGTTGACTGTTGCTATATTCTATTGCACATGGGGTAGATTTCATTATTCATAGGGTAACAGTGCTTTTTTGTTCAACAAATCAACACCACAGTTACTGTATCTGACATATCCTACTCATGCAGAAGGAAATTTTTCAGAAACCCATTATGTTGGGAAGACATCTATGTAAACTGTTTATTCTACTACCTGTAGTATTTATAAACTGCAGGGCATATTTTTGATATATTTATGGTAACACATACTAATTAATACTAACCATTGTTGGAAGCACAGTTTTGTTCTTGAAGTCTTCCAGGATTTTCTCTGCTGGAGTCTGTTGATTTTTGGACAACTGGTTGTGTATAGGGAAAGGGAGGGTTTGCTAAGTAATTTGGGGTTATTGGAAGATCTTTCTGTACAACTTCAGCATTTGTGCCTATACAATTAGAAGATCCATTTATTTATGCATAAGTACAGCATATAGGAATTAACAAATTCAACAGTACTGTTTACTGTTTGAAATGTTATGTATTAATTAGAATTACTGCTATGATCTGACCTCCCAGCATGTTCTTGATGTCTGAGAAAGTGCTCAGCTGGCTAGCTATCTCCCCATTGTTGGTTTTTATATACTTATCAGCTCCATGTAAAAGTAAATAGGAAACTATACCACTGTGATTTCTCTTGGCAGCCCAATGTAGAGATGTCCTATAAAAAAAAAATAAATAAACAAACATAAACATAATAAACATTCTCACCATGGTTACTAAATCAAAAAAAAAAAAAACTGTGAAATGCTCTAAAAATGCTCCTACACTTATGTCAACAAAACTTGTTACATATGTAGACACACTAAGATACATCATTCTTTTTTTCCCTCTTTTTTAAGTTTAACTTTTTGTACTACTACCAGTATGGTAAATGAGACAATAAGCCCATCAGCCTTGATCACTCTTCTGATAAATCGTACAACCTATCACTTCTATTTGAAGCCGCTTAGTATTCTATATATTTAGATAAAGCCTCTAAATTCCAAAAGGAAGTCATTGTGAACTACATTTTGGTTAACACACTCTGAGAACCCAAGATGCATCAACTGACAAAGTTTGATGATTCTACACCAATTAATATCTTATAGATTAGGATATAGTTATGAAATTCTAAAAGTCGGTCATGGTGACCTACTTTTAGGTAAACATACTCTGAGACCCAAGATGCATCAATTGACAATTAAAGTTTGATGATTCTAAGCCTTTTATTATTTGAAATATTTAGATATTGTCTTGAAATTCCAAAAGTAGGAAACCATGACCTGCTAGTTGACACACTCTAAGGACCCAAGATGCATCAACTGACAAAGTTTGTTGATTCCAAGCCAGTAAGTATCTGAAATATTAAATAAAGCCATGAAATTCAACAAGTTAATTGGTAATGGTGACCTACTTTTTGATTGAAATACTCCAAGGACTCAGAATGCATCAACTGACAATGATTGATTGATTGTTGTTTAACATCCCTCTCAAGAATTTTTCACTCATATGGAGACGCCACCACTTGCCGGTGGAGGGCTACAAATTTTGACCTATACTTGGCACTTAGGGCCATTAAGCAGTGAGGGATCTTTTCCTTGCCAGCACCTACTGCGACAAGGGACCTCAGTTTATATGTGAGAACTTGTGAAAATGGATTAACAATACATAAAGGTCAGTTTTCTTGTGACAATTGTGTGTATATGTGTTAAAATTGTTAATATAACAAGTCTATTACATACATTCAGACGTATTTTAGACGAAATGTCAGTTGGAGTGTAGGCCGTCACCGGTTCGAAATTTACACATTTTCCAGAATCAAAATATGAAGGCTTGCGAAGAGAAGTGGATGTAGGCGAAAGCCTGTCCACTTCTCTAAAGAGAATAAGGTATGTCCCAATTTTAACCGCAACAAGCGATCAAAGTTGAGGCTGAATTTCCAGACATGAATTACGAAGGACTTTCCCGAGATTCGGTGAAGGCTTCAGTCCAAATATCTAGCCCAGCCGAATCTCCGCCGAGTGTCCGACATACCCAATTACAAGGCATTGCTTTACACTTAGTTAATCTAATTGTGTCTTGGGACAAGCCTTCACAGCAGTTAAAATACGTCCCACATACTTGCAATGTAGCGAATCAGAGCGGATCTGCTCCCATATGAAACTTTATTTGGATCAGAAGTTTAAAGAATTTCATTAGACTCTGAGCAAATAAAGAATGTGTTGTCAGCCAGTATCAAGCAACCATCAGGTTGGGCACACCCCACCAAATGGTCATTTATCCCCCGATTGGTGGACAATCTCCCATATCGGAGACAAATTTTACTGACCAAATGGTGGACTTTTTTATTCTATTCCAAATTTTATTAAAATAAAGCAAAAGCGCATTTACTTACGCATTGGGGAATTTTAGTGAACATATTCCTCACACAATTAACATAGTTTGATCGATTTTCCATGTGCAATTTCTCCATAACTTTCTAAAAACGATACCCATAGTTGTCTGTAACAGCCAAACTTCTTGATCAATCGGTCAAAAAAATTTTGATTGTGTCTAGAAGGATCAAAATTGTATTTTATCCAGTGGTTTAACTCTTAATAAGTTAAGTACAGGTCTCTGTAAGAATCAGGCAAAAGGTGAATCATGAGGGTTCTCAGAATTTGATGATTTTCAACACATAGATTTCTCTTGTGCTATGAACCATGTATGCAAAGTGAAAAAAGTTTTGGGTCATGGTTACTATGGAAACATGACAAAAGAAATTTCCTTAGCAACCAGTCAATTTTCCATGTGTATGGACAAAAAAATCACTAATCTTTAGGGCTTGAACTTTTTTGTGAATATTTAATAATTTCTTCTCATTTATTTTTATCGTAAAGATAAACATTCAAAGTGTTTTCACAATGCATTACATAGAAATAAGATTTTGAGATATATCTGTACTAGACATGGGTAGATATGCATGTTTTGTGTTTTTTGCTGATTCAGCATTTTTGTTGATTTTGGAATTTCCAGACATGAATTACGAAGGACTTTCCCGAGATTCGGTGAAGGCTTCAGTCCAAATATCTAGCCCAGCCGAATCTCCGCCGAGTGTCCGACATACCCAATTACAAGGCATTGCTTTACACTTAGTTAATCTAATTGTGTCTTGGGACAAGCCTTCACAGCAGTTAAAATACGTCCCACATACTTGCAATGTAGCGAATCAGAGCGGATCTGCTCCCATATGAAACTTTATTTGGATCAGAAGTTTAAAGAATTTCATTAGACTCTGAGCAAATAAAGAATGTGTTGTCAGCCAGTATCAAGCAACCACCAGGTTGGGCACACCCCACCAAATGGTCATTTATCCCCCGATTGGTGGACAATCTCCCATATCGGAGACAAATTTTACTGACCAAATGGTGGACTTTTTTATTCTATTCCAAATTTTATTAAAATAAAGCAAAAGCGCATTTACTTACGCATTGGGGAATTTTAGTGAACTGTACTTAACTTATTAAGAGTTAAACCACTGGATAAAATACAATTTTGATCCTTCTAGACACAATCATTAATAATTTCTTCTCATTTATTTTTATCGTAAAGATAAACATTCAAAGTGTTTTCACAATGCATTACATAGAAATAAGATTTTGAGATATATCTGTACTAGACATGGGTAGATATGCATGTTTTGTGTTTTTTGCTGATTCAGCATTTTTGTTGATTTTGGTACTTTTCAAAGCCTTATCAGACTTCTGGCGTAATACAGGAGTTGCAAGTATTTCGCATAATAGGAGAGGAATGTTTCTTTTGGACTTTAAATTCAAAATGGTGTGTTTTTTGAAAATTCCAATCCGTTGCCTAGCAACAAAAATGGATGTTTTGATAAATAAAAATGGAAAATCGTACAATGTGAACATTATTAATCTAATAATTTGTTATCTGAGAGTATAAAAACACAGTTTAAAGTAAGGAAATATATCTGAGACACCTTTGCAAACCAAGAAATATTGTAAAGATACTTATCTCCACGGCAACCACGAATTCTCCATAGCAACAAAGCAAATAAAGTCACTTTCGGCAAACATTTATGAACAATTATAAAATATTAATCCTCAGTTTGGTATTGCGATTATAATCAAATTTGATTTTGTAATAGATGTCTTAGCAAAGTACATTTTAATAATTTAGCCCATTTTTATACTTTTAACCCAGGGTAACAACATTTGAGCACATAAGAACCAAAAAATGTTATGGAGAGTTACTAGCAATTTTCTGTAACAACTTGAACTTTTTTTGGCACGCATGGTCACCGATTATCATGAAACTTTGCTCGTTATAATAGTTACAATTATAATAGTTTGACAACAGAATTTTAAATCAATCAAAGTTTGGTTGTCATGGGAACAGACAGGTTGATTTCAACAAAATTTAGATTTTCGGCTACTTTGAATCCTTATTGACCCTTCACAAGCACTCAAAAAACCAAATTGGCCATTTATATATAAAAATAAAAACAATAAACCTTGTTGCCACTTATTATGTAAAGAAAGTATTTGGAATAGATCTCTATATAGGTAGTAACCATGGTTACACTCGGCATACATTTTATATACAGAAAAACGCTCAGTATTATCTTATTATGGGAGTTACATGACTTAATTTATCGCCAGTGATAAAGAAACAATAAAAATAGTTTACCTTATGAAAAGAACTTTTAGCAATATTATTCTAACAATGAAAATATCAGTTGCCGAGATGACACAGCATAGTACCACGATTTGTGCGTAAGTTATAACCCAGCAAACAAAGATTGGGGTATAAAGGAATCACCTGTCTGTCTGTCTCTGTGTCCTTTTGTCCATGCAATCATGTCCGGGTTATAACTTTGTAGTGCTTTGTAATCTAGAAACAATACATTACAAGTTCATTCTTGATAAAAAAAAAATTGTTAATAGTCTGAGGGTGTATCTTGACTTTTACCCAAGGTCATTTTAGCTAGTTCAAGGTCACTAGCAGTTAAAAGTATAAAATTCGTGTCTGATCTATAACTTTTTCTGTATTGCTGCTTGAAATTGGTTTAGCGGTTCTAGAGAAGAAGTTGAAAATGTTCAAAAGTTAATGCACGACGGATGACGCACGACGACAGACAAAAACGGATAGCAATAGGTCACCTGAGTGACTCAGGTGATCTAAAAAGTTGTTAAGCCATGTAATTAACCATAAATTTAGGGGGTATAAGCAACAAGAGGCCCATGGGCCACATCGTTCACCTGAGCACTGTGGCTGGGGAAAAAAGCAAAAATCAGTTCAGAATTGAAAAGCTTTAATGCATAAGTGGTCCTGACCTACCCTCTAAATTGGAATGGGGGGGGGGTATGATTTGAACAAAATTGAATCTACACTAACTAAAGATGCTTACATATTTCTTTGTCTGTGACTTTTTTCCTACAAGTTTGAACTTTCGTTATGGTCCCACCCTACCCCCGCGTTATGGTCCCACCCTACCCCCGGGGGTCATGGTTTGAACAAATCTGAATCTTCACTATCTATTATGACCAATCATAGCTTTGCTGTTCTTGAGAAGATTTAAAAAAAATTTCCTATGTATTCATATACATAACTTTAATTGCCAATTGTAGTCCCACCCTATCCCCAGGGGGTCATCATTTTCTTCAAACATGAATCTACACTAACTTAGGATACTTCCGAATAGTTAATAACCAATCATGGCTTTGCTGTTCTTGAGAAGATTTTTTTTCTATATATTCCTATGTAAAACTTTTATTGTCCATTGTGGCCCCACCCTACCCTAGGGGGGTGGGTTATGATTTGAACATACTTAAATCTACACCACCTGAGGATGCTTTCATATAAATATGACCGCTCATGGCTTTGCTGTTCTTGAGAAGAAGATTTCTAAATTTTTTTCCTATACTCCTATGTAAAACTTTCATCGTCCATTGTGGCCCCACCCTATACCAGGGGATCAAGATTTGAACAAACTTGAATCTACACCACCTGAGGATACTTCCATATAAATATGACCAATCATGGCTTTGCTGTTCTTGAGAAGAAGATTTTTAAAGATTTTTCCTATAAATTCTTATGTAAAAATTTTATCGTCCATTATGGCCCTGCCCTAAACCCGGAGGTCATGATTTGAAAAAAATAGAATTTACACTACCTGAGGATGAATCCACACGAGTTTCATCTTTCCTGGCCCAGTGGTTCTTGAGAAGAAGATTTTTAAAAGATGCCATTAATTTTCACTAATTTGTAATTATCTCCCCTTGGAAGAGGGCGTGGATCTTCATTTTAACAAACTTGAATTCCCTTTACCAAAGAATACTTTGTGCCAAGTTTGGTTGAAATTGGCCCAGTAGTTCTGGAGAAGAAGATGAAATTGTGAAAAGTTTACGACAACAACGACGACAGACAATTTTCGATCAGAAAAGCTCACTTGAGCCTTCGGCTCAGGTGAGCTAAAAATTCAAACATTGTTTCATTTCTTACCATGTCAACCAGTCTCCCTAACAAAAAATATTATGCTTCTTGTCAGTTTGTCTCTATATATAATCAATACCCATCTATTTTCGCATAGTGTTCTAAGAGTTTATAAGGCATAAGCATTCTATGCCGTAATAGTGCACGGCTTCTTTTTCTAAAGAAAATCTGACATCACCCATGGCAGGGATCGAACTCACGATCACGAGATTGTCAGTCCGACGTGCTGCTACCGACATGACGCCATTATCAAACACTTATTTTAATGTATATAAACCTAGTTTCAAATATTTGACACTTAAAAGAAAACAAAACATTTTTTAAAAAAATAGATTCTTACAATTTTTTATCCCTTTATTAAATTAAGGTTCTTTGAAATTTTCTGTACATTATACCTAACTGCATGAAACACTCAAAATTATGACGTAATTGTTTCACATCGTGACGTTATAATAGGGGTATACCAGCATGTTAGTAAGAGGTGATGAAACGTTGGAAATCGAAAAAAATATTTTTGCTTTTATACAACAGTCAGCATAATAATAACAAAAGTGTTGTGGTTTGCATGCACCTCCGGCTTGTGCACCATGTATCAAACCCCAACTACTTTTTAGGCATAGTGCATGCAAAGCAATTTATTACTATTACATAAATCAAACGCTTGAATCCATACTTTTCAAAACTTATTTCCCTTGGTAGCCATCTTTGAGGAAGAACCAGTAGAACCCTCACAGTAGGCTTTTTAGTTTTCTGGTTTGTATTTTTGTCATTTGACTAGAAAAAATTTTTGCTTCTATACTGATTGCCACAGGATAAGGCTACCCATACATTGAAGGAAAAGAATTTAAACACAATTGATGCATCCGAGCACGCCCATATATTTGGTAGGAAAAAGTCGTTTTTTCCCTTTTGACCTTTTGGTTGACCCCGCAAAAGGACACAACTTTTGCAAAGTATGGATTAGATTATTCACCAAAGTAATGTGGAATAGCCTATTAATGTCCCCAATTCAACATTCCAAAATTATACATGTTGATACAAATTAATAAGGAGAATATTAGTGATCCTGATATGATATCTACACTTTTAACCTAAAATGACATTGAACATTGCCAGAATGACCTTGGATCAAGGCAACAACATACCTAAAGGCCATGTGTAATATTTTTGTGAAAAATGAACGTTCAATGTTTTTTCAATTAAAGAGCTGTGAACAAGAAATGAACTTGACACTTTTCCTGGAAATGGCCTTGACCATGCCAAAATGATCTTGAATAAATATGAAGACACACCCCTGAGTCATTAGCAATATTTGTGTCAGGTATGGGCTTCCAGTGTTTAATCATTTCAAGATGTAGACAGGACACAATGTATACATTTTTTAAATAGATCATGAACCTGATCAAATAACCTTTCATCAAAATCATGACATACTTTAAGGTCATAATCAATTTTTCTATGAAGTATGGACATCCAATACTTTCCATTAGAAAATTACCGTAGACCTGGCACTAATTTAACATTTTTTCTGCCAGTGATTTTCACTTGCTAGAATTATCATGGGTCAAGACCATGACACACTCTTTGTTCACATGCAATCTATGCCAAAAATGAACTTCGAAATGGCTCTCCATTACAAAGTTATGTGGCCTGGACACATATTTTAAACCTTTTGTTGAAGTGACCTTGATCTTACTGGAATGACCTTGGGTTAAGGTTTGAACATACCAATGGGGCATAAATCTTTTTGTGAAGCATGAGCTCACAATAATTCGAAATGTGGTCAGGACACGAATTATACATTTATCTGTAAAGGACCTTGAACTTGATCATCTGACATTGAATGAAGAACATGATACACCTCTTAAACAATCTCTGTATGAAGTATGAATATCCGATGTGCCTCCATAAGAAAGTTATAGACCAGACAAATTTTACACTATTTACTGCCAACGACCTTGAACTAGCTGAAATGACCTTGGGTGAAACGTTAAAGTCAAAATTCAAGCTCAGATTATAAACAATCGTTTTTTCAAGAAGGAACTTTCAATCTTTCTCCATTACAAAATTATGACCCCATCATGATTGCACAGACAAATGAACACAGAAACAGACAGACAAAGTGATTCCTTTATACTCCAGTCTTTGTTTGCTGGGTTATAACTATGGCACAAATGATGTGTTATCATGGCAGCCGATATTTTCATTGTTAGAATAATATTGCTAAAACTTCTTTTCATAAGGTAAACTATTTTTATTGTTTCTTTATCACTGCCGATAAAGTTAAGTCATGTAACTCCCATAATAAGATAATACTGGGCGTTTTTCTGTATATAAAATGTATGCCGAGTTTAATCATGGTTACCACCTATATAGAGATCTATTCCAAATACTTTCTTTACATAATAAGTGGCAACAAGGTTTATTGTTTTTATTTTTATATGTAAATGGCCAATTTGGTTTTTTGAGTGCTTGTGAAGGGTCAATAAAGATTCAAAATAGCCGAAAATCTAAATTTTGTTGAAATCAACATGTCTGTTACCATGACAACCAAGGTACATAGCAACCAGACTTTGTTTGATTTAAAATTCTGTTGTCAAACTATTATAATTGTAACTATTATAACAAGCAAAGTTTCATGATAATCGGTGACCTTGCGTGCCAAAAAAAGTTCAAGTTGTTACAGAAAATTGTTAGTTACTGTAACTCTCCATAACATATTTTGGTTCTTATGTGCTCAAATGTTGTTACCCTGGGTTAAAAGTATAAAAATGGGCTAAATTATAAAAATGTACTTTGCTAAGAAATCTATTACAAAATCAAATTTGATTAATCGCAATATGCTACCAAACTGTGGATTAATATTTTATAATTGTTCATAAATGTTTGCCGAAAGTGACTTTATTTGCTTTGTTGCTATGGAGAATTTGTGGTTGCCATGGAGATAAGTATCTTTACAATATTTTTTGGTTTGCAAAGGTGTCTCAGATATATTTCCTTACTTTAAACTGTGTTTTTATACTCTCAGATAACAAATTATTAGATTAATAATGTTCACATTGTACGATTTTCCATTTTTATTTATCAAAACATCCATTTTTGTTGCTAGGCAACGGATTGGAATTTTCAAAAAACACACCATTTTGAATTTAAAGTCCAAAAGAGACATTCCTCTGCTTTTATGTGAAATACTTGCAACTCCTGTATTATGCCAGAAGTTTGAGTAATAAGGCTTTGAAAAGTACCAAAATCAACAAAAATGCTGAATCAGCAAAAAACACAAAACATGCATATCTACCCATGTCTAGTACAGATATATCTCAAAATCTTATTTCTCATTGTGAAAACACTTTAAATATTTATCTTTACGATAAGAATAAATAAGAAGAAATTATTAAATATTCACAATAAATTTCAAGCCCTAAAGTTTTTGTGATTTTTTTGTCCATACACATGGAAAATTGACTGGTTGCTAAGGAAATTTCTTTTGTCATGTTTCAATAGTAACCATGACCCAAAACTTTTTTCACTTTGCATACATTGATTGTAGCACAAGAGAAATCTATATGTTGAAAATCATCAAATTCTGAGAACCCTCATGATTCACTTTCAAACCTACTTTGCCTGATTCTTACAGAGACTTGCACTTAAGTTTCAAATGCTTTTTGGATCTTTGTCAATATTTATTTCCATAAAACCCCATTAAACATGAGCTCCTCATTACTTTACTGGTATGGTTGGCACTTAATGCTATAAAGTTAAATTTTTCTAGACTTGAAATGTAATATCTATTGTTATTTTCTTTTAGGATGAAGTTGCATATTCCATGCGACCTTTTGTGGTTTAATATGTATATTACTGATGAATTTAATATATTTAATAAATAATTTTAAATAAAAGATTTACAAAGTGACTTTTGCAATTATTCTTGTTTTCGTTCAAAGTACATCGTTTTAAAACAATAATTATATCATAATCTAACTTCATTTACTATTTTTATAGAGAACAAAGCTATTGCGTACAAAATAAAATGATATAAAGGTGAAAACTTATTTTTCTTTTGATTTCCTAATTGAAAATTGACACAAATGTGCCTCTGTAGTAAAATCCGACTTTTGACCAGGTTAAAAAAAGATCATCGTTTTTATTGGTTTGCATTATTTGATTGGTTGCCCAGATAATCGAAATAGAAAGTAAAGAACATGATTGACAGGTGCAGCATCGTTGGAGAAGGTGGGAATTTTCTTTTTAAGTAAAAACGGAGAAACGTTGCACTTGTTTACATACATGATGTTTTTTGTCAAATTTTGAACGACTCTGCGCAAAAAATTACACGTTGAATTTCCGATTTTTTTCACTCAGAACACCGATAAATATCTATATTTTATTCCACATGGTTTAAAATTATGCACCATTCCACGCCATTCTGTGGAATTGAACACAACCTTTTTTTCTCCCAATGGTCAGTAAAATTCGTCTCCGATATGGGAGATTGTCCAACAAACGGGGTATAAATGACCATGTGCCCAACCTGACCATGACGCTGTACTAAAATTAGCATCACACAGATTCCCCGCGACTTACCATCCATTAACTTTATTTTGGCTATTGATGTCCACACCTGATGATTCTATTAAAGCCTTGACTGACTCTAAATCGCCTATACATGCTGCTTCTCTGAGCTGCTCCTCAGAATCAGTTGAATTGTCCATTTTCACATGCACATGCAGGAAACGGTCATCAGCTCCATAATTGCCGGAATCATCAAAACGCTCTTAAATATTCCGGTTACGTAAATTAAAAAAAAAGCAATTGAAATAAAAATGTCTTGTCTCAGAGTAGGGGATTGTCCTATAGGCCTACTGTATAAAAGAAAAATAAAGCTAATTATCAGTTAATTATCGGCCGCAGCTGCGGGACCCAGCGGCAACTGATCTATATGTATGGCACTCTCTACCAATCGCATCATCTCGGGCCTTTCCGTCAGAGGTCGGAAAAACATCCCGAGTCGGAAAGGCCCGGGAAGCATTGTGTTAAAACGAAAACTCTATCCGGACATCATTGAAAACAATGGATATAGAAAAGAAAACGACATTTTCGTATACTTATGCCCTGTTCATACGGAGAGTTAAATTCGAATTAAACGTAAGTTACTGCGAATTAAACTCTCCGAGTGAACAGGGCATTATATTGCACAGGTACTTGACGTTTTAAACCTTAATTAAGCTTTCTCTTTATAGTATGGGGATATTTTTATCAATAAAGAGAAAGGTTTAAAATGTCAAGTTATATTGGAAAAAATAATAATAATGAGGGGATACCCTACGGCTTTCCATAGTAATCCAATCCCTTCCTAAGGGCATGTATCGTACTTCTTTGAAATGAATATCTGATATATGATATATATTCAAATAATTAAATATAACTCACAGGAACTGTAATAATTATTTTTTACCTCATTATTCATGTTATTATAATAATAACACAAGGCATCGAACTCCAAAATTTTAAAAAGAAAAGTACCCCCTCCTTTCCACTGAAGAGTTGCAGTCATTAACGCTTTCAGAGAAAACACAATGGAAAGCTGTTGAACAATATACTCTTCTGCATTTTTTTTCCTTCAAAAACTATACACGACGTTTGTCTTTATTTTCTTTTTTTTCCCCGTAAATAGCGTTCAATCATTGTTTGCTGGAAAATTCGTTCACACAACGAAGTGCTTTTCATTCATTCATCTATCTTTTATTTCCTCTATAAAGAGATTTGAGCTCGAGGTAGAACAAAGAAGCTCATTTTAAAAATGATATACATATTATATATCATTAATACAAACAAAAGGGAAAATAAAGTGTCAAATATAATGTACAATATCGCTCACAATTGTCCATGCAACAAATTTACATGTGCGAGTACGTCGCACATAACCTTTGGTACTGCGCGCAAGCACAAACTATAATAATTTTAAATTCAGTTTTTTGAAGTCTCTCTCTTGAGGTTCATTTAGAAGTGTTTCAGGTTTCCGCCCTAGGAGTCCAATGAGAAAAAGATCTTTCTCACAGAAACCACAAACTTCTGCTCCAAGCCTGATGTCAAAGAAGTTAAAATGGTTAACAATCGAGTTCTACCATTCGTTGTGACTACCAGACAGCTAGGGCACCACAGTCCCTGAAAGAGTTGTTTACAGACAGTGTCGTCATATAGAGAAAGACACAAGTGTGCACGCCGAAGCACTTGAAAATTTTGTGAATACAATAAGTTTGCAGGCAAATTTCAGTTTTTTTTAAATATCACTGGTGATTTCTGCGTAAGACCAGATGTCACATGGTTCGCTGTATTTGGATTTTTATTGACTAAAAGGCTGTTCTAAAATTACATCGGGAAATAATTTTAGTAGATAATTTATGGAAAATAAAAAGTAAAAACATTACATTTATTAATTGCAAAACTTAAACATCGAGATTGAATTTTTAACCCACTTATTTATAATTTTGCTTTCTGTCCGAGACTAGTACACGTACTTAGAACTTGATGGTCTGAAATTTGACCAGTTTTCAAATCAGTGAGCAAAGTTTGGAGGTTGTTTACGCATATATGATGTAGAAGGCAATGAAAGAAAGCATGGATTTGTAGATAAATTATCATAGAAGAGAATAGTAATAAACAATTTCGTTACAATTGCGTTATCTCTGAAGACCGTATAATCACTGGCGGACTTAGAGGCGGCGTGAGAGGCGCACGCCCCCACCCCCTAAAATTTCCAAAAATTAGCTTACATGTGCATACATATAAAGGAAAAACTTTCATGATATTAAAAACGTATTAAAATACGTTGAAATAGAATAATTTATAAAACACATTTTGAACTCTTGCAAAAGCAGCATTACATGGATTTTACTTTTCAAGCAATCAAAATCATCGGAGAAATGATTTCCTTAATCATGCATCCATTTCCACAATCTGCCATCAGTTTTTGATACCAAAAATTCTTAAGACAATAACCTACTATGGAGATGTCAATTTAGTATCAGAAGTTCTTTTAACCTCGGAAAGTGAAACAAAATCATTCGCTCAAATATTGCATGTGTTGCTCTCTTATGACCCTACGTTTAATTTTTAGCTCTACTGGTCAGAGACCAGAAGAGCTTATGCGATAGTCAGGTGTCTGTCGTCCGTCTGTCTGTAAACAATTTTTCAAAATGCTACTCCTCCTACAGCTTTCGTCTGATTTCAGTATAACTTGGCACACAAGTAGACTACACTTAATTCTTTATACATGTACCAGTTTTGGATTTCAATGAACAGTGTTGCCATGGTTACTAAAAATAGAAATTTCTGTGAAATACTTTCAAAATGCTACTCCTCCTACACTTTTTGTCTGATTTCAGTATAACTTGGCACACAAGTAGACTACACTGAGATACAGAATTGTCGTTATTGTTTTTCGATTTTGTTTAATGATGTCGCCATGGTTACTTAAATCCAAATTTCTGTAAAATTGTTTTAAAAGGCTACTCCTCCTACAGTTTTAGTCTGATTGAAATAAATCTTCCCACAAAAAGAGACTAAACCAAGGATCATTATTCTATTTATTGCTGTTGAAAAGTTTCAAGTCCAAGTGCTACTTTTATCTTCCTTTATAAGTACAACCAGTAGAGCTACAGTTTCGTCAGAGACTTCTAGTTTTTATGGCGATCTGTGTAGCTAATTGTAAGCAGTTTAGTTTGAACGTTTTACATTATAAGATATCATGAGTAAGAAGAAAAGAAGTATTTAAATGTGCGATTAAAATGACACTCATAATTTAAAAAAAAATAATATTAAAGTTTCACAGTTTGTGAAATTTAAAGATACTGAAAATAATTTATGACACTGTATTATTTTCATTGTCTTCGTCATTTGCACAGTCAATCTGACTCAGAAACCACGCATTTTTTTTGCCAATGTTTCCTAAAATTATTTGAAAGTCTATTGATTGCTAAAAAAATGATGCATTGAGGCAAGAAATGTAATAACGCACGACGAAAAGGAGGGGGGGGGGCATGATGAAAGAGGGCTTGTGTGACATGATGAAAGACGGGGGTTTAATTAAATACAAGATATATAAGAAGATGGGCTTAATTCACAGCTCAGTAATGAGCAAGCAAGTTTGACTAGAAGGAAATTCTCTGATGAGAAATTTTGCATAATGATTATCGATACTAAAATGGGTTTGTGTTAGGAGGAGGTGTAACTATAATGAAGACTAATTGCAAGGTTAAATTTCGTTAGTTTCGTAAAGTTAGTTGATAGTGATCACCCGATTGAAAATGTCTGGTCGCCCCCTCCCCCATATAAAGTGAAATTGCTTCCTACGGGCCTGTAATCCATGATGTTATTAGGAGGTATGGCTTTCTGGGTAGAAGGTACGTGGGGAGGAGGACGGCGATTTTCAGTTTCTAATGCCTGGAAAGCATAATTTTGAACTCTCGCAGGTTGAATTCTAAGTATAATTTGTTATCTCCTAAAATTTATACTGAATTTATTTAATGAAATCACTCTCTAGTCGGGCCCGTAGGAAGCAATTTCAGTTGAAGGGGGGGCACAACCATACATTTTCAGTTGGGGGCACTATCAACTCCCAAAAATACCTTGACACGCAAAAAAAGTCATCAGACGTTATTATTGAAGGACACAAGCATATGGTAGCTATTTCTATAATATTCTATATCGGCAAAATTATCCCCCCCCCCCCCCCCCAGGTTCCTACGGCCATGCTAGTTTGTTGGATATGCCAGGGCATTAACGACATTAATTTGCATAATGGGCGACGGCTGTTATGCATAAATTATCCCACGTTTCTAGCTGCCGTTAATGTCCTTGGCATACCCAACAAACTGGACAGTGATTCTTTATATTAACATTTATATATGAAATAAAAAATGTAAATAACATATATATGAATTTAAAAAATGCTAATAGACATGAAATCACACGAGGCATACCATGTCAATTTCCATAGTCCATTTCCACTGACGTCAGACAAAAGCCGCAAGAATTTGACATGCATATTAGACTCTTGAACAAATCAACACACTTAACTTTCAAAAAGTTATTACAGAGAAAACAGTTGGAAATGTAAATTTATAACGGTATGAAATTGAAGTTACAGAAAGTTCGAAAAATCTCTGTTTTGCATAATGGCTGACTAAACAATGTTTCGGAAATTTTTTCAGTTGTCAATTTGTTTTCTTTATTTGTACACAGAAGATGGCTCCGTGAATGCTCGAGTTCGTGGAGCTTGAGCACAAGAATGCAGAAACAATTAGCAATGTTATTTACATTACTGACTGTGAATTTGATCTTGGAAGTTTGCGGGACCAGGGCTATATATATGTATATAAATGATGGATGCTCTTCAATGGTTAAAGAAATACCAGGTTATGAATGAGTATCTTGATGCATTTGTATTCTGTACATTGCAGTTCCTACAGGCTAAAACTTAGAACTGCAATGCAGTACCTGAAGCAAGAAATACTGTGAATATGATGACCAAACTAATACATATCTGGTTTCTGTGGTGTGAGCAAGCGAAAAGCATTCTGTATTTACTCTGGTTGATTATCGGGCGCAGCAGCGGCCGATCTATTTGTGGTCGTGTTAGAAAGTGCACATGGGGAAATGAGATGATATTTCTTTATTAGTTCAGTAAAATAACTTTTTAATGATTACATGTATAAAATCATAGTGAAATATTTTAAAAACTTGCTTTAAACTAAGTCTTAATTGTTGCTATTGTTTTTCATTTTCATTTCTTATCTGATAATTTTTAATTTTGATAATTTAAAAAGAGTTTACAATAGATACTCCCCAAACTGGGAGTGTATAAGATACGAACGCATATCGTTATGATTTTCCGAATAATAACTAATAGTGGTAAAAGTGCATGATGAATAAAAATTGAAAAGTTTTTCACCTGGTAAAAACTGTTTTGAATATGCTACAGTTGAGAATGACAAAAGGGTAATTAAATTTTTTTCCCGACATTTTTCACCGCGCCGTGCAGCATAGCCCACTCTGCAGAAATCATGGGCATTATCACGTGACAAAGATCCAAGAGTCACATTGAGATCTGAATGTAAAAAGGCCTACATCATCATTTTGATGACAATAAATTCTTACTTTATAATACCGATGAATCAATTTGATGAGCAAATGCACTAAAATTTCCATTTGTTTATTAATATTTTATTTTATTTTATTTTATTTTATTTTTTTTTTTGCTTTGAGGACAGTCTGAAATAAAAATGATTAGGCCCTACTCTCTCAGTTTTGAATATCTTGTGCTTTCCTTGGATGCTCAATTGTGAAAGTACTTTTTGAAATGCTAAATTTTGTTAGCGGCCGATTTGATGCTTTGCATCAATTTTACTTGTTGAGCAACTGTCTCTGTCGAATACGATTCTACATTTACTTTGGTTGACTAGGCGTTTATACCATGTTGTGGCTTCTCTGACAATACCAAATGCTTTGGAGACTGTAAGGTCAGAGTCAAGTTCTCGGGCTCTATCTGATGCTTTAACGAGGTTTGTTCCTGAGCTTTTTAGCAGATTTTTGTCTTGACCTCTATTTGAAAAATTAATTCTGCATAATGTTTTAGTTCTTACAACAAATTTGGATTCTACAATGTTAATTAAACTATATTCAATTAAAACCCGTGATTAAATTCCATACTGAAAGCATTAAGTGAGGAACTAAATTTTGTGGCGGAAGGATTTTTAGAAGAAAATGTCCAATTTTTCTCTTTCTAAATATTTACAGTATTGTTTAGTTTGGATTCCTATTTTTACATGCAGCCTGCAAACAGAGTTATTTTGTGCAGTGAAAGTTTTATTCTACAAGTGGTAATTCAACTTATACCCATAGTTATCTTTCTAAGGAGGAAATTCTTCAAAATCATATATCAGTTTTGAATATTTTTAATATTCCAAACAACCAAAATGAATTTGAATTACCATATCTATATTGGATTCCGAAAATTCATAAAAATCCTTACAAACAAAGATACATAACGGGTTCCCGTAAATGTTCAACCAAGCCTCTTTCTTTACTTCTCACTAAGATATTAAAAGTAGTGAAGGAGAAACTTCAAGAGTACTGTGCAACAATATATTCGAGAAGTGGTGTAAATCAGATGTAGATACTTAAAAATTCCAAGGAACGTTTGGAAAATTTGAAATCACAAGATATTACCAAAATCAACAGCTTAAAAACTTACGACTTTTCAACTTTATACACAACCATTCCCCACGATAAATTGAAGTTCAGGCTTTTTGATATCACTGACAGCTGCTTTTTAAATAAAAATGAAACTCGTAAATTTACTTACCTTGTCATTGGTCATTTGCATCTAATTGACAATATCTATGTGGTTTTTGGAGACCACGTCTTCCAAAAATCTATAGGAATTCCCATGGGTACCAATTGCGCCCCGTTATTCGCAGACCATATTTTGTATTCATATGAAGCAGAATTTGTCTAAAATCTTTTATGTGAAAAGAGGAAAACATTTGCTGTGGTCTTCAACTCGACATTTAGATATATCGACGACGTATTGTCAATTAACAATGGTTATTTCCATTCGTATGTCGATACGATATATCACGGTGAGCTTGAGATAAAAGATACCACAGAGTCTGACACATTTGTTTCATTTTTGGATATTTTACTTGAAAAAGACGTTAATGGTAATCTAACAACCAAGATTTACGATAAACGTGATGACTTTTCAATCGTCAACTTCCCTTACTTATGCAGCAATATACCTTCATCACCTGTATACGGGGTTTATATCTCTCAGTTGATTGGATACGCAAGAGCATGCTCTACGTATGTACAATTTCTAAAACGAGGCAAATTATTGACAAACAAGTTGATGAAACAAGAATATCAGCAGTGTCGTTTAAAGTCATCATTTCGTAAGTTCTATGGTCGATACAATGACCTTGTAAGCAAATACAATTTATCATTGAGTCAAATGCTGACTGACGTTTTTCATAATAATTGTTAGGCCATTATTTACACACTGAATTGTCGACGGATTTTTTCGTTATTTCCCGATCATGACAAGGAGCATACGGCGGGTGTGACCGGTCGGCAGGGGATGCTCACTCCTCCATGGCACCTGATCCCACCTCTGATGTTTTGGAGGTCCGTGTTTGCTCTGCTCCTATTTTGTAATTTTTAATGGACTTTTGAGCTTGAATACTGTTCGTTATCTCCATATATTTCATGCTGGTCCTAAATAATTTATTAAATTAACCGTCATGGATTCTATTATCGTATTGGACAAATATAGCAAATATACTGTGAAAATCCTGGGGAAAAATAGCCAACTTTAGGCTAAAAATTATCGCCATTTTAGTTATATCTAAAAATTAACATCACAGACACCCACTTTTAATCTTAGTTTCTGAATATACAAGATAATTTTAACCATTCTGCTTAAATTCAGAAAAATGTCATTACTTTTAAATGATTTTATTGCCTGTTAAATTTTTAATGCCAGAAAAATGACATTTTTTAGTGCAAAAAGTTCAAATAATTGACTATGCGAAGTACTTTGAAAATTTTATTGTCAAAATTTATAGAGATTATTCAAGATGAAAAATAGATTGCGTTTGTTCCCATAATTTATTTAGATAAAAAATATTAGAGGGAAAACTTTGAAAAATTGATTTATGTGTTAAACGTACAGTGCAAAAAGGTCATATTAAATGCTCTATTGTGCCAAAAGAAGTGCATTGGCCCCCATATAGATTCCAAAAATATACTTGATAAAAAATTCTCAATACTTTTGATAACAGGATCCAACCTCCTTAAAGCAATCAACTTGCTGTGATTTGAATTCATCATTTCGTTTGTTCTTTTTCAGTTCGTCCTTGATTACATTCGGTCTCTAAATATATTCTTCTCCAAGCAGAGAATTGCAACGTTGTTAAGGCAAAACTTGCCATCCATATTTGTAAATACTGAAGAAATACATATTTGTAAACACTGAAGTAAATATTGAAGAAAATACTGATGACAGGTTTCATGTTTTGTACGGAAGAGTTTTTACAATGCTCAGGAAAATCAGGTTCCTGAGTTAAACCATGGGCTGCTAACAGACAACGCCTTGTGCATGGGAAATGATGCAGCTGAAATTCTTTAACACTATTTCAGAATGAATTACTTTTGCCGTTCCTTGATCATATTAGTTCTCATATGAAATCCAGGATTCTACGAACTATCCAGTTGTTGATTTTGGGGCTCTTACTTGGTCTGGCGTTATCTAGTCATGTTTTATCAGATATCATATTATTATGCATTTATTATTAGCAAATTTTAAATTCCGAAGCATCTTATTTGCAAATAGAGCAATTTTTACATTTTCTTTGAAAAAAAATCAAATAAAATAATTTAGAGCTAATATCAATCTTTCTTTGTTGAAACCATATCTCAAATGAGATGCCGTAGAGATCCGTTAAATATAAAATTTTGGTGTAGCATTTCTCCTCAATGTACTTCTGTCTTTTACATTGGCTGGATGTCGCTATGTCTATATAGTTAAGCGTGTCAAATATAAACATAAGGCCAAAATAAAAAATACCTTTGTTTCCCCTAACGCGACCGACCCACTTAAATCGCGCCGACTGGAAAGTTTTTTTTTAATAAGATTATTCAAATATTTTTTTTTATTGTTTATCAACTTTATAAAATACGATTTTATCAAAATCTGTTTTTATCAGAATGGCGACTTTTGTTCTACTCTGATTTGGCGCCCACAACATGTGCTCACAAAGGGTTAGTTCGTGTTATAAAACAATGGCGGCGTATCGATCTTATTATATATCTTTAACTTATTAGAATCCTACACTCTTGAAACATTTCGTGAATTGAATATATCATGACTAAAGAGTGTTTTGATGGTATTTACAAATGTGTCTACTAAAATTAACGTACATGCACGTAGTAAGCATGGCAAAGCCTGCCTCAAGAGCAGATGAGGGGCCCTTGTGTATACATATCAATAAACTTCACTGGATTTCATTCATTTGGATCTAATAAAAAGTTAATATATGATTCTATTTTTACTATATGGGACCATAGCAGTTGTAAATATGTCTTTGTATAATTATTTCATCTTGATAAATATAATTCAGATGTCGTTTCTTCATTCCTTTTATTTATGGGTTAAACTTCGCGACTTTTAACAATAGATATATGGCATTTTAATCATTTTTAGATATGGTTTGGTTGAATGAAATATTGTTTATACATGTACACTCTTTCCAAATAGTGTAGAAATCTTTAAAGTTGGCTTATGGTACAGCCTCCTGAGAGGTCCAACGTACATGTATTTTTCTTTAGTTAGGCCCTTGAAAATAGGTTGTTTCTTTGCTTTAAAATCCCTTTAAAATTGTTTGTCTGACAACATTTGAATATCTACCTGGTGGAGGGCTCCAATTTTAGACTTTTACTCGACACCTATGGCCATTGATAATTAAGCATCAGTAAGGGATCTTTTTGATGCCAAAATCTATACTACGGTCTCATTCGACTGACCAGTCTCCACATCCCACATCGGGACCTGTGACTTAAAATAAGCTCCTAAATTACGTCCCGACTCTAAAACGAAACACTCTATAATCACTGCGCCACGCGAAGCCCTTGACATTTTGCCTGTGTAAGCACTTGAAGATGATAGACTGGTAGGTTTGAAAAATATACTCGGATGTCCGATGGTTGAGTATTTGCGAATCTTGTCCTTTTGTAAATATTCGATTTCAATAAATTTACACTGGCCTGAGATATTTCACAAGTTCAAATGAATAATATTTTTGAATTAATTTACCATACTTGTTGCTTTTGAATTTCATTTGTATGATATTCAGTTTAAAAATCGGTTTCTTTCGTTTTTTCTTATTTAAAAAGATATTATTCAATTTTTCAGAATGCATTTTCATAACTGCTGTCAGAAAAAAAAAATAATTTACCTACCTACCTACCCTACTTCAGATTTTAGGGTCGGGTTAGGGGAAACAAAGATATTTTTAATGATGGCCTAAAGTATCTTTGGTCTGTCGAATACTAAACGTCGTGTCGATAGATCTAGATGTCTTTTCGATTAAATTGGTTCTTGAGATTTGTGTATCGATTATCTTTCCATAAATTGTTGATTATGGTTACCAAATGGGTCAGTAAGCTTCATTAAAAACACAAACAAGAAGTATATTTGACTTTATACAGTGTTTATTTCATGAGATACATTATTTATAGAGTTAGACTTATATAAATATGGTGTGCATGGCAGCACTGATTTAGGAAGAGTCCTCACTGGAGAGAGCGGAGAAGCAGAAACACTGACGTCATCAGAACTGCCAAGGTACCTGTTAACAAATCGGCGCCCTGAAACATTAATGGATTAACAATGAAACAAGCTATCAGAATAGTAAATTATTTTTTTCTTTCATAATATTTATAGATTTTCTGAAATCCCTTTGACGGCCGGAGGTTGTTAAGAATGTTCATCAGAAAGGGGGTGGGGTGGTTTGGAGAAAAAAAAAATCATGAAAAAATATAAATCACTGTATCAAAAAATTATTTGCATCAGGAAGATGTATGTTTAATTTGATACAGACAGAAGATCGGGATCGATCCTACGGTGTCTAAAGGCGAAGAAAAAGTATGCGCGAAAGATTTTTTTTCTCTCTCCTTTCCTTCTTCCTTTTAGTAAAATTCAATATTGAGAAAATACAACTTTCTCTAATGGGCCATTCCAAATATGTTATAAAAATCCTCCCCTGGCGCCCAGCGCAGGGGATCAGAATTTCTATTTTTGCCTATTTTTACCCTGTGGGCGGTGGAAAGGATATTATCTCTTCAATATTAGATCTAGATATAGTTCTTACCCCGAGTTTTAATCCATACACCCTGAGGCCGAAGGCTGTATAGAATACAACCCGGGGTAAATCCCCGTACACCCTTGATTGGACCTGGATAACGAATTTATTTCTATGTAACCAAATAAATTCTCTGTAAACCCAAGTCCAATCAATGGTGCTTCAAACTATCGATAAGTTTTACTACGTGCTACAATGCATCGTGACGTCATATTATTTGCATTTTGTGATATGGTGACGTCACGGTATTTACCCCTGGCTCAAGACAGGTACACGTACGGAAATTTATACCCGGTTTACTAGTATTAACCAATAAAGTCTCTACAAGCTATTTATAGTTTTTTAAATAAAATGCAATTACACAGATAATTTGAATGCACTGGTACATTAATGATTTACTGGACTTATATTGCACGAACAGTTAAATAACATGACTGAAATATACGCAAATGACTATATATCTTGCACCATTTTTAAAAGCTTCATCACATGTTTATCCCTGCATCGAAATGGATGTCTCTCGTTAAATCCCTTTTTGTATTCTGATGCATAATCAAATAAACATGTGTGCATTTGTATATATATACTTGAATTCAAAATAATTTAATTTCTAGTGATTAAATCGTTTAAATACTGAACAGATTCTACTTGGAAATGCATTTTTTCTTCTTATTTCAATAAGCTCTTTTTCTAGTGGCGCAATATTGTTGACGTTTCGATGCAATGAAAAACAGCCGATGGGAAAGTAAAAAGGTGTTTCAAAAAGTATTCGAATTACCTGGTAGTTAAAAATCTCCATGAGTTGTGATTGGATATGAATGTTTTCCAGTTAGTTATGTATTTTCTATCCCCTCGCCAAAGGCGAGTTTCCAAAGTGTCTCAGAATTTTGATAGATCTATATTTGCTATATCCAACCTAATGAAATATTTTCGCTCGACAAGCCTCGCGAACTGTAAATTATTCCAACTTCCTGGATAAAGCAAATATAAAATCAGACAATATTACACGTCAGGATAATTGAACTCATATATTGGTGAATATTGGCAGGAGTTGGCTGTACAAATCCACAAGGTTGTGAGGTAGTTAATAAATAGTCTATTCTTTTAAAAAATATCTATTCTTTTAAAATATACTAAAAGTGTTGAGAATTTTAGCGATCAATATTTTACGTTTCATTGAGTGCTCAATTTATATAACGTATTCAAGTATGCCCCGAAACATTCCGGATGTGAGCGTTCGATGTCGAACCTCCGTAGTAAACAAAGCATGTCGTCTGGTCAACCGCTCAACAGCAATATTTATGATGGATAGTGGGAGCTTGGTATGATGTTTCTATTTTCACTCAAATTTGGAATTATTAATTAATAATTTAATTCCTATAAACCTCAATAAAAATCTCAAAAAGTAAATCATAACTTTGGTATGGGGTTTTCGGAATGATTTGATATTGAACTGACGTCGATATTGCAAAGTTTAAATTTAAATACCGATACTGAAAAATTCTCATTAATTTTGAGTTATTTAATTTGAATAATGAATATAAATCAATGAGAAAATTTCTAGCTACATAATAAATAAGTTATTGAAATATTGGTGAATATCTGGCGCTCCTTAGTTGTACGACTGCACTCATACTCGTGCATTTGCTTTTTAAAAGCCAACTAAGTTCAATAACCCTATATTATTATTTATGCCACAGTTGTAATTTATTTATTATTATTATTAAAGATATGCTTTGCACAATATTAAAACTGAACACGACTCGTAAATAGGCATAGGCCATATTAGTTTTCGTATCTCCGATATCAGCACCAGGGTATACCTTTCGCAATCGTTACACCTGACTGCTTTCTTGTCACGGATACCAACGTGGAATGGACGACGCGTGTTCGTGTTGGTTATCGTACATTACCGTTGTCTATAACAGACAACTCTTACAAGAGATACATGTAATAACTCTCAGGAAGTGGAATTCTGAGGATGGAGAACAGCAGAATTTGTACCACCGCACTGACATGGTATCCAGAAGGAAAAAAGGAAATTAGGCCGGCCGAAAACAACTTGGAGAAGAATCACGGAACAAGAAAGATTACAGCTGGGATGGAATAGCTGGGCGTCAGCGAGGGCAGCAGCCAAAGACAGAGACAGGTGGAGGAAGTGTATCGGGGCCGTAAGTGCCAGCGGGCATGAAGGGGATAGGTGAGGTGAGGTGACGGTTGTTTACATGTTATTGCAGTTTACGTGTATTTGTGTTTGTCTGTACTGCACTGACCTGATGTAAGTTTCTTTGGTATCTTTCTCTTCTGCCGTGTAAGAAGCACACAGTTACTTTTGTCGCTACCGAGTTTTACAATAGCTATGTAGAATATGTCCGTCCACACCGGTGAAAACTGATTACACTGAACCGAGACCAAGTGAACGGCTTATATAGGGGCCGTACAGCTAACGAAAAAAGTAGAGTAATATGGCGGACAAACATAGATCTTTGCCTTTTACAAATCGTGTTCAGCTTTTACTGTTTAAGTGCTGTATTCCGAGTGGCGCGCATAGCCAATCGAATACAACCGGTTTTGCAGGCATGTGAGAGCTATGTGCAAGTATTTTGTTTTGTACAGGCGAATTTCTATTTTAAGCACTCCTATAGGTATGAGTGACCAGTGACATGATTTCACTATACTAATTTATATGCATGTTTTTGCTAACTCGTGCACTATATAAAGTAAGAAACCCGCCAAATTCACCACCCTAAGCTTCTGTGCCTTTACGGTAGCAGATCGCATATTTGTTCAACTTCATGTTGATTAAATTAATGTTTATACTTTATTCCTAACTGAAATACTTGACGCCTTGTAAGATGCACATTATCTTGTAATTCATTGACTTGTAAAATATATATAACGATCTACTCACTGGCAGTCGTATTAATATCTTAATTTCCCTTACTTTTCGTTAATGTTTATAAATATGTCTTTATGTTTCATGATTTGTTCGTGTCCATTGTCTTATACGAGTATATGTGATCTGAGAGTGTTTTTCTATTTTCAAGGTTTTGTCTTTATCCATAATTAAATTCTACTGAGATTAAACAATTTTTCTTTTAATTGACAAAGCAAGACCGTGATCCTGCGACATATATATTCAAAGTTAAAGTTTGTTTGGTTATACTCACACTCTTTGGAGTTGTACTGGTATCATTTTGTGCCATTACTGTAAAAAAAAATGAAATAAAAAAGAAATAAAAAGAAAATCACGACAAATTTTGGGTTAGATATGCACACTTTAATTTTTCTGTACTGTTTTGGTGATGTATACAAAGAGGGTGTTGCAGTTCTTTTGTTATTTTCCCTAAAGTTGTAGCAGTTTAAAAGAAAAAAAATTGAGTCACAGAAAACGGTCTTAAAATTTTTCAGTTACAACGGTATATACAGCACAATGTAGAACAATAATTAGAAACTGCATATCGACTTCCAATTTGTCATTAAATGAAATGTAAAGAACTGCGAACGATAACATTATTCTCCCGCCTACCTCCAAGTCAATTTTCAAAAGTTAACATATCTGAACGATTTTTCATATTTATACAGATATTTATATGAATTTTCCTTAAACATTACTTCTTTGGGAAAATAAAGAAAGGTAACTCTATAATTTGGGTAAAACTTGTGTTTTTCACTATAGAAATCAACGGAAAACGAAAAATATTTTTAAAACATCCCCCCCCCCCGTGAAACAAAAATTCCTTTTTACAGGTAATATGGACTGTCATTTCACAAATTCAGACCAAAGCTTTTTGTGTTTCACGGGGGGGGGGGGGGGGGGGGCATATATTTACAGACCAAAAAACTACAAAAACGCTAATTTTTTCACCAATTTCAAAGGGTTTTACAACTAAAACATTGTATTTTATTAATAATATATGTTTAATTTTATATGCGTAAAACATAAGAAAAGATTTAAGGAACATTTATTCATATCCAAGAATATTTTGAAATGTGTTGATGCTTGAAAGCCCGATTCAATGGAAAATATCGTCCACCCCCCTTATTTAAAGAGCTGCAATTAGGGGTAATTAACTATTTAACACTGGCATTAAAATTATCAGTCAATTACCATTGAACTCTCCTTTGCATTCAACAAAGAATTTGCGGCCAAATTGCCATAAGTATTGAATTAAATGGGTGTAAAATGTAGGCGGGAATCGAGAGTTAGCGTGCGTAGTTCTTAGTCATATAGCAAAATAAGTCAAGTTTTCTGTTTTTCAAATAGGAAATCCCCATTGTTCTGAAAAATTGCCCCCTTGAAACAGAATGAATTTGATATACGCATAAAGAGAAAGGGTTTTTCTGCAAAACTGCCATTTCCGATTTTTGTTCCAAAGAGGCATATTTTTGAAAATCACAAAAATCGAATAAAAATTATTATCCATCCGAAATGCAAAATGTGCACATAAAATAGAAAATGAAACTTCATTGTCGGAGATGGTCTAGTGGTAAAGCTTGTGGACTCTATTCAAAAATTCTTTTACCTGAGAATGGGTTCGAATCCTGGAATGGCTGGTATATACATATTTTTTTTCTTATATGATGGAAGTATAATGTAACATCTCTCTTGAGAGAGAAGGAGGGAATGTTAGAAAGTTAATGGGTATTTTAAATGCATGCAGAAATAAATTGTTTTCCTTGATATTGTGATCTAAAACTAATAAAACACATATTTAATGTTATTATTTAGTGGCGATGTCTTAAAAAATAAAGTACTATCATTTTTAAATAATTCAATTTTTTCATACACATTTTTATATATTGAAAAATATTAACGCACGCTGTCTACAGTACATCTTTCAAAATGATGTGCGAGCCCACTGCGAGATGCACTTGCCATTAATTGTGCTGTGTATCGTTCTAACTTTTCTCGTGCAATATGGCGACAGCTAGTGACCATAGATGTGAAAAAAAGTTTACTTACAGGTCGCCAGTCTATGTTAGGAAAAAACTATGCATGAAATGAACGTAAAATATGAAATGTTTTGTTATAACAAGCTGGACATACCCGTCGTATAAATAAAGTCATCTACGTAGCATTATCTATATTGAGAGATAACTCTTCATGCGTTGTGGGTATTTACTATCATTCCAGTAACAGCGTGTCACTTTGCTTGATCAAGCTTGATAAAGTTTAACATGTTGATTACCATATTACTCATCGATTGGTTTGATTTCAATGAAAACAATACTACTTTGCATATGAAATACAGAACCCAGCAATACTGACCAATTGTATTGAACGATTGTTCACGAGAATGCAGTAAACAATAATCACATGTGGACAGGCAAAGCAAGTTTTAATCCTTATAATGATGACATTGATCGCTATATAGTATATGGTAGCAGAGTATAGCCTTACTTATATCATGCTTTAAATTTTCTCATGTACGAGTATTAACTCCATTCGGTCAAATCACAAAAAATATGACATACTACTTTGAGGACAGAAAACGGGCTTTCACCGACCACGTGTTGCTGCTGACTGCCGCAATGGTAAACAATCAATCAATATGATTGGCCAGTGTTATCTGGGTATTGTTGGATTCTGTGTTTCTTATGCAAAGTGGCATTGATTTCATTCAAATCAAACATCCAATCGATGAGTAATATGGTAATCAATTTGTGAAACTTTAGCACGTTTGATCAAGCAAAGTGACACGCTGTTATTGGAATGATAGTAAATGTCCTTCTCGATTTAGGGAATATAAATCACGAGTTTCTGCAACACCCTCTTTAAAAAGTTTATAATACTTACCCATCGACAAAAAGAAAACGAGTAAAAGGCAAAGGATTTGTTTCAGCATGTTGTTGTGTAAATTACCCACACCTAAAACAATAAATAAACGTAATTATAAAAATAATTGAATTACCCAGCTTAAAACAATAACGTAATTACTAAAAGGAAAGAATAATTATCAACATCTAAAACAATAAATAAACAACGTAATTATCAAAAGGAAATTATATGTATGTAGTATTCACCCATATCATCTGTCAGCGTGTTTTAGTGTGCCAATTAAAAGTGGAGGGCTCTTGAGAGAATTTCATGCATTAAGTTAAAGATAAAAGTGTTAATGCATTTACTCCTTAAAAATAATGCACATGTAAAATAAAGCGTTGAATTCTTATACTGGTCACAATAATTCAACTTATGCTGGTTAGACGAGTTCAATACCACTTTTAACTAAAAAAGAAAGAAATGTGAAATTGACTTCATAAATTATATTATAAAGTGTTGATCCCGGACATTTTACTGCTATAGGGTCCAGGAGTAAAGAGAACAAATTTTACTGCTATATGATCCAGGAGAAAAGAGAACAAATTTTACTGCTATAGGGTCCAGGAATAAAGAGAACACATTTTACTGCTATAGGGTCCAGGAGAAAAGAGAACACATTTTACTGCTATAGGGTCCAGGAGAAAAGAGAACACATTTTACTGCTATAGGGTCCAGGAGTAAAGAGAACACATTTTACTGCTATAGGGTCCAGGAGTAAAGAGAACACATTTTACTGCTATAGGGTCCACGAGTAAAGAGAACAAATTTTACTGCTATAGGGTCCTGTAGAAAAGAGCTACATGATCCAGGAATAAAGAAAGGAATTTTACTGCTTCATGCTCCATAAGTAAAGAGAACTAATTATACTGTAGTGCATTCTTTATATATGATCAACTAAGCCTTGGATGCTAAGTTCTTGATAAAGCCTACACTAGGTTTGACCACTTTTGATATTTCTAAAAAAAAAAACAAAAAAAAACACACAACCAAAATCCAAGCAAGTTCAGAAAAATAAAGCCAAATATTTTGTATTGTACTGTAGAGGAATGTATGCATTTCATGTAGTCAGACTCACAGCATTATTGCACAAATCTAAGAAACTCTTTTTTCCCCCAAGTTTATTAATGCATTATATAATTACAAGATAGGAAAATATAGATTCATTACTCATTAGCTATTCATTAAAATGGAATATATTTATTTCCTTAAAGGAACTGGTCAAATTAATAATGTATTCGACAGTTCCTTGTTTGTGACGGGATTACCCTCTGAACACAAATACAAAAGAGCACGAAATAAAATTAAAAAAAAAAACCTTTCCTGTCATTTATATATTCAGTACAATGTAAAGAATTGAAAACATACATGTATATTCTCACTACGGGCATAACTGGGTATATTGGCCCTAGTCTTAAAAATGCATTCCAATAAATTGATAAAAGTTTTCTAAATCTTCTCTCTGTATTTAATATATAACGACTATAGATAAAATACTTTTGTATATAACTAATGGTGCATAAAATTCAGATAATGTTTTATTGAGGCTACGTGATTTATCTTTGGTGACAAATCAGACTTCATTACTGCCTTCATTGTAATATGTAAAACAGCCCATTATTGAAAGGTACAAAGACCATCCCAATCCTAACTACTCGGTCATTTCCGTTACCGGTGTCGAATGGGCCCGATTAAGGCAAGAAAAAAAGATGAAAAAGATGAAAATATTTCCTTAAAAGAAAAGTAAAGAAAGAAACACTGCATATATATTACATAATATACATATAATTTATTCTAGCTTATCGACAACTTGTTTTCTGTTGACGATATAATAAATATTTGATGTTATTTTCGAAAAAAAAAGGTGTGAGTTGATAACCATATCACGAAAACATTAATTCCTAGTTATAATTTTTAGGCCGGTATACACGCTGCTTTTTTCTGTACACACGCTGCAACTTACTGCATAAATCTCTACTATTTTCCCTCCAAATTTGTCTAAAAACACTTGAACAAAGACATCGTATCATCCAGACAGGTCTTAAAATTATTATAACTCCACAATCTTAATAAAAGCATCCGTTGAACTGCATGAAGCAAGGTCTTTTTTTAGACGTGTAGAATAACACTGCATCAATTCTAAAATCTTAATAAGCGTTTGGTCATCTTTTTGTATTCGCCGTTAATAATAGCATACATTTTAATTGTTAGACTTTTCTTTTTTCAGCCAATTTAGACGTAGAAATATAACACTGCACAGCCTTTGTTTTATTACTGCTGATAAAAATTGTATGCAACTCTGCTTGAAATACAGCAGTTCAGTCTCATGTGTCATCAAATCTGTTACATTAAACTGATTTTTACCGGTGCACTTGCTGCAATATTTATTGCAGCGTGTGCATCGGCCTTAAAATGATTGTTATAAATGCACAGCAATTAAGGTTTAAAATCGTAAAGAAATAAAGGTATATATAGTTGAATTCGTTTAGAATTCTCAAAGCATTAAAAAAATTCTTTACCTTGGTTTAAAAAAAGGAATGCTCGCTCAGTGCTGCTTATTCCAATACTCACACGCCCTTCACAGATGCAAATAAGCTATGCGCGCGCACATTCCTCCACATCCCAGAGTAGGAAGGAAGTGAAATGCAGATAACATTATGAATACTTCACAATGATTTTTTTATTTAAAAAAGTACTTTGTTGAACACGTGACCGGGTTTTTGTGAATTTCTAAACTAACACTTACAATAAAACAGATCAGTAAGTGGATTGTTTGCTCGACTAAGTTCTTTTTTTTTAATAACAATTCATCAACATATACCTCACAAGACTGAGATAGAAAGTAATTTTTTCTCCTCCAATGGGCGAAAAAATACTGGCTTTAGGATTATTGTCTGTTTGTCAGCCTTTACTGTCGGTCCAAATGTTTAGTTAGCTTTCTGTCTGTCACAAAATTGTGAAAGTGCCATAACTATCGGATCCTTAAATTGTTGTTACTGTTGACAAACAAATCGACTATTATTTCTCATCATGAAGTTGCTGGTGCATCAAAACATTGTGAATAGATTTTTTAGAGGTAATAAACTCAATGGAAATGGGGTCAAGTTATAGGTGTGGAACCTAAGCCTGATAAATTAAATACATAAGTAGCTGAAGATGTGTACAAAAAATGAATTACTAATGTTCGCTGTGGGACCGCTACAACGCCTTTATAAATGGTCTAATACTCCGTAAGATCTGTAATTTGTTAATTTCAGCGTGCATACGAAATTTTTAAGAATCTCTTCCCTTTTATTCAAGTGCAGTAAATCAGGAAGTTGTTGATTTGTTTAAAGCTCTTGGAATATTTGAAATATTATGTGGTTTGGGTAATATTTTCAACAGCATAATCTCTATCTTTTATGGTACAGTTGAACTTCGGTATCTCGAACATGGATATCTCGAATACCATGGATATGTTGAAGTGATTGGGAAATCCTAACCACATATTTCTTAAGTATTTTACCCTCGATATCTCGAATCCTCGGAAGTTCTTTCTCGGTCCCATCGAGTTCGAAATAACGATGTTTGTCTGTAATTACTCGAATAAAATACACTGTAAACGGCTTTTTTAAAGAATCAGGGAACCAAAAGTTCTGTCAAGATAAACTGGGATCAGACGACAGCTTCGGAGCTTCCATTTAGGCAGTTTACAACTTTTGAAATAAATAGAAAGGGTGATTCATATTCAGTCTGGTGATGGTAAACGAAACAAGCATACTGAGAGTATTGCATAAGCAATGCTTCTCCCCTACCGGCATGTGTAATCTGGTAACCCTTAAAAATTGAAATGCTCTTAATTCCGTCAAAACTCATCAAAGGGGAACGGAATGCAAACTTTATCTGTAACTCATCAAGATTGTCACAACGGTACTAAAAATCAGCGCAATATCTGCAAGCGTGTAGAAAAAAAGTACGGAAAACAAAGTGGGACAGACTCAGTACTATGTTTGATTTTACAAAGAGGAAAAGGGAACCAACGTCGGCCCCAAATTAACTCGGGATCGACCTGAACAGTACTCTGTTTAGCCCCCCCCCCCCCGTTGATCGAAGATTCAGGGGCATTATAGTTTTTGCTCTGTCCGTCCGTCTAACTGTCTGTTTGTCCGTAAAAAACATTAACTTTGCCCATATTTTTTTTGATCTATTGGAACACAAACAATTTTGACTTTTTGATCCCGACTTTAGAGTTTGACCTTCTTTTGAAAAACTTCAACCTTGGCCATAACTTTTGAAAAGTTGAAGCTAGGGATTTCATATTTCTTGTGTCCAGACCTTCCCTAAGATGCAAATAATTTTGACCTTGAGTTTTGAGTATGATCTTCTTTTGAAAGGTATAACTTTGGCCATAACTTTTCAATGGTTGGTGCTACGGTTTTCTTTTTTTAACAGATGTTTTCCTTGTGACAAGAAATTTCTTTGGGTGCAAACAATTCTGACTTTGACCTTGGAGTTTGACCTACTTTTGAAAAAAAAACTTTAACCTTTGGCATGTTTTGAATTCTTGATACTAGGACTTCTATATTTCGCAAGTATTTTTCTTGTGACAAGAAATTTCTTTGGGTATCAATAATTTTGACATTTTGATCTTGACCTTGGAGTTTGACCTCCTTTTGAAAAACTTTAACTTTGGCCATAAGTTTTAATTGCTTGGCGCTAAGGCTTTCGTATTTCACTGATTTATTCCTTGTGAAAAAGTTTTTTTTGAAGTACCAATATTTTTTACTTTGTGACCCTGACCTGGAAGTTCGACCTTCTTTTAAAAACTTTAACTTTGAACATAATTTCTGAATGGTTGCTTCAGGGGCTTTCATATTTCACAGGTGTATTTCTTGTGACAAGACCTTTTTTGGGTACCAACATTTTTGATCTCCTTGACCTGGAGTTTAACTTGCATTTGAGAAACTTTAACCTTTGTCATGAGCCTCCATACGGGGGCATCAGTATTTCAAAAACATATCTTGTTTTTAAAGAAAATACCTTGCAGCCAATGGAAATAACCACTGGAATAATACTACATGTACAGTAATTGTTCTTTAATAAAAGCATAACCTCACTCATTTATGAAACATTTAAGATGCATATCCAGTCAAGCGATTCGATGTTCCAATATCAATCTCAGCCAGGAACGATAACTCTTGAAATTATTATTTAATTTAAAAAGTTTCAAAATGAGGCTTGAAATTTTTTTTTATATCATGCATCTCAATATGATTCAAGGTTCTGTGAAGTCTTAGAAACGGTCTTGTTAAAAGTTGACATTTGTACCCCATAAAAGTCCAAAAAATACATTAGTAAAGAAATCGAATTTCCTCTAATCTAGCATTTGATACCAATGTTTATTAGTATGACATGAAACAGGAAGTGATCTGTAATGTCCTGCAATAGCACCATTATATATCCAGAGTAGTCTTCCGCTACGCTCACAACATCTCTGTCAACGCTCGTTGTACAAGATTCTTGTACAAATTTTAAACGGTGAAAATTTGAAATTTAAATAATAATTAATTATTGTAATTATCGATAAAGATGATAATTCATCATTTATTTTAAATCTATAATCCCTCAAAACAACTTATCTTCAAAGTTTTAAGGGAAATATTTTGCGGAGTAAAAATTAAAATCTAATCTTAATTAAAAAATCCCTTAAAGTTGTAATAAATTAAAATAAATAATGTTTTCCGATAAGAAATATAATTAAAAACGATTATTTATACAACTTTTAATCATTTACGTCTGTATCTTCACTTAGGATACATAAGGCTTTTCTGATAACATTTGGACATGTCATAACAATTTTTGGTGGTGGTGGTTGAGGGGGGGGGGGGGCATTACATTATAGTTTAACACAAAAATATTTTAGAAGTTCCTATTATCTGATAGCAACCTGTTAAAAAGCCGATTAATAACCTATACCTGATACAAATGAACCTCTCCGAGGTTGGTTCGTTGTGGAAAGGTTTTTATTTAGATACTCTGTACATCATGCGAAGACCTATATGCAGAATTTTCAAAAGGATCTCGGAAAATTTGCTGTTGCCTTTAAAAAAGAATAAATTAAAATATAAGAGACAATAGAGGTATAAAACCAGCATATAAAAAGAGTACATATCTTAATTCTAAACATTTTCCATAAAGAGTAAGATATGAAAAAAGGGGTCAACAATTATGCCATATACCGATTGTACTTCGTAGCAGTAGAAATTGCCAAATCTACAGACTATATACAGCAAACAAACAAATATCAATACCCCTATCTTTCCCCCCACGTCCCTTTGGTTGTAATTGTGGGAGGTTAGGGTACATGTCATATAACTAATATAGGAAATTCGATATGGAAATGCGCACAAATTTTCATGTTGATCGCTCTTGGAAATAATTCCCAATCCAATCATCCATAAACTTGTAACATTAGTTGGCTCGAGCGCAATTAAAATTATCTGAACTTACTGTATGTACTTATTTATTTGTTTATACATGGTCGTTATAATGACCTTGTTTGCGAATGCAGCCTATTCCTTCGTTAAATTTTGGCTGACATGTCGTTTCATACAAATTGTAAGACCTAAATTAGACTAGGGATTACTCCGTTATCAATACAGAGGGCTTAAGGTGGATGTGACCAGTCGACAAGGGATGCTACTCTTCCTGGGCACCTGATCCCACCTCCTGCTGTTTTCAGGGGTACATTTTTTGCCCTGTTCTCCATTTATAGTGTTTGTAAGATTTATTGTTTTATTATTGTTCGTTATCCCACTTCTTCATTATAGTGAGAGACCATTTACAAAACTGCTAATAATCACCAATGCTCAATAAGGAAACTTGTTTTGTTGGTATTAAACGATCAATTAACAACAGATATCATGGGGATTAGGTCTAAGTACCCAATTACACAAAGCCATTTAACTTCCTGGTTCCATAGAATTCAATACCTTTTAGGATCTCCGAAATAGTAATGCTCAATCATTACTCTCCTAAGTACTACAAAATATATAATGTCCTGTATCATATTTTGAATTCTAGAATGTGTGTGTGTGTGTGTGTGTGTGTGTGTGTGTGTGTGTTTTACAACTCTTTGAACAGAATCTTATACTTATAAATTAATAAATTTTGCAAATAAACTCCGAAACGGCTGCAACAGAGTTCTTACTTACTCCTCTAAGAATAAACTAGATACAAGATGATGTCCGTAAACTATATTTAGATTTCACTCGCATAGTAAGTATCGTACATTAAATTAAAAGTCTTCTTTCATTTTCTATATACAGCCATGAAATAGCAAAAACGTGAGTACGGTGGCGTTTCCGGTTGGCGGATCTAAGTTACTGGCAATTTTTATTGAAACTGACAACAAGCAATCGTTTATTTATTTCATAAAAAGTCATCACTGAATTATTCAATCAAAACTTGATTTCAATGATATAAAAGAAATAAGTTGTGGTAACCGATTAAAAAGGGAAAGGTGCAAATTATTTTCGTCATCACCGATCTCAATATTGACGGAAGCTTCTAGAACATCATAAAGTATCGAGCCCGATGTTAAAATGAAAAACGTTGCGTGAACATTAAAAAAGCCTTTGTATGAATGGTCATTGAAATAATGGTAAATCATTGATAACACTATACGTTGTGAATATATTTATATATCGAAAGACTATTACATATATGTAGTAGGTTTTCCTAATAAATTTATCGGTAAAATTTGTGTATAATCTCACTGAGAGCATCGTGGCAACGAACCCGAAGTACAATTTGTACTTCGTAATACACTTGCTTACATGAAAAGAGAAAATTATGAATAAGGTATTGTTCAAATACAATTAAAGCTGTAAAATATTGTGCTTTAATCAATACATTTCAGTTTTTTCTTCTGAATACACTCTTTTGTATAAAATACTCGGCCTATTCATACGGCCTTAAAAGCTAATTTTTACACAGGTACTTGGGTCTTTGTTTATAAAAATGTATGTACCTTATTCATATGTAAAAATGTAAAGTACTGTAACATTATTTACATATCAATAAAGTACATACATATTCATAAACCAAGACCCAAGTACCGGTTAGTTTTTACCCCCCCCCCCCCCCCCCCCGCAAAAATCAATTTATCAGTAAAATGTACTGACTACATATTCGCTGCTTTATCCTTGACGAAAATGAAATAAGAGCATCAGAAGTACATTATCAATAACATAGTATAACAGGTTTCACAATAAACGTCAATTAATGAAATTGTTATATTTCGAGTTTTTACAGAAAAGGGGGGAAGTACATCTACTGCATGCGGGATTTTTTTCCTGATATAAGCCTAGCTGAAGGCTGTCAGTAGAAACTACAATATATTTTCTGTCGGTAGTGGTATAAATTCAATTTCACGCGCTTGCGCGGGATTTCATCTAGTGTAAATAAATACATACCGGGCATCTCCCCAAACATTAGAAGTTTTATAGACATGGTTCCGTGTGGGTAGACTTTCGCTGTTTAGAAAATAATTTTTGTATAGAAATTACACAAGTACATAATATAAAAAGCAGTATCACTAATGATTTCAAGAATTAATCTGTAAAATAAATTTTTACAAGCTCTTTTTTTTTTACTCGATAAGTGTGGTTCAAACGGAATACAATCCAGCAGATGTTGTAAAATATTACCTTAATCAGAATGCTGACTTTATCTCATTCATTTAAATTAGGTTTTTCGCGATGCAATCAAAGAGAGAGAGAGGGGATTCAGGAAAATAAAAAATCTCAAGGACACTCACTGAGCACATACTTCCGCGAATTTCAGTCATTTTAAGTATCCACTCCTGGCGAAAAAAAACTTTATCTCTATTTGCACATTGTTGATGTTGTTAGTTTAATGCACGGTTCAAAAAATTGACATAATAAAAATTATTGCAATTCAAATTACTATTATCACCATACCCATACTTTTTTCAGTTTTTCAGGTGTAAAAATTTTTTCTTACGTAGATGTCTACAGCGGTGCTCAAACCAACTGACCAAATATTTCATTTAAAAAAAACAAAACTTACTAAAGCCCATAACCTTACTAAAGCCCATATGTTGTACGGGAAGAATCATTGAAATTGTGGGGTATTATTTTTTTCTTAGCTAAACTAATCTTTGCTTATAAATCTTTGCAAATGTTCCTAAACGATTTCCTGACCAAAATCCAACTGAAAATGACCCTTAGTTTGTCCAAAACTGGTGTCCTGCTTTATTTATTGGTCATTCGAAGTAAATCCTAAGTATCGGGAATGTTTTTAAAACTTTTATAATTTTGAACGCACAAACAATTTGTCAACTTGAAATTTTATGTATTCTTTAATGTAAATTTTTATCTTTTCCTATATGTCTTACATTATTGTTCTCCAATAGAGACATAAACAAAGATTTTTGATGCAAATAAAAAAAAAATCAGAAGGTGAAAAAGGGAACAGCCAGGGCAGAAATAATGGACAAAGGTGGAAATAAAACATCTGTGTTCAAATGTAAATTGTAAAAATATTTAAAACTCGAAAATAATTTTTCATACTAAAATTGGAAAGCGTAATTTATATTGCTAAAAATTGCTAGATGTTTCCTTCCTTGAATATAATTTCTATGGTCGCATATTTATGCCATCCACATATATTTTGTCAACACAAGATATCGTTTCAAGTAAAGATAGCTGTATCTCGTCAAATGTAGATATATAAAGTTCTTGTCGAGATACACCTACTTCTATCTCGTCTAGTCAAGGTAAACCCTCACATTTTGTTGTGGTAGCTATCTCATTAATTATGATGAGAAAATTTATCTTGTATCATGAATAGTGTTTTTCCTTGACAAGTGTTGCTCTTCATGATTGCAGGCACGATAATTGTATGCTCATATATGTACGTATGTATTTACAAATGATGTATTATGGGTGTCTCAATAATTTTTCACAGGGCTCTACATTAACATTTTTTTTACTACTTGTCCATTCGGACAAGTGACCAAGACATTTACTTGTCCGAACTTCAACTTCATTTGTCCGAAAATTTTTCAATAATGATCTAATACTGTCAACTTGAAAAATTAAAATAAAGCCCATTATATGTACTTGATTGATTTGTGATGTTATTGATATATATAAATACAACAAACACATAAAACAGAATTTTATCTAGACTTTTCCTGACAACAACATAAGGTTTACAAGTAAAAACTGTTTAAACATCAAACAGAATCCAAACTTCGTGAGAGTAGTATGAAATTAGTGAACTTCGATCCCTATCGAGTGTGAACTCAATGCAAATGGAGTTTATATCTCCCAGGTGATTCGATACGCAAGAGCATGCTCCACGTACGAACAATTTCTAAGACGAGGCAAGCTATTGACAAACAAATTGATGGGACAAGGAATCAAAAGTCTCGCTTAACGTCATCATTTTGCAAGTTCTATGGTCGATACAATGACTTTGTCAGCCAATACATTCTATTATTAAGTCGAATGCTGACTGACTTTTTTTCATTCTTATTGTTAGGCCATTATTTAAACACTGAATTACCTACGTTTTTTCCGTTGGCCAGATCATGAAAAAGAGCACACGATGGGTGTGACAGGGGATGCTTACTCCTCCATGCCACCTGATCCCACCTCTGATGTTTTTAGAAGTCCGTGTTTACTCTGCTCCCGATCTGTATTGTTTCAGTGGACTTTTGCGCTTGATTAATGTTCGTTATTATCTCCATATTTCATTTGTTAAAATATTGTTAGTTTTGATTCGTTTATTATTATTGGTTTTTGTTTCATGGTTTAATGGCTGTACATATTGTGGAAATGATTCTTAAATAAGCACCTGGTGTGTTGTAAGTTGTCCTGAATTTACAGCATTAACTCACACACATTTTGGGGTTTATAGCATTAGAACTATTTCTCGTGCCAACATTGAAACGAACACCTAACAGTCAACTAAATATTATGAACTACACTCTTTCATATATATATATATATATATATATATATATATATATATATATATATATATATATATATATATATATATATATATATATATATGATTCAAAATTTGACTCCCAAAAATCCGACTTATAGGCGGGTATATACGGTAAATGATATCATTGACAGCTGTTTTTTTTTTTCAATAAAAATAGAACTCGTAAACTTACTTACCTTGTCATTGGTCATTTGCAAAATTATTTGTTAAAAACATTCTGATTGTACACACAAGTACTCTGAAGTTGATATTAAAAAGATGCTTGAGTTTCTGATTGACAATACCTATGTGGTTTTTGGAGACCAGGTCTTCCAACAATCTATTGAATTCCCATGGGTACCAATTGCGCCCCGTTATTAGCAGACCTATTTTTGTATTCATATGAAGAGAATTTGTTCAAAATCTTATACGTGAAAAGAAGAAAACACTTGCTGTGGCCTTCAACTCGACATTAAGTTATATCGACTACATATTGTCAATTAACAACGGTTATTTCCTTGAAAATAAAGATACCACAGAGTCTGACATATCTGTTTCATATTTGTATATTTCTAGAAAAAGACGTTAATGGTTTTCTAACAACCAAGCTTTATGATAAACGTGATGGTCGATAAAATGACCTTGTCAGCAAATACAATTTATCATTAAGTCAAATGCTGACTGACGTTTTTCATACTAATTGTTAGGCCATTATTTACACACTGAATTGTCGACGGATTTTTCCGTTTTTTCCAGACTATGACAAGGAGCACTCGGCGGGTGTTACCGGTCGGCAGGGGATGCTCACTTCTCCATGGCACCTGATCCCACCTCTGATGTTTTAGAGGTCTTGTTTGCTCTGCTCCATAATTTGTATTGTTTGAATGGACTTTTGAGCTTGAATACTGCTCGTTATGTCCATTTATTACATTTTCAACAGTGAAATACTGTGATGTATTTATTGAATAAAAGTGATATTCTCTCACGGTGTGAAAGGATACCAAAGTGATATTCTCTCACAGTGTGAAAGGATATCAAAGTAGTTAAAAAATAATTTCTGGCCTATCATAAGATAAAGATAGTAACTAAACCGTCTTGATAGAGACTAAAACAGCCAAAGTTTTCCCAAATATGTGTCGTTAAAAATCCATGTTTACAACGTTTTTCAATCTCGCAATCGCTTAGCTATGACGTCTGAACCGCTCAACTATGACGTCACAGCCTATGACACTATTACGAAAAGACAGAGGCAAAAGGAAAATCTTAGAAAATGTAATACATTCAATGTTTTGTAGATGAATATGGAATTTATTTCACTCGTGAGACAGTATTTTTTTTTATATTTTCACTCGTGCTTATCACTCGTGAAAATATAAAAAAAAATCCTGTCCCACTTGTGAAATAAATTCCATATTCATCTACAAAACATTGAATATCCTCTATATATTACATACATAGATTTGGTATCCTCTTCCGCCAGTTAAGAGGAAGTTTACAACTGCTTTATCATCCAATATGTCTTTTTGTCGGTTTGGGGGAATTACAAATTAAATTAAAAAAAAAGAGTTAAGTTTCGCCTCAAGGTGGCAAAGGCACGTCAACTTTTCATTTTTTTTAAAATTTGAATTGTATTGATTCCAATTCAGATACTGATGTATATATAATTTTCCACTTTGTTATATCAAAATATCTCTTGCAAAGAAAAACACACATCAGTCATCATTATTACATGTAACAAAAATTACATGATAGAGACAGCACATTCTTTTTCAAAGAAGAGAACAGAGGTCTCTGTTTTACAAAACAACTAACGACTTAGACCAAAATGGTCATTTTGCGAACTGACTCTTCTTTTTATTTTGAAAAATAATTCATTGCAAGCCCTCTTCAGCATTATCAACCTTGCAAAATTTTACAATTGGCTAAAATTATGAGTCTTAGTCGTGGGTTTCTTTTTCTAATTACATTTCTGTGTTTTATCTAGACATAAAGGTAAGTTAGATTTTGCATCCTGTCTGATGACATTAATTAGAGCACCTGCCTGCTGGAGGAGTGTACTTCATCAGAAATACACTTACCAAGCAATATCCTACAGGTCGATCCCTTGAATTATTAATGGAATTGTTTTTCAAAGTCCTGTCTTCGAAAAAGAAATTCGTTACAGCGAAAGTCTAATCACACAGAACAAAAACTGATTTATAAGTCTAGCATGGGATACTTCTCAAGTTTGGACTTGTATTTACATTCTGTTTTTAAAAGAACAAATTCTAAGCTTTATAATTTGACACAGAATATTGTTTTATTTTATTGTTGTATGTTGTAGTACATGTAAATAGGAAAGTAATGATTAAACATTTCGGAGATCGTTAAATATAATGTAATGTGAAAGGTTATGAATTCTGAGGAACAACAAAGTGAATAGTTTTGTGTAATTGGGTGCTTAGTCTCGTTATTATCTATTCAAAGTTATTCCTCTTTCATCGCTAAAAAGTACCAAAAATATGTCAAGAGTTCAGTTTTTAAGGGTCACACTCGGGGACTCGTTGTTTTTTTCCCAGACTATATATTTAAAGTAAAGGGTATTGATTTGTCATTTGACTGATGTTAGTGTTATGATAGAGATAGATTTCTGCTAAATATATAGTACTAGTATATGAGCAAGGATCAAACACTCCTTCCTGTGATGAAAATTATGTCTCTTTTATCAGATGAACGTTTTATCTGGACAGGAAATAAAGATAAGGATTCAGGAAAGTAAAAGTACCGAATTTGAGGGTTTTCACTTAGAAAGGTTTCAAAAACATATAGTATTTTTTGAAAATTAATATTTTTTCTCAGCTCAGTTTTTCTCCTTTAAACTCTTCTTTGTCCCCATCCCTCTGAAACAAGTCGTGTAGCACCCCTCTCAAAGATTTTTGTTCGTTAGCAAAACCTAAAGGTCAGACGACACGTTCATCAATAACATAGAATTTTCCCAAAGAACTTTTGATTGAAGTATGGCTACTTTAACAAGTTTTCCCGTTCTTGTAGAAAATGAGGTGCATTGGCAGGCATTTGTGAGAGGATAGCATTTTCTATTTTGGATATCACTGGAGAACCTGTTGTCACAATTTTTGGTGTTATATATTTATTGACTTTTTGAAAGTCAATTGGCGCAAAACAAATTGTAAGCAGAGCAAACGCCGACCTCTGAAAACATCAAAGGTGGGATCAAGTGTCATGGAGGAGTAAGCAACCCTATCGACTGGTACTTCAGCCATGTGCCCTTTGTCATGATCGGGTAAACTGAGAAATCCGTTATCGATTTAATATGAAAATAATGGGATAACAATCAACTGGAAGAGATACTAAATAAGATATTCTAAGCACCTGTCTTCATACCATATGTTCTAAAGATTTCTTCTTTATGATTTATAAATCTTTTATTTAAAACAGATCTAATTAAAAAGGTTCTGATATAATTGCTTCAAATTAAGTAGATCACTATAAATAATGATAAAATTATCTAATAGTTACTTAACAATGAAAAGTTTGATAAAAGTCCCACTAAAAAGATAATTAGTTTCTGCAATATGTAATAAGATTTCGTAATAACTTACTTTTGGGTCGCCCGCGGGGTGTAGTGGTTAGAGCGTTTGCTCTAGAGTTAGAGAGTCGGGGAATAAGGAGTTGATCCTTACGTCGCTGGTTCGAATCTCACTGCGGGACGTGGAGACCAGTCCTTCGGATGAAACCGTATAAACTGAGGTCCCATGTCGCAGTAGGTGCTGACACGAAAAATATCCTTCACTGCTCAAAGGCCGGAAGTAGCGAGTAAATTTGCAGCCCTCCGCCTACTTTTGAAATGTTGTAATACTGCAATATGACCTTACCAGCGTTTTTCAATGTCTTTTCCTACGTGGAAGCCTCGTTTATTGGGTAAGTTGCCATCAGCTGTTGCATACAATGTGGCTTTTAATAAAATATGGAGATAACGAACAGTTTTCAAGCTCAAAAGTCCATTCAAATAATAAAAACCAGGAGGAGAGCAAACACGGACCTCTAAAACATCAGAGGTGGGATCAGGTATCATGGAGGAGTGAACATCGGCTGCCGACCGGTTACACCCGCCGTGTGCTCCCTGTCATGATCGGAAAAACGGAAATATCCGTAGATAATTCAGTGTGTAAATAATGGCCTAACAATTAGTATAAAAAACGTCAGTCAGCATATGACTTAATGATAAATTGTATTTGCTGACAATGTCATTGTATCGACCATAGAACTTGTAACTTCAAACGAGACTGTTGATATTCTTGTTTCATCAACTTGTTTGTCAATAATTTGCTGCCTCGTTTTAGAAATTGTTCGTATGTAGAGCATGCTCTTGCGTATCGAATCAACTGCGAGACATAAACCACATATGCAGGTGATAAGGGTGAGGAAGGAAGTTGACGATTGAAAAGTTGAAGTCATCATATTCATCCTAAACCTTGGTATTTAGGTTACGAAGTATTTGCCTTTGGTTTTTAGGTTACAAGTACATAAGGCAAACACTTCATTATTAAGAAAAAAATTAACTCTGTATTTTGAAACCGTGAAACAACATACGACTGGAGAGTCATTAACCCTCCTTACTTAACACATAAATATATTTGAAAGCAGATTGTATGGTGTTTTAATTAACGAATTTTACCATATGTAATATTTTTACTTATTATTGAGTCGCCCGAGCGGCGTAGTGAGTAGAGCGTTTGCTCTAGAGTCGTGGTGTAAGGTGGATGATATTTTGTGAACGGAAAGAAAAATGCAGATGTAAACCCTGATTTGAACGGAAGAAATGAATCCTGGTCTCTTCAGTCACATTTCTCCCTTCCTGCTATGTATATTAAGTATATTTGGTTTAACTGGAAATTTAAACATTCATTTTCAAATTCTGAATGATCAAAACATAATATTCTGTTTCAAAATAATCATTGTACATGTAAGATTAGACTTTGCTATTTGGTAAATAATCACTTTTTAATTTCTTTTGTTCAGTAGCAGTCCAATTTTGAAGGATATCAGTACTGAGATAGTCTGATATTACGACTAATATCAGACTGCTCACTAATATTGGACTGCCACAGGTAAACTTTTAGACTGCAAGAACAAAGGAATGACATCACAGCAATGTTTTGACTAATGTAATGAAATATATGGAGAAAACGAACAGTATTGTCATGATCGGAAAACAACGGAAAAATCCGTCGACAACTCAGTGTGTAAATAATGGCCTAACAAATAGTATGAAAAACGTCAGTCAGCATTTGACTCAATGATAAATTGTATTTGCTGACAAGGTCATTGTATCGACCATAGAACTTAAGAAATGATGACTTTAAACGAGACAGCTGATATTCTTGTTTCATCAACTTGTTTGTCAATAATTTACCTCGTTTTAGAAATTGTACATACATAGAGCATGCTCTTGCGTATCGAATCAACTGAGAGATATATACTCCGTATGCAGGTGATGAAGGTATATTGCTGCATAAGTAAGGGAAGTTGACGATTGAAAAGTTAAAGTCATCACGTTTATCATAAAGCTTGGTTGTTAGATTACCATTAACGTGTTTTTCAAGTAAAATATCCAAATATGAAACAGATGTGTCAGACTCTGTGGTATCTTTTATCTCAAGCTCACCAGGATATATCGTATTGACATAAGAATGGAAATAGCCATTGTTAATTGACAACACGTCGTCGATATATCTACGCAGCCATGTTAAGGCTTCCCGAAGCTTTAAAATGCGCTCAAAACATAATATGTCATTGCGAGGTCGGTTTTGGTTTTAATTTATAAGTATTGATCTTTAGTACTTTCAATTTATATAAAGGGTTTCCTCGGCTATAAATTAGCATATTTGTTATGATATCACATGACTTTGTTGATCACGTGACGGTCATTTATAATTTTTTGAAGTGTTTCATATAAATCGCTTCGGCGCAGCTGATTAACGCAATAATTATTAACATTTTGTTATATAAATAAACTCATCGTATCCTTGTGTATCCGAAATGTGCTTGGGAAAAGTCATAGTATTACTTGGGTACAAAATATTTCCTGAGAAATTCAACTTACCTACAAATTTGGGGGTATTTTCCACACAATATCGTAATCTGTATCAAAACAAAGCCAACACACATTTTTCCCAAGCAAGATTCAGTTAGAGAACAACCTCTTCTTACAGATTTTCACAAAAATTCTCAGATTAATCCTCATTAATCACCTGCGCCAGACTCTTTTATACACACAAAATAAATTCTACCTCCAACCACGTGTATAAAACAGAGAACATTTCAAAAGTATATTTTTCATAAGCATTTTGAACATGATGAATTTCAATCAAGGGTAGGTAAGTGGTGTATTTTTAAAATATTCGGACATATAAGACTTAAAAAACCTTTATCGACCCGTGAATTTTGCAATAGCTATCTAGCATTTTACATGCAGTTTGAAATAAAGTGTAAAATTCATGACACTCTCCCCGTCATAACGCCTCAAGTTTGCATTGACCTGACGTCATTTTTCATTATGACGTCATATTTTGGTAGTTCAGAGATGTGAAGGCACAGAGTGCACTGTCATATTCTACGGGACACTCAAAGTCAATAAAATGGTGCAAACAATGTCGCTGGGGTGTAAAGCGTAAAAATCAATGAGATGTCAAAGATAATATTCTTCAAATGAATCGATGAATATGTAACCTATTAAACAAATATACAAAAATGAAGTGAACAATCCATACTGAGATATTACATCTGGCATTTAGTGTCTTTTTGAAACGTACGTTACTGTCGCCAACCCCGATAAGTTACACTAAAGTGATAATTTTTTGACAAAATATCAGTTGAATCTTTAATAACTTGTCATCTATCTTCACAACTGTTATTTATGAAATGTTTGAACTAAATTATAGAGCATAATCATCATTTTTTTCAAAATTCTGATTGTATATCCCTATGTCGCCAGATATAAAATAAAAACTGACTGTGCTATTCAAGAATGGATATGTATCCTATATATTATGCCCGTGCTGTTGGAATACGTTTATTTTGATGGAAACTATTTGTAAATTATAAATAAATTGCATGAAGCATTGTATCTGTTTACAATACTTTGAAATTACATTCTATCTGCCAAAATTACATGCGTATGGATAGGCATGAAACATTCGTTATATTCATTAAATAGATTATATAGGAGTGATATCAAGATTTAACACATGGTACTATTTTACTGTCTATGAAGTGTAATCCTTACACTAACAATAATTTAATCATGTATTATTGTTGGCTTACTAAGCGGGAGAAAGTAGTTCAATGTAACAACCGTTACCGAAACATTCGTTACTTGACCTCTTAAAATGAAATAATTCTCGGGTTTGAGTACCTTCAGCTCATTCACGTGGTCAAATATTTCGCGCCAGTAAACTAATTCTGACATCCGGAGGAGGCACAACATTTTTTTGAAAAGTTTTCTTTAGTTCAAGACAGTGCTGGTAAGTTTTATGTTCTAGAATGCAATAACAATGAATTAAATCAATCGAATTGGTATGTGACTGTTAATATATATATCACAAACGACAAAAAATATGCAAACAGTTTTGTTGTTTACCTGTATTTCCTCTGTTTCTCATCATAAGTGTTGAAACCTTCGTTACTAAAGGTAACGTATGTTACGAAAATTTTCTCAAACAATATATGGAAACTTTAAAAATATTGAGTAATTTTTTTCAATGATAAACTATTTAAATGTAAACTTTATGATTGACCTGTATCATTTAAAGCAGAAATTTCATAAATTTTCTATTTAATAATTTTCTGGGGAACTTCTACCAAACATACACATTAATTATTAAGAAAAAATGATTGTGTTAATGTTTAATTTTTTTTTTTTTAATTTGAATCATGATATGAGGTAAATGAAAGCTTGAGTTGTTTTTTAAATATACATTTGGGTTTATTTCTTACCTTTGATACTGTTAAACGTACGTTTCATTTTAAGTAACGTAAGTTTCAATATTTTGTTTTGAATAGTTTTAACCCAGTATGGCTTTGACACGAGCAGAAATACAAAGGAACTATAGACGAAGAAAGAAAGAAAAGGAAGGAGAGAAATATCTTGAAAAAGAAAGACAGAGACAACGAAGAAACTATATTCCGGTAGCTCTACTATCATCCTCTGCCCAAAAGAAAAGAAATAGCAAAATAAGTGAAAGAGTTCGGAAACATAGGAAGAATAAGAAGGAAAGGCAGGAAATACCCTTACAAGAAGATGATGCTATAGAAAACCTACCCGAGTCAAGTGGATATGAAAGTATGAGCGCTAATTTTATTAATGAAAGAGCAGTGTTGCAAGTTAGACTGCCCATTTTATCTGCAAGGAGGAATGGACCAAAGAAACGTCTCAGTAAGGCCTTGTCAAAAGCTCATAGAGAAATGAAAAAATTGAAATCAGAGAATGACAATCTACAAAGGAAGGTAAAGACAATTCAAAGACGAGTTCAGAGAATGAAGAATAAGCAGGCCCCTTCAACCCCAAGGAGCAAAACTAATAAAATGATGAAGGAACATGGATTACATAGGAGGATAACAAATGTACGAAAACAACTATTGATGAGCAATGTTATTATAGATGAAGTAAATAAAAAGATGAAAGATAAAAAAGCTGGCAAGAAGAAGATTGTGTACGGACAAGTCGTTGGGAATCTTCTTAAAAAGTATAGATGCATTTCTAAGCTTAGTAAAGCAACAGGTTTGCATAGAAACGTTATTTCTAGAGCAATAAAGAGGGGCGTAGACTTTACAAAGCAAAGACGATTGCGAACACTTGCTAAGTATCGAGAAGACATTATTCAATTTTTGGAAAGGGAGGATAACAGCAGAAGTCAGCCGGGGAAGCAAGATGCAGTGAAATGTGGAAGTGAGCGTCTTCAAACTAGAGTATTGACAGACTACCTTGATAATCTGTACCTCAAATACAGATCAGAAAAACCAGAAATCGCAGTTTCGTTGTCTACTTTTAAGAGAGCTAGACCGAAATATATTCTCCCAACAACTTTTCTCAGCAGAAATACTTGTCTGTGCACAAAGCATCAAAACTTCGTATTTAAGCTGAAGATGCTGAAAAAAGAAGGAATCGAGGTATCCACAAACCCAGAGGAGTATGTCCGTAAAAATGTAGCAGTGGAAACAAGTAAACTCCCAGAAGAAGTCACGTTTTCGTTGTGGAAAAGAGTCCAGCTTGAAAATGGAAAGAAAAAGATGAAAATTGTGCAAGAAACTATGAAAAGTGTTGATTTTCCCATATTATGGGAAAGAGAAGAGAATGAATTCAAAGAACATGTGTTCAAAATTAAAACACAATAATTTAATTTTGTTTGTATTCTAGCCTCTGATTGGTTAATATCCAAAAAGGAACACAAATTATTTCTGTATAACCTGGTTTGGTATGGGGACACACCCCCCTGACAACCAGCTGAATCGTCTGTATCCATGCAATCCTCTCATTTCCAGTCCTCGGGATTCATGGAAAATTCCAGATTTAATAAATGTACCTTTAACTTCAAACAGTAACTCGGATCTTACCACATGTAAACAAAAAACATGGCTGCTAGGACTATGTATCAGTTTTTACCTCCCCTCGCTTCCCATCACTTCCGTTACTAGGGTTGTATTATTGAGCGGCAAATTTGAACTAATAAAAAGCAACGAAATTTTACACCCACAGTTGTTTAATGATTTTAGAATTAAATTATAAGGAATGACTCTAATTCTTGGCCAAATTATTCGAGGATAACCTGGTTTGGGTCAGTTTACGCTGTTTTATAATCCGCTTCGCGGATTATAAAGCGTAAACTGACCCAAACCAGGTTATCCTCGAATAATTTGGCCAAGAATTAGAGTCATTCCTAAAATATTCACAGCTTCGTCAACTTAAAGAAAACCTACCAGAGAAGGAAATTCTTCTTCATATGGACTTTGCGGAAAATTATAGCTGTAAAACGGCAGATGAAATACAGAGCGCATATTGGAACCAGAGCCAGGTTACACTACACCCTATTGTGGTGTATTTCAAGGATCAAACAACCAAAAGTTTAGCTCATCGTAGCTATGTTGCTATCTCAGACTGCATGCAACACTCTTCTTCTACTGTGTTAGCCATCCTTGATGCTTTTTACGGTTTGAATCTTGATGAGTGTGCTGCTATTGAACATGTTCATTACTGGACAGATTCTCCAACAAGCCAGTACAGAAATAGGTATATTTTTGAGGCAATTCTAACTCACAAAGAGAAATATGGATCAAATGCGACCTGGAACTATTTTGAAGCCGGCCACGGCAAGGGACCTTGTGATGGGGTCGGCGGAACCGTAAAGAGAATGGCTGATGAAGCTGTCAACTCATCTAGGGTTTCAATACAGGATCCAGAAGAATTTATGACATGGGCAAAACAATCAAGCATGAAAGGAGTTCATTTCTTCTTCGTTCCAAAAGAAGACTGTGAGAAAAAATTTGATGAAACGAAGAGATGCAAACTCAAACCTGTAAAGGGAACAATGAATCTCCATGCGTGCAAGAGAGACATGAACTTGTTGGTCACTGCCCAGACCTCTTGTTACTGCGAGTGTTGCTTAAAGCACCTTCATTGTGAAAACTGGTCAATTACGTCAGCATATGATGATCAAATAAGCGAAGTAACCACAGTTAGCGCAAACAGTGACACGCTTAATAATCAAATGCCATCATTAGAAACAGTAAATAGTACTAAAGCAACTGATATGGCTAATTCTCAAGCAATCCCCCAGCAATACGAAGTCGGTTCTTTTGTCGCTGCTATGTATGAAGGGAATTGGTATGTTGGACAAATCATGTCAATTGATGAAAGTGATAAAGAAATTGAGATCAGTTTCATGGAGCAGAAGAAAAATTTTTTCCAGTGGCCGAGGACAGAAGATAAGATATGGGTCAATCCTTCCGATATCGTTTGCCAAATAAGCCCCTTAAAACCATCCGGAAAATCTAAGAGGATGTACAAAATGGACATTGAAGATCGAAACAATGTTGATAAGCTTTTAACACAGTAGAGTCATCGCCCTTCAAGAATGTGTAACATGCGTTACTAATGTTATAAATCATGTTGAACTTTCATTTTATTGGAACATTACAGCTGATTTGATTTTAGCTGTGGTTCATGGCTGAACTGTCTGTTCTTTGCAATCTAGTTAGGATGATGTTATATCGTTTGTTGAGTTTTTTCATGATACGTAACATACGTGATATTATGTAAAACATACGTGACTCCAATAATACAACACGTTTAGTGCTTATTGAGGTTTTAATTGATGTTGAAATGGTTTTAGGTTAAATTTGTTTAGCAAAACTGTTCTTTAAATTGTTTTCAGTTCTAATAAAAGGTCTAGACAGGCAATTTTACATATATTTCTTCTTTGATACTACATAATAGTACATTTCAATGAAAATATGAAAAGAAGATTCATGATGCAGCTCAAATAATGTTTTATTTTTAAATTATTTATAATTCGACACAATAAGAACTGAGATTGCATTTCATGTACAAACCCATTTTATTACAATTAATCTATAAAAATATATATATTCTCTTGAAACATTCGTTACATTTAAATGGCACTACATTTGAAAGTGTAAATAAGAAAAAAATCACAATTGTTGAACAACATTTCATTTAAAGTTTCTATAGACTTACTCTCTATTTATTTTGAACCAATTATTGTACTGGACAGTGGTGATATTTTTTGCAGCGTATTCCCAAATCTTACAATTTAATAATAGGTCATATTTATTTGGAGAACAAAAATAGAACAACATTAAAACTGCATCAATTCATAAAATACGTAGTGACAATTAAAATATTTTGTCTTATCACTAAAGAACATAAACTGATTTGCTTTTGTCATTGAAGATTTATTACAATCTATATTTATTCAACCTAGAATTTTCAATGAAAACTGGTGCATATGACGTAACGTACGTTTCTCAGCAAATATTGTTCATTAACACACCTCTATTTCAAACTGATGTAGTTTTTAAACCCCGAAACTTAACTTGAAAAAACTTTGGGAATACAAACTTGAGATTTTGAATTATTCGAAAATGTTACTAGCAGATGGATAAGCAAAAGTCGATTTTTAAAGAAAAAATATATTGAATTGCACCATTTTATTGACTTTGGGTGGGGAATGCATTAACCTACCTGCGTAAATGTCGATTTGAAGGCCACAGCAAGTGTTTTCTTCTTTTCACGTACAAGATTTTGGACAAATTCTGCTTCATATGAATACAAAAAAGGTCTTCTAATAACGGGGCGCAATTGGTACCCATGGAAATTCCAATAGATTGTTGGAAGACCTGGTGAAATAAGGGTTACACCGTCTACCTGATCAATATCTAGGGCTCACAGCTAGTATGACCAGTCGACAGGGGGATGATTCCTACTCCTAGACACTTGATCCCACATATGGAGTTTCCTGTGGTGCGTGTTTCATGCCCCATTTTCAAATTTGTATTGCTTTTAATTTCACTGTTCGTTGCATATTTCATTTCAAGTTAGATTTTATATACTATATAGTAACTTGTAAATCGTTAATTGACCTGATATAAATTTTTAAGTCTCAGAAGAATATGCAGCACACATCAATATGATGAAACTGATAACGATGCAGTGATATTTAGTGCATTTTATATATATTTATCACTCGCCTACAGGGGCTGTTAACATACTATGCTTGATTTTTACGTCATCACCATATATGCAAAAGGAAAAAAGTACCAACATCAGCCGAATTTACACGCGCTTAAACAGAAAAAAAAACACTCTGTATTTTCAGTAAGAACTGGAATCATTCTTTAAAGAGACACAACCAAGATTGTTAATGAGGTCTTTAAATTTCACAAAATTCGCTTGACACAAAAATGTTTTTTTTTTCAGAACATTTTTTTCCAATCATGGACTGTTCATGCGGTTTCCCAATATGTCTTATGTTTTCGGCTGGTGTCTCACTGTGTACCCCCCCCCCCCCCCCCCGTAATTCTGGTTTCTGAGAGATGGGATATATTATAATGGCAAATGATAAAAAAAAAAGTTATGTAAAAGCTGAATCTATAGTTCAATTTTTCAATCAGGGAGAGTTCCAGAACTGAGACCTGCATGCTATATTTCTATCGTACTGAACCCCCCGTTCCCTTAGGAAGATTTTTGAACTAGATTTAATATGAGAACTGCGTTTTTGTGGACGACTTAAGAACATCAACTTGCACGACTGGGTATTGACTTAGTATAACCCACCTAAACGGTTCATAAATAAGTGAATTTGCATTTTTATTTAAGAACAATTATTGTTGTATGTTTTCAGTTGTTATTTAATTGTCTGCAAGGTATTTTCTTTTAAAAACGGAGTATTTTAGAGATCGACTCCGTGTAAATACTGACTGACGTTGACACTTTGTAAAGTGATCAGGTAAGATCAAGCATTGTATGTATTCGCTATGACATGACAGTATTAATCAAACTAAGCCACAAGTATTGTGTTTCACTATGCTGTGTAACCATTATATTCATTTTCAGAATAATCAGGCCCGTAGGAAGCAATTTCAGTTTTGGGAAGGGGGGGGGGGGCACAGCATGTACATTTTTCAGTTGACAGTTGAGGCGGCACTACCAAATTTTTTTTTTTCAAAAAGTCATCAACTACCAAAAATTCCTTGACAAGCAAAAAAAACAAAAAAAAAGTCATCAGACTTTTTTTTTTGAGGGGGCACAAGCATAAAGTATCAATGTTTACTATAGTAATCTATATATCGGCAAAATTATTTGGGGGGGCACTGCCATCCCCCCCCCCTCCCCCGGTTCCTACAGCCATGATAATACTGCTTTATAATCTATTAACATAAGGTAAACTTCTGTTCCATTGGTGTTTGAGTTTGGTTATGTAACTCTAATAATTAGAAAATACTGAGCATTTTCAGTATGAAATGTATGTCAAATCAGGCCTTGGTTATCACCTATTCCAAAGAATTTTTAACATCATAAGTGACAACTAGGTAAAACATTTTTGTGTAAGTGGTTAGTTCGGTTTTTCTTAGTCCCTGTTAAGGTTAAATAGATTTAAAGTACTTATCATCTCAATTTTAGGAATTAACCCTATAGATAGGGATATTTTTTAAAAAAAAAAAAATGATTATTAGAAAATGTAAGATTTTGCAACGCCAGATTTCGATTTTTTTAATTAATTTTTTTTATTTAAAAAAAAGCTACTTTTTTAATTACTATCAAGACATTTCGGATTGAGCATTTCAGGAGATGAAAATAACGTCATAGCAGCTTCGTGATAAATTAATCCCATAAAGATGAAAACAAATATTTCTTGATATGTCACTGTCAAAGGTACCCCTAACAATCTAGTCTTACTACCATCAACACTATCAATTTGTTAACCAGCGTTTCATCTAAAAACAGCGTAAAGTTATCTGTAGATGAAGGCAAATGATTGTTGTTTTTGAAATTTTTGTTGATATAGATAACGGTTTTTAACCCGGAAGAAACAATGACTGGAGAAAGTATACATTGTTACAAAGACATTTTATAGAAAAATTTAGATAAGAATAATTTGTAAAGCCTTGTCATTTGCATTTGTTAGACAAAGGAAATGAAGACAAGCAAGGAATGTCCGTTTTATAGATATTTCTTTATTTATTTCAGAAAACAAAATGCAGATAGAAGGTACAACAACCAAATAAATATCAATAAAAGCGAATAGAATATATTTGTAGACGATGTTTCCTTAAAGTGAGTGAAAACAGACGCATGCATGTCAGCATTGCCTAAACAATTGATTATAAAAATGTGAATATTTCACCACAAAACTGTCTTATAAGAAAACGATAACTTTTCATGGAGTCTGGTAAACTCTGTAAAAAAGATATTGATACATGTTGTTTCTTACGTGGGTAACAGAAAATTATGTGTGTGTGTGTATGTGCCAACATGCGAGATTTCAAATGTTGATATAGTACAGGCCCGTAGAAAGCAAGTTTAGAGGGGACACAACCAAATATCTTCAGTTTGAGTGGGCACTACCAATTAATCAAAAATTCTTTAACAAGTGTAAAAGGGTCATCAAACGTATTTAAAAGTAGCTTAGTATACTATATATCGTCAAATTTATTGGAAGATCCCTCCGTGCCCCCCCCCCATTCCTACAGCCATATCTATCTATCTATCTATCTATCTATCTATCTATCTATCTATCTATCTATCTATCTAGATGAATAAAACCTTGTATGTATGTGCAAATAATAAATAAACCGAGAAATCAGGACGACGTGTTTTCCTTCTTTCTGAGAACTGTAGTTGTTGAAGATAATTTTTCATTTAAAATCTTCTGTGATTAAAGAGATGTTTCCTTGAACTTATGGCCCATACAAAACACGAGCGAAGAAAGGTTTCTCAGAGGTCAAGCAATATGCATGCAAATGATCTCTGTATCGCGTTATTATTGGACCGAATGTGTGTGACACAGCATTCTTAAAACGACTTCCTAGAGGATAAGATTATACGCATAATCTATTACCCGAAATAATAAAATAAAGCTGTTCACTAGAATAAAGGCAATGCTAAAAAATTTCACGTAGTAAATTGTTATTGTTTTTAGGGCATATCTACTCAGAAACGTAGAATCATGCACCAATCATAATTCAAATTGAAGATTCAAATTAAATACAACTGCTAATATAATAGTAGTTTTTGTAAGCTGTTATAAGAAGATGGGCGAACAAGCTAGGCGAGCAAAATGCCTATAGTGCGACAAACATGAAGGTGAAAAAATAGATATCAATTATAACAAAATTTTCATTGAAATTTCATCTAAAATTATTAAAGTATACTTTATGTAAAATCTCCACAATTTGCAAAAATCTCACAAAGATTGAATTTGAAATAGCATACACGCACAAAAGAATTTAGAAAGGATCATTTTCTCATACTTTAATACAATTTTTCAATACGAGTGCGTCTTCGCTCAATATATTTGAAAGCTTATCCTCAAAGTTTGCGTAAAAACATACATTTGTTGGTTATTCCACAATGGACCATGTAGACTACAATTGCAGTAAAGAGACTTTTAATTATTTCTAGTAATTTCAATTTCATTATTTATTTGAGTTGCGAACCATTTTTTATCTTTGATTGTAAGATTCTATCGCAATCAGCCGTGGATTTTTTTCTTTGCAGGCTAATGCATGAACTGTAATGCTAGTAGCAAATAAATAGCTGACCACTCTAAATGAAGCTACAAAGCAGGCGACACATGCATTCCTTAGAACACTAGTTAAAAAAAAGGTTTGAGGGAATCTATTAATCTTAACAGCAAAAAGGCCTACAATATGTTAATGATCAGTACTTGTCTCATTAGAGGGGTCAGTAAATCGTTTTATTATTGTGAAGACGGATAATTACCCGGTAAATACCACTCGCATGCGGTTTTTGGTATGTTTTGTAAGATATTCGAGTACATGTACTATAGTATATCAAACTTCGCCCATCGAATATAGAAATTTATTCCAATTTCGGAGTTAACAGGTTGGGATTATTAGGAAAATTAATAATAAAGCAAGATATTTCCAAATCAACAATTTATATATTGAAGTCATCACAAATTATATGATGTTAGCTCAATCTTTTGCAATGCATTTCGCTAATTTACATGTTTCTGGACATCATTTTATCTCGACTTTGGAGCCTTTAAGCAGAAATTTCGGTACTGTGCTGAAACCTAGTGACGTGAGATCTGCCAGACAAATCACGTGGTTAGAAACTCGTAAATTTTCCTGACAGAAACAATGACGTAAATAAGAGATACGTTATTGATTTCAAGGCTTAATCCGAATCAGGCCCTGACAGAAACATACATTAAAGTGCCAAAAGCTCTAAGTCTTACATTAAGAAAAATCATTTTACGTAATATCGACATCTTAAGCACTCTTAAATGGTGTCCACGAGAGGTCGGAACACTGCTCATTGATATATCAACTGATATTTACCAGAATTCTACTTAATAAATTTGACTTCTCAGAGACCTGTCTAATAGTGCGCGGATACTTTGTTTGACCTCTTCTATCTGACCTTGGTTATCACTAAATCTTTTAATGGATTAACACATAATTAGGCTAACTGTAAATCACAGAGAAATACCAATTTTATAAATATTTTTTAATGAAAGATTTAAATCCCAGCTTAACGCTGGAGAAGACAAATAATTTTGTGTCGTAAAAATGAAGTTCCAGCCATAAAATATTGGTTGCATTGAAAACCTTTAAATCATACTTGTGGTAAACAACAGATAATTGGGAAAACATATTATACCATGGAGGCACACAAAAATCATTGACTAGACATGCACGTTTTTTTTATGAAATTGAAAGGGAGATGATGAAGAAATACAATAAAGTATTTATTATGCAGTATTTCCCAAGGTTTTGTCCGCGTTAGGAATAAAAATAATTATCAACCATGAAAACCCTGCAGCATTACTAGGGAAATGCACATAGTCAAAGATTTGTCATGATTTCATGTGAAAATTAAAAAAAGGCTCTTGATTAATAAATAATACCATCTTTTTAATCTAGTTAAAAGAACTTTTTCATCTAAATAGTCTAGCTTTATTAAGGTTCCAAGATATAACATGAAAGTAAAATATATTCTTAGACACTTCTTTTTCAATATGATTTTAAACTGTATGTTTGGGAAAAATAAGAAATCTAAATACATGTAGTTTATTAAATCTGAACCAAAGGCAATTAACCTTATTCTTTACAGTACCTTGCAAAGGTTGACTTAACGACCCATCTTTGTATTCATGCTTCTATCTTAGATAAAGTTCAAAATTGATCTTAAAACAAAAGGCATTATTCAAATTAACAATGCACTGAAATGACGCTTACATTGATAATTTGTTTTCAAATTCCCCAGACAGGATTAGTGTCACTTGTATAATTTTTATCCAAACTGAGAATTTTAAAACGCGTTGTTCTTTAACCTCACAGTTTTTTTCCTTTCTACAACCTTCGTTTTCTAAATTTACTCCAATGCATCAGTTGTTTATTCAATCATGTTCATTGATTTAGATTTCTTCAAGACGAGGTGTCCTTCAGATGTGTGTATAATTCATCACTCTTGTTGTACTTTTCATTACTCTTCAACGAAAATCCAACAAAACTGGCATTGGATAATTACGATAATGTTTTTTTGCCCACAAAGTAAGCCAGATTGTCATAAATTGCTAAGGACTACAAGGGAGGTAAACAAACCTGCGTCTTAAAGTGTCAGCTTGAAAAATACTGTGTCGGCCCATTTATAAAATTTATTATTTTTGTTGTTTATTTTGATGTATGAGACGAGAAAGTTTAAAAGATAGACATGGATATTTTTCGGTAAAAGATGAAAAAAGAAAATCAAGGTAGGAAGTCCAGAATTTTAAAGGAGCATATATCTTGTTTTCAGACTTGTAAACTGTAAGAGTAGGAGTAAGGTATCCTGCAAAGTATTGCTTGGTATAAGGTTTTTGAAAAATACAAGGCTTACTACGATGGCCGACAGCGGCCGCCACTTTCTGATTAAGAATATTGTCATTTTGTACAGCGTTTTTGTCAATTTTCGTTGACATATTACAACTAAACTGGTAATGCTATATGTACATGTACACTTTTTACACTGACAATTTACACCAGCGAAAAACATTAAAATTCTTTCTTGTGATATGAAATTAAGATACATAAAACAGGTGGCTTGAAAGAGATAAGGAGCATTTTAATGATTTTCACCCTCAATTAGTCTGAGATATCGTAACCCAGTTAATCCTAGATTAGACGTAAATCGTCATTCTATCACCTTGTTGTATCATTAAAAAGATATTCTTGGGATTGTAATTAAAAGGCAAATAAAAGTAATACGTTTGTTGTAATGGATATACATGAATATAATGGATATATCTCGATCCTCAAAGTGTATGAGACAACTCGATTCTACCTATTATGTAGAGGTAGAAAAAACAGGATTTAGTATAGCTCTTCATGTGAACATCGAATCAAAAGTTTATGGAATGTATCAAAAACAAAACTTTAGATACGGAAATATACCCATTTTTAAGCAAGAATAAAATGATAACCTTAAATATGGGAGTCTGTATTTGCTCTGTAAATACATAAAATTAATAACTAAATGCTTGAAAAACTTGCAAAGGCCAACGCAACCTCTCATGACTTCCACCTGGTCGGCCAATTATTTTTCAATGTGGTACGGGAACAAAAATATAGGTACATGTAACTAATGTGATCATTTCCTCGTGCGCATTGTTTAAAAAACAAAATTCATACATCAAAGACACGTCCGATTATGAACAAAATCAAATTTCTGATAGACCTGGAAAATTTCATCCTGGTTACCTATGATGTGACCAGCAGGTACACCAACATGGAATTTTATGAATTAATTACTACAATCTGTCGAGAGAGCATATCTAGAAGACAATACTAATCTGTAATCACCCCGACCTTGCTGTTCTGCTAGAACCTTAAGCTTATCACCTTCAAGTAACCTGTTTTACGTATCTTCATTTCATATCACAAGAAAGAATTTTAATGATTTTCTCCAGTGTAAATTGTCAGTGTAAAAATTGTATATGGACATATAGCATTACCAGTTTAGTTGTAATTTGTCAACGAAAATTGACAAAAAAGCTGTACAAAATGACAATATTCAGAATCAAAACTGGCGGCCGCTGTCGGCCATCGTAGCTTACTGACCCGTGAACATAAAGTTGATAGTTTACCTACTTTTCAAGTTAAAGAATTATGACAAAATAAAGTTTCGTTTAAATCGTAAGGATATTGTACACCTACAACGCCAATTAAAAGATTTTAGATAAATATGCATATCCCCCTAATAGTATTAATTTGACCTTTGACCCACTTTCAAAGATTAGTTTCATCTCGTATGTATTATCTCATGTGTATTATTTGTAAGTTCACCTCCCGTAAGGTACTAGCCTTTTGGCCTAAATACCAAAACTCAATCTTTTTAACCATATTGATATTGCTTTTCGGTTTTTATTTTTATAGGAGATGGGCGAACATAGCGTGCAGAAAGCCTATAGCTTCAGATATATAAAATCATGTTCAATTCATGAAGTCAGTATTTAGAGTAAAGTTCTCATAATTGAAATTTATGAAATTATGATAAACAAAACTTTTCTGAGGAAAATTTTCTCGGTAAAATTTATTCTTTTAACAAAAAAAATAATGTGGTATATGTGGTATTCGAACCCTAGCAATAAAAATCCTAAGTATCATTTTCTTTCGAGACTAGCACGCTAACCACTAGAGTACGCAAATCCTGATGAATAGTGGCATTTAAATCGTGTTTGTGATATGACCCTTGACTTAATGGACTTCAGGTATTTCTCGAAAAGATGCGAACGATATGTAGTAAAAGTATATTTTTAAGGTATAGTGGGTCTTTGCTCCATATTTTAGGAAAACAAAAAATGTATATTTTTATGCAAACTTCGAGGATTCACTTTCAAAAAAAATGGAGCGAAGACCCACTTATATCGAAAAATAGTGTTATAGTATGAGAAAATGACTCTTTTTGCCCTCTTCATTTACTGTACAATATTTCATAAGCAAATGATTTCAATCTTTGGGAGATTTTTGCAAATTGCAGAGATTTTACATAAAGTATATTTAATGTTAGATGAAATATCAAGGAAAATTTTGATATAATTGAGATTTAATTTTTCACCTTCATGTTTGTCACACTATAGGCTTTTCGCTCGTCACGTTCACCCATCTTATTTTCGACCCATATTAGGACCTAATTTTCTAACGTTAAATATCCATCATGAATAAAATAATCTGATATTAATTCATTTGAAGCATTTTATAGAAGAAAGAGAAATTTTCAAAATTGTAATAACCTAAGCTGTAATTAATCAATGATGATTGTATTGAGGTTTATGGAGGCAAAGCTAATTTTGAAAATAAAAATCCAAATACTAAGAATATGAATAACTGCAGTGGTGGAAAGATGTATTTAATCATTAGAAATAATAAAAAAAGAAAGATTGAAAACCATTTTTTATCAGATAATTTTTTAAGAATGGATTTTTATTGACTTAAAGGAAAGGGGGTCAGCTAAATGTTGTGTGATGCGTTTAGTGTGTTGGTATCTGTGTGCTTGTCACTTCTCGATTCAGCCCTCAACGATGGCTAGCAGCAATGCAAAAAGGTATGCAATTTGTAAGTCTTCCCTTGCCAGTACATAGTCTCTCCACAACAAGTCCTATGCGATGCCTCCACGTGATAGCAGACGGATATTGGGCACCTTTTGGTCCCAGGCTAACTTGCAAGGGCGCACGGGAAGATGAGACTCGAAAGCCTTGGCCAGCAACTCATTTAGAAGAGAAACTCTGGTCACAACCCAAGTGTATTATGAGACCGTTATCAACTACTATATCGGCCCTCAGACATGAATTGAAGGTTGGACTTAAGGCTAATCACCTCCTTCCATAAAAATCAGATGATTACGGACACCGTTACAACAATTAGTACCACTGAAAGAAGGGCAGGCTCGACATGCGAGATTCCAGATGAGGATTATCTTCAATGGGAATTCGAGAGTTTGAAGGCAATTAGAAAAAGCCAAGAGGACCCTGATGGCTGAAAGGAACGCAGATGCCATCCATAACAACACCTAAAAACATCACCAAGATCGGATGTCAGAACATAAGAACAATATTCCAGATTGGAAAAAACAGCAAACATCGTGGAGGAGTTTAATAGATATAAGTTGGACATAATGGGACTGAGCGAAGTAAAGATGGACAGTCTTTGGTGAATTAAAGACAAACTCTGGAAAGATCATCTAGTACTCCGGAGCTGAGGAACATCGTAGAGTAGTAGGGTTTATACTTGGCAGGTAAAGTCGGCAAAGCTTGATGGAATGGAATCCTATTTATGACAGAATCATCAGCGCACGATTTTTCTCCCACTTTGCTAAGATAAGAGCAATACAAATATACAGCCCAACAAATGAAGCAGATAAGGACACCTAGTACTGGCTAAAGTAAAGGTGAAGCTCTGCAGAAACTTAAAGCCAAAAGAAAGCAACACGACGATGTATGATGTATGTACGAATATGCAAAGGATTCCAGCTTGAAATAAGAAATAAGTTTGAGCAATTGTCTGAGAAGGAAAACAGTCGAAAAATGGACTCTTGTGAGAGATGTATGTAATGAAACAGCAGAAAAGATCTTGGGCCAGAAGAAAAGGAAACACAAAGACAGGCTTTCTGCAGAAACATACAGAGCCATAGATGAAAGAAATAGGTAGATCAAATTCGGAGAGAATAAGGGAAATTAAGAGAGAGAAAAATAAGACAAAAGACAAAAATGTTAAAAGAAGAGCAACAGCTGATAGAAGGAAAAATCTGGAGGATATAGCAAACAAAGCAGAGAACGCATCAAGCACAAACCACCTGAGTAAAGTTTACCAACTGACCAAGCAGCTTGTGGGAAAAAAAAAGAAACAGAACAAGTGGCATAAAGTCCAAGAATGGTGAACTAGTCATCGAGGACGGAAAAATATTGGAAAGATTGGAAGGAGCATTTTGAAGAGGTCGTTAATGTTCCAACAGAAGCAACAGAATTACCTGACAGATGCATCATCCAAGAGAACCTAATTGCTGAAATTGACACAACACCAATAAGAGAGGAGGAGGTTAAAAAGACAATCCAAAAAATGAAGAATAGAAAGAGCCCTGGCATAGATAACATCAATGCAGAACTACTAAAGGAGAGCATATCATATACAACATCAGAGCTAACAGATTTATCTAACAGAGTCATCAGTGAGCAGGAAATACCAACAGACTGGAAGAGATCGCTCATTGTCAAAATACCAAAGAAAGGAGATCTGACAATATGTGACAACTATAGAGGAATATCACTATTATCAGTGCCATCTAAAGTGTTTTGCAGAATAGCGATTGACAGAATTAGAGATGGAATAGAAGACAGCCTTAAACCAGAGCAAACTGCATATCGAAGAGAAAGAGGAACATCGGAACGGATTTACATACTAAGAAATGTATTAGAACAATCTATAGAGTGCCAAGCACCACTGTACATAACGTTCATAGACTTTAAAAAAGGCCCTTGACAGCATAATAAGAGAGAAACTGTAGGACATACTGAGTAAATATTGGATTCCTGAAATATACATGGACATCATCAGGAAATTTAAAGACGGAATTTCTAGTTGTGTCATAGAGAATGGAAGAACAATAGACCGTTCAAGGTACAGACAGGTGTGAGACAAGAATGTGTTATGCCTGTGTTCCTGTTCATCATTGTAGTAGACTGGATAATGAGAAATATCAACAATAGGAAGAGAGGTACACGTTGGAGATTTATGTCCACCTTAGCAGACCTGGATTATGCAGAAGACCTCGCACTTAATTCAGCAAACACAGCGACATGCAAGAAAATACCAGGAGATTAAATGTCACATGACGTCGCTGAATATACAGGCTTGAAAATTAATGTCTACAAGACAAAAAAACATGAGAATAAACGGAAAAAAGAATGATGCCATCAGGTTAAATATCAAGGAAGTAGAAGATGTTGAAACATTCCTCTACCTGGGTGCTACAATGGACAAGATGGGAAGTACTGAGGCAAACAAAGGGAGAAGGCTAGGCTTAGACAGGATAGCTTTCGCATCCCTCACCAAAGTATGGAAGTCAACACAATACAACACAGACACCAAACTTAAAATCTTCAACACAAATGTTTTATCTGGGTTGCTGTATTGTTCTGAACTATGGAGAACCACCGAGAAAGACGATGAAAAGCTGGACACATTCCATCGGTGACGCCTTAGAAAGATCCTAAAAATACACTGGCATGAAAAGATATCCAACCAACATTTGTATGAGAGAGCAAGATCCATACCTCTATCAAGGACGATCATGGAAGGAGATGGAGATGGATAGGCCACATCCTCCGAAGGGAAGCCAGCTCACACATAAGAAAAGCTCTCACATGGACTCCTGAGGGAAAGAGAAGAAGAGGACGGCCAAAGAACACCTGGCGACGCTCTGTTGAGAGAGAATGAGAAGAACTTGGATCAGCTAGAAGGAGGGGCAGGTTGTTACCAGCGACCGCCGTCAGTTTCGTTCTTTGTTGAACGGCCTCATGCGTCCTCAGGGGCAAAAAAGTTTTCATGGTAAACAGAAATGTTCTTTATTGCATGCAAATATAAAAATATTACATGTTTTTAGGTAACATGTGAAATTGTTATCCCGAGAAAACTATTGTTGACCGAGGCACAACCGAGGTCAACAATGGTTTTCAAGGGATAACAATATAAAAGTATTACATGTTTTTAGGGTACATGTAACATGTGAAATTGTTTTCCTATTATGAAAATCAAATTATACCAAAAAGGTTTTGATATAACAGTATACTACGATATCAAAAGAACACAACTCCTTCAAGATGTCTCTGGTTTAAGTTGGTTCAAATACATAAATCTTAAGTTTTTGAATGCTCACTCGTTAGTTCTCCATAAATCCAATACAAATTCTGTAAATTTCATTGATCTTGTTTGAGATAATTATGACTGGAATAATTTGTATTTGTTTATAGCTAGATTTACTTAATATCATAAAATAATGAAATACTTTGGATATTTGTAAATGCGCTATATTGTAGGCCATTTGGTATACCAAGTGCGCTAAACCTCTTTACAAACTGATAATTAAGTCAGAACTTCATAAAAAACAGAATACGCAAGTTTCGAGATTATCTCCCTTGGTGCGCTCTTTTGTTACGGAGGGGAGTTTTGTTTCCGCTTAAGCAGGCAGGTGGGACAGTTGTTTATATATTGGATACATTACATCATCGATGTGCCATCATATCTGATTGTTGGGATACACTCTTCAACAAAATTACCTAATTAAAGTAAAGGCGTCAATTTTTTCTACGAACAAAAAATCGGAACAAAAATTAATAAAAATTGGAACAAAAGAAAATATCAGTGGATAAGAACTTATCAAACGAGGGAAGAGATATGGATCTCTAATAAATACACACGTATGTGATCATTGTACGTCGGCATTCTGAATGACTCTTTCCTTTATAATAATTTCGAAGAGCCCGATAACTTTTTAGAAAAGGTTTGTACAATCAAAGAATTATTTTTCTTACTAAGACTATGACGGTTCTTTCGTTTTCAAGTATCCTAATTGAAAGCAAATTTTGTAAATATGTATAGTAGAGCTTTATAAAACTATCAAAATGATCATTACTTAGTATTATCATCTTTCTATAACATTAAATGAATTTTAAAAGCTATATCCATCGTTCATTTATTTATGCACGTTTGTATACATGAACAACCTGTCCCACTTCCATGCTGATATGGATACTTTTTGCGCCTCTATCGTAGGAGAGTTACAATCTCGAAACTAGCGTATTGAGATCTATTTTTCACTTTTAAAGATTTAGCAAAATGTGCTGTGAAGGATATTTTCACAGGTAATTCAAATACCAAGCCCAATTCTGTAAAAACAACAGAAAACCCAAGTCTTCTTTAATGACCTCAAAATAATTGTTCCTAGCTCTTTATTCTGCGACCACGTTTACTAATATAATATCCTTTAAATCGTAAATGAAATGTTGTTCAAGACCTATAACTATAAAAATAAAGTATTTCTCAATCTGATGTAACCTTGCACGGAAGACTTTCAAAAGTTGCATTTTCTCTCAAAATTCAGTCAAGATGGAGTGAATCAATCTCTCTCTCTCTCTCTCTCTCTCTCTCAGCATTGATTTTCTTGAAATACAGTTGTATTATAGTCATTGTGACTGTGACATTTAATGTGTCTTAAATGTACTAGTTCCCTCTCTCATTTTTTTCAATTAGGTTTTGTCAAGATCTGGTAGATCATTTTAAAAATCTCCTTGACAAATTTTTAGGTCTGATTATAAAAGACTATTTTTAATTGATACATTTTAAAAAAATTTCAAAGAAGAAATAAAACAGACACGTATTTGTTTATGGTAACGTTTATCGACATCTTCAGCATCAGGAGGACGAGTGTTTCGTTGTTATTGAGATCAAGCTGAGAATTGACAATTTCTTCCTCGATGCATCAATCTTTCCGTGGTTTTGACATTTTTTCTTGCGGTTTAATTGCAGGTAATTTACTGCACTCACTGCAAAAATGCCTGTGTTTTAGCTCGGTATCTTGGAAATAAAACGCGATAAAAGGAATTAGGAAGTTTTGATTGATGACTGTCAGAATAACTTCCGTAAACCTCGTGACCAGTTAATGAAAGTTGTTTACCCGACCGAGATTCAATAGATACAAGTATATTTCAATTATTTTGTGTTTTCTTATGTAATCATTCTGTTGAGATTTATAGTCCCCTACCGGTGGAACCGGAGAGGACTAGAGGTTTCCTCCTCGTCTGTCCGTCTGTCTGTCTTTCTGTCTGTCCCTCCGTTTGTCTGTCAGTCTGTCCCACTTGGCTTTCCGCACTTTTTTTCTTAAACGCTTGCAGATGTTTAGCTGATTTTTGGTATTTGAGTGTATCTTGATGAGTTACAGACCAAGTTTGGATTTCGTTCCGCTTCAATGATTTTTGAGGCAATTACGGCCTTTTTAATTTTAACGGTTTTCCACACTTTTTCCCCAAACGCTTGCAGATATTGAACTGATTTTTGGTATGTGAGTGTACAGTATCTTGATGAGTTACAGAACAAATTTGCTTTACGTTCCTCTTCAATGATTTTAAGGGAATTACGGCCTTTTAAATTTTTAAAGAATTTCCGTTTTTTGCCCTAAATGCTTGCAGATAGAGATTGAGCTGGTTTTGGGTATGTAAGTCTACCTTGATGAGTTAAGGATCCAGTTTGCATTATTTTCCGCTTCAATGATTTTATTGACAGAATTACGACATTTTCAAATTTTAATGGGAACCAGATTACACTTGTCGCTAGGGGACTAGTATTGCTAATGCAATACTCTCAGAATGCATGTTTTCTTATCATCTAAACCCTTTAATAACTAGTATGTTAAAAATTTCCTGCATCGATGATATCGATGAAGAAGACGGTTTATTCATGATAGAAAAAAATCAATATTGAAAAAATTATTTCTAAGAAATGTAAGTATTCGAATAGATGTATATACAGAATCAATATGTATAATAAATCAATGGATAATAAAACAAATTGATATTGATTAATTTAATTAGAGGGGAAGCAGAATTTGTCTTTATTTGCTATACCTCTCAGAAAGGATTTTAAAAAAAACTTCTCTTGCTTATTTTGATTTTTTCTGTAAAATAACTGTTTAATATGACACATCGATCTCTAATATAATCAAGATATACGAATACGACTCATGATCAATGATTACAGTCTTCTTAGGCATTAGGTCGTTTAAGACATTAATAGATTTAAATGATTTTTAATTTAATTAAGGCGACTATAGATTGTACATCAAGGCGCTCGAAGTTCAGAACAATCAAGTTGCTTTCAAATGAGAATTGATATAAAATTATGAATTAAATAGAATAAATAAGGTATTTACATGTATATAAATTTTAATAAAAGAATATTTCTATTTTTCAAAATTTAGGAAGGATTGTTCTTATATTTATTGTTTAAAAAATCATGATGTCAATGAATTAAGAAAACAATATCACTGAGTGTTGGTATCATCAATTAGCAAGGTCAGGTCAAGGTCATTATGATTTTCCTCGAAATTAATGACGAAAAATTCCTGTTGCAAAGCAAGTGATACCTACTTTTTTTTTTTACATACATGTAGTATATACTATTCTTTTGGCGTAAAATACATGTAATAATACCAAATAAGTTTATCAGATAACACTTCCTTTAGATAAATATATATATCAGCTAACGCGAATATTTCTATTTTACGGAACCCCATTTAGGACCTATCAAAATTATTTTTGAATTCGATATAACGATTTGTCGAATTTGTTAAAACGAATTTAATTCATCATAACAATTTTTTTTGAATTCGTCATAACGAATTGTCGAATTTGTTAGAACGAATCTACAAATTTTAGAATTCATTATAACGAATTGAATCTGTTATAACAGATTTCTTGAATTCGTTATATCGAATAAAGAAAATTGTCATAACGAATTAAATTCGTTTAAACGGATTCTAAAATTTGTTATAACGAATTAAATTCGATATAACAAATTTTGAATTCGTTATAACGAATTGAATTTGTTATAACAAATTTGTTGAATTCGTTACAACAAATTCAAATACTTTTCTATAGGCCGTAATTGTCGAATTTGATTAAACGACTTTAATTCGTTATAAAAATTTTAGAATTTGTTTAAACGAATTTGATTCGTTATTACAAATTTTAGAATTCGTTTAAACGAATTGAATCTGTTATAACAAATTTTTGAATTCGTTATATATAATTCAACAAATTTGTTATAACAAATTTAATTCGTTATAATGAATTCTAAAATTTGTAATAACGAATTAAATTCGTTCTAACAAATTCGACAATTCGTTATATCGAATTCAAAAATATTTTTGATAGGTCCTTAATGGGTTTCCGTACTATTTTCTGAATTTTTCAAGGAATAGTTATTTTTATAAACTTATATTCGAAATTTTCTTATTTTCACATTGTGAAGACGATAATACAATACAAAATGAAAGAAAACATGAAAATGTTGACTGTTAAATGAGAGAGAAAACAGTTTTCATTTTTTTTTTCACTCTGAATTGTTCTTGAAAAGATTATAATCTAACAAGTGCAAACAAGAAATTTATTCAATTTATTTTAAAACAAGTCCTCAGTTATACATTTCATTTACTTAAACAATCCCTCCGCTTTCATTGACTTTTCGGTTCCCCGCTTTCACTGAAAGAGAGGGATACTTTTGGTCTTTCATTCTGTCTGTGTGTAATACTTTCGTTTCAAGACGATATCTCAAAAAACCTTTGAGATTTTGCAATGAAATTTTACATCAGAACTTCCTATCGCCTGAAAAAGACAGCTATTGATATTGAGGTCAAAAGATCAAAGATCAAGCTCAGAAATTTATACATTCGGAAAAAAAAGATTTCCAGATGATAACTTGATTTCTCATCAACTTTTTCAATGAAATCTTATATGTTAGTTTCTAGTGACTTAAAAAAGACCCCTATTGATTTTGAGATCAAAATATTAAAGGTCAAGGTCACAATTCATACATTGCAAAAATGATTACCAGATGAGGTTTCTTTGATATTGTTCAATAAAAGTTTTTTTTTTGTCATAACTTCCTATTGCCTAAAAAAGACCACTATTGGTTTTGAAGTCAAAAGTCAAGGTGAAATTCATACATTGCAAAATTGATTTCCAGATGATAACCTTCATTTTTATGTCCCCGTATCGAAGATTCGGGGGTATATAGTTTTTGCCCTGTCCGTCCGTCTGTCTGTTTGTCCGCAAAAACGTTACCCTTGCTCATAACTTTTGATTGGCTGGAGCTATGGCTCTCATATTTCACACGTGTATTTCTTGTGACAAGACCTTTCTTTGGGTACCGCCATATTTGACCTTTGACCTTGACCTTGGAGTTTGACCCAGTTTTGAAAAATTTTACCAAACTTTAACCTTGGCCATAACTTTTGAACGGTTGGTGCTAGGGCTTTCATACTTCACATGTGTAATCTTTGTGACAATTTCTTCCTCTAAATACCAACAACTTTGATCTTTTGACCTTGACCTTGGAGTTTGACCTTCTTTTGGAAAACTTTAACCTTGGCCACAACTTTTGAACCGTTGGTGCTAGGGCTTTCATACTTCACATGTGTAATTCTTGTGACAAGACCTTCCTTTGGATACCAACAACTTTGACCTTTTGACCTTGACCTAGGAGTTTGATTTACTTTCGAAAAACTTTAACCTTGGCCATAACTTTTGAACGCTTGGTGCTAGGGCCTTCAAACTTCACATATGTAATTCTTGTGACAAGACCTATCTTTGGATACCAACAACTTTGACCCTTTGACCTTGACCTTGGAGTTTGACCTTCTTTTGGAAAACTTTAACCTTGGTCATAACTTTTAAACGATTTTTGCTTCGGCTTTCATATTTCACCTGTGTATTTCTTGGGAGAAGGCCTTCCCTTGAGCACCATTAATTTTGACCATTTGACCTTGACCTTGATATTTAACTTACTTTTCAAAAAACGTTAACCTTTTCCATATCTATTCAATGGTTGCTGCTAGGGCTTTCATATTTCACAGGTATATTCCTCGAGTCAAGACCTTACTTTGGGTACCAACATATTTGATTTGCATTTGAGAAAGTTTAGCCTTTGCTATAAGTTCTCATACGGGGGCATTAGTGTTTCACAAACACATCTTAGTTTGTTTGTTTTTTTTTTTAGCTTTTTCAATTAAATTTTATATCATAGCTCCCAATGACATTAAGGAAGACCCTATTGATTTTGAGGCCAAAAAATTATATTTTGCATACAATGTTTACCTGATGATGACTTTTATTCTCTTTTAGGTTTTGTAATAAAACTTTATACCTTTCCCTATTGATATTGAGGTCAGAGGCCAAGATCACAAATTTATATATTGCATACACAGTTTTCAGATGATAAGTTTTCTATAAGCTTTTGCAATGAAACTTAGATCCATGAATTTCTTTAAATTTAAAAAGACTTCTATTTACTTTAAGGGCATAATTAAGCTGCAAGATTTAGTCTTTTTTTTTCTTCTTTCTGTATCTGCATTTTTTTCATGCAGGTCCTCTTCGCTCTTTTTTCTTTATGCGTGAATAGGTTTTTTGTTAAAAATATAACCTATATTCATTATTCTGTAGGATATTTGAAAAGAAAAACATATGATATTTTCCTTCGCCTCTGTTTCGCCTAAAATATTTTTAAACTCAGGGTACTCTTTCGAGGTCAAGTTGAACAGATGTAAAAAGGAAAGAAAAATATAGTCTTTTTAATTATTAATTAACATTTCAACATAAAGGATGTTCATATGATGACACTTTGAATATTTTCAGAAACCTGAAAAGAATCCCCCTTAAGGAGTTTCGATCCTGAGCTTTTGAGGAGATTTTTTTCTGGACATCTATTTGAAAACTGCATCATATTTTAGTTCTTACAACAAATCTGGATTCTACATTGCCTACATTCAAATAAAAACCACGATTAAATTTCAAACAAAAAGCATTAAAGAGGAACTTTATTTGTAGCGGAAGGATTTTTAAGAGGAAAATTAGGAGATAATTTTTTTCTCTTTCAAAGTATTTACAGTATGGTTAAGTTTGGATTCCTATTTTTCCATGCAGACTGCACACAGATTTATTTTGTGCTGTTTTTTTAATATGCTGATCCCCAATCATATATTTAATTAACTACAGTGTATTATGAATTCTATCATCATACTGAGACAAATATAGAACAAATATTTTGAAAGTTCAGAAAAAAAGCTCCAATTTTAGCTTCAAAGTAACATTTTTTTATAATATCTAAAATTTCCACTGCAAAAAGGTCATATTAAGTGTACCTTAGCGCCAAAAGAAACTTACTTACTCCACTCTTTGTTCTGATTTTTAATTAGGCTATGTGTGTCGGTACTAAAAATATACATGACACAACAATCTTAAGACTGTTGATAGCAGGATACGACCTCCTTAAGAGACTGATTAAGTATCTAATCTATTTTTTCACATATTTTTGCCAAAGTTAGAAGTGGATCTTGCATTCTTTAGAATGTTAAGTATTGCGTTTTTAACGCCAGCAACAAAATTTTGTTTCATTATTACAACCACGGACAAACCTTTCTTCAAAATACTTGTAGCGAATATAATCAAAACAATAAACATGCACCTACCTCGTCTTGAATAATGAAAATGCTTCGCCCCTTTTTGTTTTAAAAGTTCGAAATATGTTCATGCAGGATTTTCGTGTCTTTAACAAATAAAAGACACCTCACTCTGCTAGAAAACTCAATTCAACCTCTACAAACCAATTTCTACCTCAGTTTACATGCTACAGAATTAACAATCTGTAACTTTTTTGGGTATTTTTTTTTTTTTTTTTTGCTGGAGGACATGTAGCCTTTTCATGCTACACTGTTTCGATGATTTCCTTCTCTAATGTTTTGTCCCTGCTTCTTTGTCCTCAGAAAGAGACAGATCGTTGTATTGTAAAGCGAACATGATGATTTAGTCTGCAAACATCTGAGTCCTGGATTATTAGGCCCTAATAGAATTTGTGTTTATTGTCTTTAGTCCAATTAAGGAACACTGCAAGCGTTGGCCTATTCGACTAATCGAACATCACCTGTACTGCAACAACGGTTTGAAAGTTCATACTTAGTCTTCTGATTCCCGATTTTTTGCTTGAATATCTCCGTAAAAGAAAATAATAGACATCAGTTGTGTATCCATGAAACACCCTCTTGCGATGTTTAAATTTACCTAAACCAGGCGTCACGGTTAAAATAGCCCTAGGAGAAAGAGATCTACATGTAGCTCTATTAAATACAGACTGCTCAGCTAGTCGGTAGGTGTCAGATTTGGATAGAAATATCTTAGTTTTTTAAATGAAGAATGACGAAATCATGCCAAAATATATGTATTTCAAAACATTTGATCCCATAAAATGTCAATTGTAAAAATATTGTTCATCAAATCACCAATCTTCTTCTTCTTCTTTTTTTTTGTTCTCAAACAAAATTTTGTTTTTCAGCGTTTAAAGATCAAGGATGAACAATTTCTGAAATCTAATAATTTCATCAAGCTGTATACTCGTCATCCTTTAGAATCCACTCGCACATTTAATTTGTTTATTGATTTGCTTGTTTTAGCTTACTAGTATATTATTTGTTAGAATATAGATCGACCTATAATTAGGTGAACACCAGTCCTTAAGTTCTAAAATATCTACTTAATAATTTATTTTAATAGAATGCCTATTAATAAACATTGATAGATAATACCAATACTTTTTAAAAAATTACGATACTCTCTCTTTAATTTAATCAGTATTTTATTATGTAAAGTCAGTTTACATAATTGGATTGGACATCAGGCATGGCCTATATAAGTCCTCTCTAAGAAGGTCAGGGTTACAAATGTTAAGAATTGACAATGATTTACAATCATGATGAAATAATTCATAATAAGTTACATTAATTTCTTTTGTTAACTAGAAATGGGGGAAAAAGGAGAGATAAATTAATAAATTCACAAGAGTTATTACTTAGCATGTATACTCACTATCCTTATAATGAAAAAATAAAAGAGTGCAAACAAACAACAAAATAGAATAAGTAAACAAATAAAGTGTAATAGACAAATATGCAAGGAAAAAAGCGAAGAAAATAATATTAATAATAATAAATAAATAAATCTGGAACAAGTGAAAACACTGGATAATAAAAAAAAAAAGAATGAAAGTGCAAAAGACAAATATCCAAGAAAAAAAATACAATATATGTACATGGAAATGCTGAGATTTGAAATAAGTATAAATATCAAAAATATTAGGAAATTAATATTAAAACTTAAATATGAAATAATATCAAAATCGCTTTGAAAACTTGGTGTATTGTTGGACTGCATCAAAAATTGAACAGTTAGTTTTATCAGGTAATTGCCTATCTCCAAATAGCAAAGTATTCAAAATTTGATCAGGAGAGAGGGTTTCTAATTCTATTATACTCTGAAGACTGTCAAAAAGTATCATTCTCTGATTATTATAGGCAGGGCATTCTAAGAAAAAATGATAGTTATCCTCGTTTAGATATCCGCACTTAGTACAAAATGCCATTTCACTTAAATACTGATTATAAAGGTGAGCATTTAGATTACTAGATTCATTACGTAGTTGACAATGTGTAATGTTTTCTTTGCGATTACCATAATTACAGATCTTGACATTCTTTATTCTATCTATAGTAGGTTTCTTTAAGATATTCTTGAAACTTGAATAAGATTCAATACATTTTGTTTCTAATGGTAAATTGTTCCATAATTGTATAGTAGAAGGCAGAAAACTGTAGAAATATGACACTGTCCTTGCTTGAGGTATGACAAAATTAAAATTACCGATCCTCTCTCTAAAATCACATGCTCGCGCAACTGATTTGAGGACAAATTTATGGAACAATGTATAGCACCGTGCTCTTGAAATTCTTTTTCTCATTTATCCGATCTGTTAAACTGTAGCTGGTTAACTGATTGGAAGGAATACGTATATTAGTAGCAAGAAGATGAAAAGTTATCACGGCAAAATCCGAATCGTAAAAATACTTTCTACAAATTTGTTACATGGTATTCTGTAGAGTGACTCGAGACATGCATAAACATGGTAAATTAACGATAAAAACAAATGCAATCCATTCAAAAGGAACCAGAAAAAAAAAGATACAGTCAAAACTTGTTTTTAAAGAAGTCTTTGGAACTTTATAATTTGATTCCTTATATCTGAACTTATTTATATCTTATAATCTTTATTACCCAAAACATACATCTTATAGCACTGAGTTAACAAACATCAAAAGATTAAGGTTGTGTGGCATGGTAATATAAATATATGTAGTATATAATATTAAATTATAACAGACTTTAGTTATATACAGTTTGACCATATATACATTAGACAGAAAATGATTTTGTGAAAAGCACATTTGAGGTAAATACCTAAATTGCACAATTCTTTAAAATTTTTTACACTGAGCAGTTGTATTAACTTAAAAACTGAAGGTTTTTTCCAGTAATATTTCTTAATATGTCGACATCTAATATCACTAAATTGAGGGCATTTTAAAATAAAATGAATTTCATCCTCAATATCTAAATGACACATTTCACAATATCTGTTATTTACTGGTATGTTATTGTGACGACCATATTCAATAGCTAGGTTATGGGATGACATACGTATTTTGTTTAATTGTTTCTTACATTTGACTGGAATAGCTTTTGTTAATTAAATAATATAGGAGAGAGAAATTATCAATGATATGCTGAAAAATTTTGCATCTTGATGAACAATTTATTTGCTCGAAACTTGTTTGAATAAAAATATCTACAATTCTCTGTTTAATAATAGGAAAATGTGTTTTTAATTGAATGCTTTCCTGACTATACCAAAGATCGCCCAATTTCAAACAATTTTCTTTTATATTCGCTACCCAGCTATTTATATTTTTTGGGGTTTTTTTCACATTCCTCAAGTAACATATTATAACAAGCTAAAAGAAAACAATTTTCACTTTTTAACACCTTGAACCAGAATTTGATAATTGTAAGTAACCTTACTGCCTTCAATGGGTATTTCCCTGTTTCATAATAAATCATTACAGAGTTTGTATTTTTTCTTACACCTAACACATATTCTAAAAATATTGCAAATGCACATTTTCTACATCTTTTGTATTATGAAACCCCCAAATTTCACATTCATAATTTAAAACACTAGCAACATAAGTATCAAACAGAGACAACATTGTTTCTGTATTCAAATACATTTCACTAGTTTTAGCTTTCAGAGAGAACATAGCTTTTCTACCTTGTATAGACAATTGCTTCTGTGTGATATCAAATTTCCCGTTATAATTTAAAAGCATTCTCAAGTAGATAAATTTGTCAACAATCTCAATAGGTTTTCCATTCAAATGCCATATTTCATTATGATCAGTTTTTCCTCCATTTCTAAATATAACAATTTTAGTCTTTTCTACATTAATTGTTAGATCCCATTTTTTGGTATAAGTATACAATTGATTTAACATAGACTGTAGTTCTTCTACACTTTCCGCAAAAATTGCCATGTCATCAGCATACATAAGAACAAAAAGATTTAATTCTAATATTTGTAATGGAATATTACCCTTCAAAATCATTCACATACAGGGAGAATAATATCGGGGACAATACTTCCCCTTGTCGATTTTAAAGAGGCTGGGTGGTCAACAAATCATTCATCAGATCCAACACTAGGAAAAATGGTTTTTCTAGCCATAAAGTAGTATAACGTCAAGAGAAAAAAATTTAAAACACAGGTTCTAGTCATAATATTTAATGTAATTTCCTAAAGTTACATACAGAACTCTTCTTTTCCAGGAGGTTTAAATAGTATAAAAGCATTGTTAAGATTATAGGGAGATGCAGCGGGGCTAGACACCCCTCCCCCCACACTGTAAATAATAATTTTTTTGTTGATTGCTCCCCTTCCCCTCTAAAAAAGCAAAAATAGACTATTTTCGAGTATTTTGTTTGTATAGTGCCTAGGTGTGCATGCATAAAACTTCTCACTGCAAGCAATAATAAAAAAAACTTCATAAACCTCGAGGGAAACTGGAGTTGTGTGTGATCATGTAATCAATTTTGACGGATACGAAGATTACATCGCCCCTTTTCAGCATAGGGGCTTGTCTTCCGGAATATTAAATATAAAATAAATTTTAACAAATTTGAATCTTCTTTAAATGCAATTAAAAGTTGTTAAAATAGATATTCTGACACTTTCAGTCAAGAAAAACCACGTTTAAAAAAGACGTACCACACCTATATACATAAACTGTACAAGGGACGAAAGCTCATCGACCTCAAAACAACGGAAGTTTACAAAACCGCAAGGGCAGATAATCAATGTATAGGGAAAACTCAGAGGGTAATCGAAAGCGAATGGTAACACCCAAGGACTTCCAGTTTCGCGGAAAAAATGTTTACTGACAAGATAAGACGGTGAAAATGATAAATACTGACTAAAGTTTGGTTTTCAGGGGCTAAGGCGGCACCGGGAAGACTCATATTATTTAATGTATAACTTATTTGTTACATAATTTACAGGACACTTGCTATACAAGCGCGCTATATGTTATACCACGATTATCGCCCTTGCGTCGTTACCATGCAACCATGTAAACTTCCGTTCTTCCCAGGTCGATTTAGAAAAATGAGTCCCAAATCAAAGAAATTGTATCCGTTTTCTGTTGATTAAACGCGTGTTGACGACTGACAAACGCATCAACATTTAGGAAAATCATCACTGTATGGGACAGAACTATGGCAACGAAATAAATTAATGCTTTAGAGTCCAGAAATAGGCGCTGAAGTGGGTTGGGGTATTTTTTCCCTTGTAGAGTTTATGTATATAGGTGTGGTACGTCTTTTTTAAACGTGGTTTTTCTTGACTGAAAGTGTCAGAATCTCTACTTTATCAACTTTAAAGTGTATTTAAAGAAGATTCAAAATTTTTAAAATTTATTTTATATTTAACAATCCGGAAGACAGGCCCCTATGCTTTTCGGATGTTCCTAAGCCTTGAATCTAACAAAGTTTATTCGAATTGCAGAAATAGTCTATCCTTTGTATAAAATGACTTTGAAGATATAAAATGAAAAACACACTCAAGATCAAATCACGTATATTTTAAATTTGAAATTATATAAATCATGCATATGTATATAATTTTACTAATTCGTGAACAGTGCATAGAAATATATCAAACGCTACTAAAATATTCAAATTATACATAGGTATAGATTACAAGTATACCATAATAGCTTTCCATAATTTATTCGCGCCATCTAGTGTTAATTCTGATTATGACTGTTCTTTTTTGCACGCAATCTAGAACTAGTGATCGTTCGTTTTATAACGGTATCTGTTGATTTTGCAGCCGAGTCTGTTGATTTTATATTAAGCTGTTTGTTTTGCATTTCCGTATGTTCTTCAAAAATTAATGGTATTAAAGTTTTGCATAAACGTCTTTTTCTACCCTTTCCACTGCCCCCTAAAAAAAAGAATCTAGAATTCACAAAAAATGTACATATAAATACCAAATACCACGGCTATGGTTCACCCTTTCAGCATATTCTAACATGTTTTTAATCGCGTTTTGGAAACTAACCATAAGATATATGCTTAATATGAGGAAATTGCATTAATACCGTTTTTTATCAAAGTAAATAATTTTTTTAATTAAAGGCAAATATAGCATACTGGTAGCTATACATATTTTTGTACAGAATATATATATTTTTGGGAATTTTTAATTCTTCCTCTCCATCGGATGTCAGGGGGCTATGGTTGGCCCATAAATCTACCTAATTGACATCCATTCTCACATAAAATCTGAAAATCCTTTGTGGCAATTCGATTTAGTCAGTTTAAGTCGGGTGCCGCTTAATTATTACCATATTATAATCATAATTCATCATATTCACTCAATAATTCGGTATTTTATTGTAATGGTGACTTCTTTGTGAGCGACTGTGTTTGCTATAAACCTTATTTACTGCTGCACTAGTTATTTACAAGAGAATTATGATCTTCTCAATATGTTTATTTTTAAATAATTACATTTGCTAATGTTTCCCCTTGTATAACATTATCTGAGAAATACGCATCTGTCTCTGTACACATGGATTCGTCAAATGACCATAAATTCATTGTTATATCATAAACGGTCTAAGTAATTTCTCGTTGACGTGATAAAGAACCAACGCTTGTTCAACGCATTCAAATTACACTGTTGAGGTTCAACGTATCATTTTAAATCCGTCGGGATAAATACGGGTTGGTACGTGATGAAATCATGTTAAATGGGATTTAATCATATGACCAACCCATGACGTAATAATACCGTATTTTTAAAACATGTATAGCTTCTTTATAAAGCTTTGCCGGTCTTCACGTCCTGCAGTGGATTCGAACCCGCAACCTAAGAATCAGCTACTTACTCCTCGACTTTAGAGCAGAAGCTCTAACCACTGCGCCCATGCGGGCGACATCTTTTCATTTTGAGATATTTTTCAAACTTAATTGTTTCTCTTGTTACAGCTTCACCTGTGATTATCTGCGTGTTTGTTCACAATGTAACTCAGAAATCTGTTAATTGAATGCAATTAAATTGTAGTAAAAGGTGTATACTGTTCACGACTTTATACTTTATCATAATCATTATTTTTAATTCGATATCTTTTTTTTTTTTTTTTTTTTTTTTTTTTTTACAATATAATACCTCAATATTTATTTTTAAAAAAATGTACTATATAGTCTGGCCCAATTTATGGAAAAAATACTTCTAACGGCAAATAATTATGATTATTTGGTCCAGCATAGTTTTTTTAACCTATTTCGAGTATGCTGAATCCGAAAAAAATACGCTGGCCTCCATGACAATGGCGTTAAAAAGGTCAAATTGGCGATTCAAAATGGTGGACATCCAATTTTTCTAATATGTCTTTCAAATAGGAGAAAGAATGTGTGAATATCTCACCGAGTGTAATGCAACTATAAAATGATAAAAGAATGCTAATATTATTACTTTAATTGAGAAAATTTAGTCGTTTCTACACTTAATTTTAATTTTCTCTGATTTATTTGTCTATTGTTTCTATATTCTGCTTTGTTCCGGATTTTACATTTGCAAATATCCATACACTGCAGCTTTGTTTTTTTCCTCTGCATTTTCCTATTCTACAAGTGAATGATGGTACAGCTGTAAGTTATAATATGAATTTCGGAAAAATCTCTGCAATGGCCCATTCATAAGTTTGCAGAAAACAACCAAGAGCACCCATTCCATCTCATTGGACTTAGTAATGTGAGGTTACCACTACATCTGCCTATCTTTATATCACGTACTGCCTGGCATTGTACTCGCTTTACATGCATATAAAAAGAATGGGAATAGTAATTCCTAAATCATTTTCGATGCACGTTAGTGGACACTGTGTATTTGTTACGCAACTTAAAGACGATTTTTGGGGTTTTTTTTTTTATCAGTTAATTTTCCTTCTCCTCATCCTTCTATTGATATGTACTACAATGAGTGAATTGTATTAAATATATTTTTCTGAAGCTCTGGAAAAGACAGATTTATCGCCGAAACAATTTAAAAGGAATAATTGCAGGCTTTCGAAAGGTTCCACTCGCATTCTACAGGTGTCTATTTCTGGAAAGAATGAGCAATGACACGCCCATATATGATATACTAGTATGAGAACAGCTAAAGGTGCAGGAGGGCACTCAAGCACAATACTAGAGCACTGCTTGAAGAACTACAGACTGCTTCTTCTCTTAGCGCAGAATGCTTTAACCAATATCATTCTCGCATTTCACTCAATCTTCAACCATCAACACACCCCTTCCCCCTCCCTCCCTCCCTCCCATATACATAGAGAGCAGTAACAATGATTTTCATAATGGGTGGTGGGAGGAGACAGGGTAATATGTTTTTTTCCCAAGGTATAGCAAAGTTAATAGGAAGAGGAATTTCTCTTGGTGTCCCTTTGTTCTGATTGTTGCTGATTATATTGATTAGTCCATTCAATGATCAAACAAAAAATAATACTAGAAAAGTATTATTTTTTTCTGGAAATAGTTAAAACAAACTCGACTAGTTTTCTTCATATTTGACCGTGTTCCAAAGCTCTGAACCCCTGTCCACCTAAAATCACTGCTGAATCGCTGTCATTATCAACTCGCACTTCCACTTCAACATCCCTCAGCACACCATCAAATATAACTGAAGAAATTTTTGCCCGACTTCATTGAACCCTTTGCACTAGCTTTTGAAATTAGCACTTGTAAGAGCTTAGTATTTCCCCCCAACATCCTCTATTCCAGCTTTAAATGCTATATGTTTAGTCAGTCTTCGGAATTTTGGTCTTCTCAACAGCTCAAGGAACAACACATTTATGTTCAAATGTTAAAAGACTATTTTGTTTTCCAAAACCTTATGCAAAATGGGAAAATATATCAGATAAGACATGTAGCTTTCTCTTTTGTGACCATATTGATTTAAATTGTTGTCTTTTTGGGTAGAAAGGTCATTCCATTAGCAAGAAAATTCTCAAACTTTATCATCTGGAATCACATTGTGTGCATTTTTGGGGAGAAAAGTTGTACAATTGTGCGATCTAAAAGCACCTGCAGATCTAGATTCCTTGTGATTTCTATCACGTACAAGTTTCGTACCAATAGGTCGAAGCCATTCTTGACTTTGATCTAGTCAAAACTTCTCTTGACAACAAAATTTCCTTGAACACTCCAAGAACTTTACAAGGCAACTTGATCCACACTACTTTGTTAGGATAGTGTATGGTTGTATCAAGAATCGAGGGGGGATTACACACAAACATTTTCCTCTTTCCGATTTCAAAACAATAGGCACCGAATTCCATCCGAGTATGACAAAAAAGTATGTTTGGATTATCGATTTTGATTTTGAACATATACAATATTCCTTTAAAAAAAGGAATTTTGCAGTCGCTTAAATTTGAATCTAACATTACAAGATTATCCGTTCACAACATTAAATATTTGTAAATACAGTTGATTTTTTGTTGGCTATGAATAACAAAATGCTCATGCAGGGACGCAGAATCAGAGCTAGACAATCAAGAATATTTATGGTTTACGTATATTATACTGGGTTTGATAATTCTTAATAAATATGTTGATATATAGTAAATTACATTCAAATTTATATGATTTAATAATTCCTAGCTCTCTGATTGGTTGTGGTCCATCATTTTAAAAATCATATAACTAAGTTATGTTGCACTAGACCTTCCACATGAACATAAACATTTATTTTTTTCTACACTGCATGGACTAAAAGTAGATCAAAAATTTCCAACAACTGAGATAATTTAGCAACCCTCGAACTACAATGTTCACTCGCCTTTAGGCTTGGGGAATACTACTCTTGGGGTAGCTTAATTGTCATATTGTCCTCCAAACAGCAATTATTGTGTGATATTATTAACTTTTTATATTAAGAGGCATGGTTAGATAGGTAATAGGTAAAAGTTCTTCGTAGATGTAGTCAAAAGCTTATCTTAATAATAGAAGTAATAAAACAAAGATCAGTGTCATAAAAATTATAAGTCATTAACAACAATATCCTCATAGTTTTATTGAATATCTAAACATTATTTTATTATTTTAAAAATGCAATCTGTAATTAATTTCCTTTTATTTTCTGCAAAACGACTCAGAATTAAGCAGTTTGGGTAATTAATGTAATTCTAGCGTTCTCCATTTTGAATCGCCATTTTGAGCTAATTAACACAACTTTCAAATTTAAACGACTAAATTTTATGAATCAAAGTGATAATATTAGTGTTCTATTATCATTTTCATAATTGCATTACGCTCAATAAGATATCAATACATCCATTCTCCTATTTGAACGAAATTAAGAAATAATTAGAAAAAATGGATATCCACCATTTTGAATCGCCATTTTGACTTATAAATTACAGCTGCACCATCATTCAGTTGTAGAATAGTGATGGATATTTGCAAATGTAAAATTCCGAACAAAGCAGAATATAGAAACAATAGACAAATAAATCATAGAAAATTCGAATTAAGTGTAGAAACGACTAAATTTTCTCAATTAAAGTAATAATGTTAGCATTCTTTTATCATTTTTATAGTTGCATTACACTCAGTGAGATATTCACACATTCTTTCTCCTATTTGAAAGACATTAAGAGAAAATTAGAAAAATTGGATGTCCGCCATTCTGAATCGCCATTTTGACCTTTCTAACGCCATTTTCATGAAGACCAGCATATTATTTCGGATTCAGCATACTCGAAATAGGTTAAAAACTATGCTGGACCAAATAATAATTATTTGCCGTTAAAACTTATTTCTAGCCTTCTTTTTAAAAATCAGTACTAGACTATAGAGAAACACTCATCACACCGAAAACAACAAATGTTTATTAAGGTTCTTGATCCTCCTCTTCCCTCAAATGAAATTCTACTTTAATTCTTATGATTTTCCAAAAAAGAAATCTAAATTATGATAAAAATGCATATAATTTTTAAAAAGGCACACTTTGTCTGACAAAGTTTGACAAAAATGGCCTTTCTTCTATTCACATTTAAAAAGGAATGGTAGTCATTTTTCCCTGTTAGAGTTATCTCTCTTATTAGAGGGTCGATAAATCTTACGAAACTGTTAGTACGCTCCTTCAAAATGTTAACCCGGAATTTTTTGGGGGGTGTGGGTGGACGGGGTGGGTGGTTGGAAGGGTGTGGTGGGTTGTCTGGGTTAAGGCTAGATTTATCTAATAAGACTTCTCCTGGAGAAAAATGTCACTATACAACAACGACGGGCTCTGTCCATACTTTACTAGTACATGTATCCAATATTGTCATTCTATTGTTGAGTTTGAAATATACGTAGAAAGGTGTTTCTCTTTATGTACATGAATTCGTCGTTTAATCAGCTAAACTGTCTAACGCTGATGATGAAGTACAGATTTCTGCAGGAAAAAACTCGGGTACTGAGATTGGTATCGATTTTCATCTGTACTAGAATGGAATGACCGTTAGTGGTCCGGGATGCAGTTTCTTGACCGAGTATTTTGCAGACAGATAGGCCAGATAAAAATGAACTCCAAGTAGAGACGAGTCTGATGTTCTGGAATTTCTTTTCTTCATGAATTCTCTGTAGAAATAAATTTAAAGGCATATTGCTCCCTCAGCGAGATGAAATTTCTGTTTATTTCGTCGACGCACGAGGAAGCCTTTTGTCTATGACCTTTTGAGTGCAAGTGATGCATATAACTGACAAGAGCAAAAGAGACACAGATTCTAAAAAACGATACATTTACAGCTTTAACCCATGATCTAGAAAAGTGTTTTATTGATATATACCAAAGAAAAGACCACGTTAACTAGTAAACGAAGACCTGAAACGGGAACATAATGAGGATAGAGGCGGTTTCTAGCAAAAGTATAAATGATATATAAATCCTGCCTTACTCTAACAAAGGTATTAGCCAATACAAAAGCACATAGACCTATACGCTAAATGCAGCAAATGTGATTAGATTTCTTTCGATGAAATTAAAATAACTATGTTCCATGCACATATGCACTCTCTCAGGCTATATTTAAGAATTGAATTCTTATTTTTGGATGTCGTCGGTCCTATAAAACACCTGGCCGTGCCGACAAATTGAATACCGCGCGTTAGCGTGGTATGTTAATTTGTCGGCACGGCCAGGTGTGTTATAGGACCGACGACATCCAAAAATAAGAATTCAATGCTTATATTTACATTCTCTAATTTTCTCTCTTCATAATTGTTTATTTCTTCAATCTTTATTATGAATTTAGCGCCTTTCAGAACTGGTGTGCCTAATAGACGTAAGAGCCGTTTGTGACGTTGGAAAGTTAAATAACGCAAATGAACATTGCGAGAAAAAAAATGACAAATTGATTTTAAACGCACAGCTGTTGTGTTTTACGTTAATTTAACAGGGTAATTGTTTTTCATTAAATTGAGTTTAAACAATTTACATTTTGGTGTTCCTAGATATTGAAAATGTATATAGTTCTTACTGTGTATTCTACCGCGCGGTGACAACGTTTCGCGTGTGTTATAGATATTTGAACGTTGTACATTTCTGATGGATTTCATAAAGAAATTACAATGAAAGTAAATATTTAACTTATCTTGCATAGTATTTCTAAAAGAGTCAATGTCGCACTATAGATTTATAGAACTATAAAGTCTTAAATGAGTAAATTTCATACAAAGGATGGATTTTCACTTTATGATTTTTATCTTTACAGTCTGCTTTCAAAATTTAGAATTCTTAATACCTTTGCATTGAGATACCATTTCATCAAATCACAGAATTCAAGAAAATTTACTGTGTCAAAGTGTATAACTTATTTTGTAATTATCAATTTAAAAAGAATTAAGGTCATGTTTCATTGAAAGAAGGAGACTAACCAGGCCTCTTCTTCTGCCTTGTGTTGGGCAAAGGGTAAAATGAAAGTACATCTAACACGAACGCAATTTGTTGTTTTTAAAAATATACTAGTATTTTATATTCACGGCATTCTCTTTATGCAGGAATATACGGTCAATCAGACATGATAATCAAGTTTCCTCAGATGCAATATTTTTTTCAAGTTTTATTAATAAATAACTTTTTTTCACAAAATACAAAAGGAATGATATCGAAGAAGGCTACGAAATAACACAACTATTTCTTTTCCTCGTCTCCGAACTATAAGAAATGTCAGAACCCTCTGACGACGTTGAGCCAAAGCGTTTCCTCTTGGGTAGTGGCGTATTACTCAGCTCAACATGGGCCTGTCTCAAAATTTCTTTGAATATTCCGACAACATTGATATTGTCTTTTGCCGAAGCTTCAATGTAACCATTACCCCAGTCAAAACACACGATGGATTCAGCTGTGTGACGCATTATGGCTCTCTTCTCATCTGAAATGTCCGATTTATTTCCAACGACGACTATGGGTACATGTTCACCTTTTCGTTCACTTAAGATTATGTCTCGCAAATATTTCACGCCTTGAAACGAAGACTCATCGTCTAATGAGTAAACCAAAACAAATGCGTCACTCGTTGAAATAGCCAGTCTGCGCATGGCCGGAAATGAATGTGCACCAGCGGTGTCTAGAATGTCAAGAACTAAGTCTCGGCCGTTCACGGTGTATTCTCGGCGATGAAACTCCTCCACCGTTTCTTTGTACTCACTTATAAAGCGATCGTACAGGAACTGGGAGATAATGCAGCTCTTACCCACCCCGGCGGCACCCATGATGGTCAGTCTATAATGTAATTTGTTATCGTCGTCGCCGTTCCAGTTAGGCAGACTTTGTGATCGACCTTTCTTGTGAAAAGCATTCATTTTATATTTATCTGAAACAAAATAAAAATAAATGTGCACAACAGAGAAGTAGGATATATATAATTTTACATGAGTAACAGGAGTCTTTAAAGCATTTTTTTTTATACCGTTTTGAGTTTTTAAAAATGTTTTTCGTCCTGGTACTTTGTATAAGATAAGTATTTGATTAGAACATGTGATGAATTTTCAATGATAAAAGTATTTCAGTTTTTATAAAAATGTTTAATTTCATCTTTTAATAAGGTGAGCTGCATTTAAAATCTTAATTGACACAGAAGTAGTTGTGCGGAAGTATTGTTTTATAAAGTTTCAAAACTCTGAATTTTGTGCTCGCATATTGAAATATAAAACAAATAAGGTAAAGGTGATAAATGAATATTATATATTTTCTAAAAAAGTTTACAAGCATACAAGTGATATTAATACTGCAATGTTCTAATTAATTTCTGCAAAGTTTTTCCTATATTGAAGTTAAACAAGAAAATGTGTAAAAGAGAATGTGAGTAACAAACACGAGTGATACTTACATGTGTTGAGAGCAGCGGTCTGTCAATGGAGAAAGTAAAGAGGCTACGATCCTCCTCATATTTATAGAAGTATTGATTCGGTGGACTCGATTGGTCTCTGTTTATTCTGCCTGGCTGCAGACACTACTAGACTATGGAGTTGTATGAAATATGACCCTGTAAAGGTATGATGATTTTCTGATCTTCAATCAATTTACTTCCTTCTTCTCAACAAATAAATGAATCTTGTGATTAGTGTGATTATCGCATAATTTTTCTTTAGTTAAAAAACACGGCAATAACCTTCTCTGGTTATTTTAAGATAAAGATGTTAAGTTTGGGTATTGGAGAATGTCAGAATATTTTTTTTAAAAATGTGTGTAACATATTTAGTTCATTCTTTTCATAAGGTTTAAAAAGGACATGTGTTACCATGGATCTTGAGAATAATCAAGGATCTAAAAATACATCACAATAAACAAATTGTGTGAAAAATGTTTTCCCGAGGACAGGCTATTGAAATGAAACCAAGCATAAATTTCATACATATCCACGATTTTCCAGATTATGAACATGTTCCACGATAATTTACAATTTATTACCCTCCTTAGATATATATTGAACATTGAAATTGTAGGTTTTCATCATTTTAAAACGGAAACAGACCAGAGGAAAGTTTGAGCAAAGACATTGCATATAATTTAATGTAGATAATTTCTACGTCTGTGACCCCAATTTCATAAAATTCCCAGTTGCTAGTCTCAGAGAGTGGGGTGTCTTAATCATTGTGACGAATATTGATTTGTCATTTCTAAAAAAAAATGTGTTTGTGATGCCCCCGTATGGCAACTTATAGCGAAGGTTAAATTTTAAAGTATGAAAGTATGAAGTATGAAAGCCCTAGCACCAACTGTTCAAAAAATATGGCCAGGGGTAAAGTTGGGTAAAATTTGTAAAACTGAGTCAAACTTCAAAGTCAACAGGTCAAATATGATGTTACCCAAAGAAAGGTCTTGTCACAAGGAATACACATGTGAAATATGAAAGCCATAGCTCCAACCAATCAAAAGTTATGAGCAATGTTAATGTTTTTGTGAACAAACAGACAGGCAGACAGACAGACGGACGGATAGGGCAAAAACTATACGAAGTTTGTTAGAAACGTTCGCGGACAAGTTCTATTGTGAGCGCTCTATTCGCATGAAATCAGTAAAACTCTGCAGGTAAAAACTATACGTATTTTCCAATCAATATGCAAAAATTTGGTGTTTTCCGATGATCTTTAGAAAATGTACAGCGAAATTGTTTAGATAAAACATGCTTCACGGAGCATGTTACTTTTTCGTTCTTTTACATTTCAGAGATAGGCGTATACCCTTCGATACGGGGGCATAAAAAATGGACGTGCCATTATGTTACAATTGACATTCGAAAAGAAAGACCCAAACGTTCCATTCAAACGAAAAAAATACTACTTCAATGTGCATCATTGTATCTTTGTTGACAGAGTGAGAGACTCCTGTTTTAATATGTAGAATTCACTATCTACTTAATTTCAAGTATGTATTTGTCATGTCTATTGAAGTTATCATAACACGTGTACCGATCGAACACGGTAACCCGGTGTTTATGTAGACTAAAACTCCAATCTGATTGGCTATTGTATTTATGGAGTACCTGCTCTACAGATATTGGACTGAAGCATGTGAGAAAATTTACGACAATCCAGGGCTCTCCTTCACTGGGCAGACTGGCGTTTGCCCGCCCACTTTCCGCTACAAAAAATCGTTTTCTTCTTTATCCTTTAAACATATTTTTAATTATTATGTAACAAACAACGTTCAAAAGAAAGTTCAATTAATGTTTCATTCAAACAAAAAATTTCATAACTTCAATGCACATCATTGTAAAGTACAAAAAATGTATCAATGTTTAATTTACACCTTCAGGTTCAGTAACTGCAATGGTCATAGAAGATTGCTGAAGTTTTGTCTATCTGGTTATTTAGTGACGGGGAATAAATATAAATAAACAGCAATTCTTATGATTATCGAATGTTGTTCATTTTTGAAATTCGCACAAATTTATCACATAAACTTGTATCGAGGTATTTTTTAAAATTGTATTTTTATTTAGTTGTTCACTGTTGCATAGTTTTGAGCAAAGGAAATGTTTTATGTATGTCAAAATTTCAGTACGGCAATTGCGGTATCAGATAAGGCTTGCTGATAGGATCATTCATTCCTCCTCTTTTAGAAAAGGACCTAGTGCAGTGGTAAGGCGTTCGCTTCGTGATGGGAAGGCCCAGGTTTAATTCTCGTTCGCCGTTCAAACCTAAGACGTAAACAAAGGAAGTGACTATTCCTTCGCCAAGCGCCCGGCACTAGAAGTGAAAGTCACGAGTCTTTCGGATGAGACCTCTAAACTTGTCACGGTAGGCGTTGGCATGATGAAGAACCCTCACTGCTCAATGGCCCTGAGTGCCGAATATAGATTTAAATTTGAAACCCTTCACCGGTATATGGTGACATCTCTATATGAATGAAAAATTTTCAATGGGACGTAAAACAGCATACAATCAATCAATAAATCTTAGAATACGGACCGAAGGCGATTAAGCGTGGAAGAGAGAATTATAATGGAGCCAGAATACTAGGACGACAAGGCAAGGAAGCAACGAAGCTATGAAAACGCGGGGTCAACATTGTAAGGACACAACGATGACAACAAAAGGATTGATTGATTAATTGTATGTTGTTTTACGTCCCATTCGAGATTTATTCACTCATATAGAGACGTCACCATATACCGTTGAAGGGCTTCAAATTTTGACCTTTACTCGGCACTCAGGGCCATTGAGCAGTGAGAGATCTTAATCGTGCCAACGGCTGCCGTGACACGGGGCCTCGGTTTTTAAGGTCTCATCCGAAGGACCCGCAACTTTCACTTCAGTGTGCCAAGCGCATGGCGAAGGAACAGTTGCTACCCATTTTTTATCGACTTGGGTCAATCGTGGCCGAGATTCGAACTCACGACCCCCCGATCACGAAGCGAGCGCTCAACCTACTGAGCTACCGGGAACGTTCGACAACAAAGGAGGACAATGTAAGGAAGCAAAGTCAACAAGAGGACGACAGGGCAAGAAACCAACGACAACGCAAGGACAACAATATAAGGATGCGATGACGACAACAAGAGGAGGACAATGTAAGGAAGCAAAGTCAACAAGAGGACGACAGGGCAAGAAACCAACGACAACGCAAGGACAACAATGTAAGGATGCGATGACGACAATGTAAGGAAGCAACAACAACAAAAATATGGCAAAGCAAAAAACCAACGACAACGTGGGGACAACAATGTAAAGAAGCGACGACAATATGGGTACGGCAATGTAAGAACGCGACGACGACAAAAGGAGGACGATGTAAGGAAACGAGGACAAGATTAGGACGACAATGCATGGAACCGACGACAAAATTAGAACAACAATGTAAGAAAGCAACGACAATGCTGGAACGACAGTGAAAGAAACCTGCAACAACACGAGAACAAAAATGTAAAGAAGCGTGGCAATGCAATTATTACAATGCAAAGAAGCGACGACAACACAAGAACAACAATGTAAAGAAGCGATAACACGAGAACAACAATGTAAAAAGCGATAACACGAGAACAACAATGTAAAGAAGCGATAACACGAGAACGACAATGTAAAGAAGCGACAACACGAGAACAACAATGTAAAGAAGCGATAACACGAGAACAACAATGTAAAGAAGCGATAACACGAGAACAACAATGTAAAAAAGCGACAACACGAGAACAACAATGTAAAGAAGCGATAACACGAGAACAAAAATGTAAAGAAGCGTTGGCAATGCAAGGATTACAATGCAAAGAAGTGACAACAACACGAGAACAACAATGCAAAGAAGCGTTGACAATGCAAGGATACAATGCAAAGAAGCGACAACACGAGAACAACAGTGCAAAGAAGCGCTGACAATGCAAGGAAGTGACGACTACAAGAGGACTAATACGCACGATATTTTTTCATCTTGAGGTATAATCGCAGCTTAATAATAGAGAAAAAAGTCTTTCTTTAGGTATTTTTCACATAACTGTAAATGTAGAAATTCTTTAGGGGGGATGTTTTTCAATTTTGCTGTAAGTAAAGGTTTGTAAAAAAAAATGTCACATTGCGAACAGTTTTGGAAAGTAGGGTAATAACCAACAAACCAACACATTCTGTGAATTCTTTTATTTATACAAAGAATGTTTTGTTACTTAGTAAAATATTCATGTTTACAGTTTATTTGAATTTGCTATTAGAGATTGTTCTTTCTGACGTATCCGTATACGTATCCGTACCGTATACGTATCGAGGTATGAGAGGCATCTCGATCCCGATGATTTAACCGTTGGGTACCATTTCCATCGTTTATTGTTTGATTTTAACCACATTCATTGGAAAATAAGATATACAGTAATATTTCTAATAAAACATATCAAGTTGTTCTTCACACCTTTCATTTTATGGAAGGATTTAAAAAAAATAAAATTAGTAAAAAAGTATGTATATTTTCATTAAATTGTTAAAAAATTTAAAAAAAAAGGTTAAAAAGGGACTTCCCCCTTTTCTCTCTCTCTCTCTCTCACACACACACACACACAAACACACACACAATATCAGGATATATTATTGTTTCATTCTCGAAGTAACCTTTACCAGTACAAGACATATTCCCCATAATGCATACAGTCAACGCTCGTTATCTCATGCAACTTGATTGGACCAATCAAAACTTCGATATATCCAAGGATTTAATTTAACAAAGTTTAACTGTACGAGGTGTCAGAGATCAAACATTCTAGATGAGTATAAGTTTGTATACCTCAAGCAGACACTTAAAATTGATTAACAAGTGGAGAAGGCGGAAGCTGGGCCGAGGCAGGGAGAAACCAAAAAATGACAAGTCACCTTAGCAAAACTTTGACAATAAAATGTGTAGAAATTAATCAAACTCTGTGTGTGTGTGTGGGGGGGGGGGGTATGGATATTAAGTTTTGAGTTCCTCTTTTCCACAAAAATAATTACATATACATTAACTGTGAAAGATTAATTTGACCATACTGCATACTCTGTGTGCATGTTTGTGTGTGTGTGGGGGGGGGGGGGTGCCACTGAAAATTTCCATCCTCATTTTCTTTTTTATCATCATTAACATTCTGTATATCATTTGATTATATATGATGGACATAGTTTTCCAGAAAAGCTTTGGAAAGCTGGCAATTGTGATGGTTTGAAGACTCTAAATTCGCCAAATTGTTAGGTGATAGCCGTATCCGAAATTCCGGAGAGCTTGAGAAAGGACTATCATTTCCGAAAGTGATGCAATTACACGCATTTTTTTTTTATCGGGGATGAATTAACAATTGTCGATAAAAGGAGATAAACGGAGAATTTTTTTTATTAATGTCTTATACATTACTTTATATACATGTTGACTAAAGTTTACTTAATGATTTATTTATTGCAATTAAGACTACCGTAATTCTTTGTGTACAAGCGGGATCAAACTTTTATCCTTTATTCTGTGTTTTTTATTTCTCTGCTACGTTGAAGCAGCCTCTTCTCTTCAATTCTATAAATTGCGTGTTGAATTGACTCACACTTGTCCCGATCTGGGCCAAAATGCATAAATAAATAAATAAAATTAAAAAATAAATAAATAAATAAAAATCAGCCAGATAGACAAGGTAGCATAGAAGAAATAGATAAATCTATTGTTTTGGAATTTTTTAGCCTAATGTTCTTTTCTTTCTTATAAAAAGTTAAGAGAGTTAAAAGAGTTAAGATAATGACTACCCTATTATGAAACAGTTTCTATATCAAACCATGAATTATATATAATACGCATGTACGACAACAAGAGAACTAAAAGGAAAAATCAAATTTAGCAATTGCATTTTCATTTCATTACCTATTATTTGTCGCCATGAAGTCTTTTCAAGTTAATACTGCTGAAAGGACAAAATATAAAGCAAAATCAAGTCGTATGAGAATAGGCACGAAAGAAGCAATTTCAACTGAGGAGGGGAAGGGGAGACATACAGGTATTTGTCAAATAGTTCATTGAAAAAAGAATGAAGAAAGTCAACAGACGCTATGAAAATTTGTGTGTGTTACCGGGGGGGGGGGGTGAACTGGCATTTATAAGCATATACTGGTAATGGTCTGGAAGCAAATTCTCTTTAGAAAACGGCTACAAGGTTTTATTGATTGTGTGGATATCAACGTCTTTTGCATTTAAGTGTGAGTGGGGGGAGGGGGTAACTTTTATGTCATCTAATGTTAATTACAGAATCAATCAATAAAATGTCCTGATGTTAAGGGAGAGAGGGGGATCCCGATAAATGTTCTTAAACAAAATTGCAATCAAAGTTTTAAACAATATAAAGAAAACAAATACAAATTTATTTAATTTCATTATCTGTTTTTTAAAAATTTTCCAGCGAAATGGTAGCGAAATGATAGACGTTTACAGCAGGTTAATACATTTTTTACTAGAAAAAAATACCATATGCTATTATTAAATGAATGAGACTGCTTTAAAACCAAATAAACAACGATGGAAATTATAGTAAATAGTTTAGACATCGGGATCGAGATGCCTCTCTCACCTCGATACGTATGCGGATACGGATACTTATACGGATACGTCAGAAAGAACAATCTCTATTAACAAGGAAAATCAGTTTCGAAAATTGTAAATCTAAATATCAGGGATATATATATATATTGCATTTCCTGGAAAACTTACAAGGTAATATTTCACTTCTGTTTTTTTTTTATTTTCATACTCACCTGTGTTAGAGGTGATACAAGGTTAAAACTCTTACACAAGTGTAAATATTACCATTATGTATTCTTACTTATTTTCCTCTTTTGGATTGCAAGGTCCTTTGTAGTACTGAGTATGCTATTTTAGGTCGTTAGGATATTTCATATGATTATAGGGCGATTTATATCTTTTTTTCGTCTCAGGAAAGAATTTATACAGAATCTGATCGTGATTTTCACTGTTCAAGATCTCTGTGAAAAAAAGGCTAAGCAGTATGTGAGCGCTCAGGCCAGACGTTAAGAAATAGATCAAAATGACGCCATACTGTAAGACATCTACAGAGGAATGACGATCAGATTTATGTCACCTGGAAGAGACCAAGAGTCTAAATGGATCCAGATTGACGTTGAGAAATAAACCTACACAGCAGGCTCCGTGTTTGTGTAATTAGAGCATTAAAAGCATGCTTTGTGCGATTGAAATGTAGCAAATCTGATTTACAATCCGGAGCAGATCTAGGTTTTTAGCTTACGTGAGCCGAAGGCTCAAGTGAGCTTTTCTGATCAAAGAGTGCCCGACATCCGTCTGTCGTCTGTAAACTTTTCACATTTTCGACTATCTTCTCAAGAACCACTGGGTTATTTTGCAGATATTGCAATTCTAGAAGAGGAAAATTAGGAGAGACTTTACCACTGCTCTTTCTCTGATAGCAAAAATGACTGCATTTCTCTGGAGGGGGTATTCCATGTAATTGGTATAAGATACCTTATGTTATTAGTATATGGGGTAAACTTTTACAGAAACAAGTGTCTGTGCTGACAGATGTATTTATAATAGTAATAGACCCGGAAACAGATATATAGAGTGGGGTAAAAGCGTAATGCAATTTACGGGAAAATTCTCAACTGGTGCGGTTTTTGCCATGGTGGAAAATTGGGTCCGGGTTGTTTCTTCTTGGGAGGGGGGAAATTATATACTAGGTTTATTTTTCCAGGGGGGGGTCTAATCCGGGCCTGGGCGTTTTTCGGGAAGATTTGTTTGGGGGAAAGTCTATGCTACAACATCGGTGCTATATATATATATATATATATATATATATATATATATATATATATGATTGATTGATTGTATGTTTTCAAGAATTTTTCACTCATATAGAGACGTCACCATATACCGGTGAAGGGCTTCAAACTTAGACCTTTACTAGGCACTAAGGACCATTGAGCAGTAAGGGATCTTTATCGTTCCAACGCCTGCCGTGACACGGGGCCTCGGTTTTTAAGGTATCATCCGAAGGACCCGCAGCTTTCACTTCAAAAGGCCGAGGATTGGCGAAGGAACAGTTGCTACCTATATTTTTATCGACTTAGGTCAGTCGTGGCTGTGATTCGATCACATGACCTTCCGATCACGGAGCGAGTGCTCTACCGACTGAGCTACCTTGACGGTCTCGGTGCTATATAAGATGCTTACAAAAATCCACTTCTGTCTCATGTAGAATAAATAAAGGATCTTCTATGGTTGGTTGAATATGATTTTTATAAAACGAGTTGTGTGTTTTCTATCCCCGTGCTTTGGCGATGGAAAACACACAAAGATATATAGCGGGTTCCAGTAAATGTTCTACCATGTCTCTTTACTCCTCACTGAAATATTAACAGCAGTGAAGGAGAAACTTCATGAGTACTGTACAAAAATATATTCGAGAAGTGGTATAAATCAGATGTGGATACTTAAAAATTTCAAGGAACTTTTAGAAAATTTGAAATCACAAAATTTTACCAAAATTAATAACATCAAAACGTACGACTTTTCAACACTTTATACAACCATTCCCCACAATAAATTAAAGTCCAGGCTTTTTTACATCATTGACAGCTGCTTTTTCAATAAAAATGGAACTCGTAAATTTACTAACATTGTCACTGGTCATTTGCAACATTATTTTGTTAAATTAAAGTGCTTGTATAAAAGCTGCTGGCCCCCATTGTTAATTTGAAATCTATGCCCTCTGAAATTAGTCGTGATTGACAACGTATTTACGTGCAAAAACCTAATGCAGCTGTCACAGATTTATTTTTTTTTAATAAAAATTGAATAAAAATGTGAAATACAGATGTCACGTTACTGTATGTGTTCTGGTTGTTATTTTCACACTGTGTCAATATCAATTTTTAACTCACCTGAGCCGAAGGCTCAAGTGAGCTTTTCTGATCACTTTTTGTCCGGCGTCCGTCTGCCTGTCCGTCTGTCTGTAAACTTCTCACATTTCGACTTCTTCTCAAGAACCACTGAACCAATTTCAACCAAACTTGCCACAAAGTATCCTCGGGTGAAAGGGATTCAAATTTGTTCAAATGAAGGGCCACGCCCTCTTTTAAGGGGGGATAATTAGGAATTAGTGAAAAAATAATGGCATCATTTAAAAATCTTCTTCTCAAGAGCCACTGGGCCAGGAAAAATGAAACTTATGTGGAAAAATCCTCAGATAGTGTAGATTTAAGTTTGTTCAAATCATGATTCCCAGGGTAGAGTGGGGCCACAATGGGCGATTAAAGTTTTATATAGGAATACATAGGACAATTCTTCTTCCCAGGAACAGCAAAGCCATGATTGGTCATATTTATATGGAAGCATCCTCAGGTAGTGTAGATTCAAGTTTGTTCAAATCATGACCCCCGGGGGTAGGGTGGGGCCACAATGGGGGATCAAAGTTTTTCATAGAAATCTATAGGAAAAAACTTTAAAAATCTTCTTCTAAAGAACAGCAAAACCATGATTGGTAATAGTTATATGGAAGCATCCTCAGGTAGTGTAGTCTGTTCAAATCATGACCCCTTGGGGGTAGGGTGGGTCCACAATGGGGAATCAAAGTTTTACATAGGAATATATAGAAAAAAATCTTTTTCTCAAGAACAGAAAAGCCATGATTAGTCATATTGATATGGAGGTATCCTCAAGTAGTGTAGATCAAATTTGTTCAAATGAGGGCCCCGGGGGTAGGGTGGGGCCACAATGGAGGATAAAATTTTTACAAATGAAAAAGGAAAAAATCTGTTGCTCAAGATCAGCAAAGTCATTTGTTATATAGATATGGAAGCATCATCAGGTAGTTTAAAATTCAAGTCCCCCCTTCACCTCCCATGTAAACTTCAATACTGAACTGATTTTTGCTTTTCCTAGCCAATGTGCTCAGGAGAGCGATGTGGCCTATGGGCCTCTTGTTATTCAACGGATAAATTATAACGTTATACTATCGTGTAAATTAGTTGAATCTGATTCGTAGAACATTTATTAAAAAAACATTACCATCTGAATAATGAAACCACGACCTCCAGCGCAATAGTCAACACTGCTTGATGACGGGTGATATTCCAGAAAAATATTGACTGCGCAGAATTGATACGCACACGATTCACTGTTATATGTATATAATTTAAGTTTGTTTGTATTCTAGCCTCTGATTGGTTAATATTCAAAAAGGAACACAAATTATTTCTGTATAACCTGGTTTGGTATGGGGACAACCCCCCTCCCCCCGGCCCTGACAACCAGCTGAATCATCTATATCCATACAATACTCTCATTTCCAGTCCTCAGGATTCATGGAAAATTCCAGATTTAATAAATGCACCTTTAACGTCAAACAATAATTCGATCTTACCACATGTAAACAAACAACAAGGCTGCTAGGCCTATATATCAGTTTTTACCTCCAGCGCAATAGTCAACACTGCTTGATGACGGGTGATATTCCAGAAAAATATTGACTGCGCAGAATTGATACGCACACGATTCACTGTTATATGTATATAATTTAAGTTTGTTTGTATTCTAGCCTCTGATTGGTTAATATTCAAAAAGGAACACAAATTATTTCTGTATAACCTGGTTTGGTATGGGGACAACCCCCCTCCCCCCGGCCCTGACAACCAGCTGAATCATCTATATCCATACAATACTCTCATTTCCAGTCCTCAGGATTCATGGAAAATTCCAGATTTAATAAATGCACCTTTAACGTCAAACAATAATTCGATCTTACCACATGTAAACAAACAACAAGGCTGCTAGGCCTATATATCAGTTTTTACCTCGCCTCGCTTCCCATGACTTCCGTTACTACGGTTGTATTATTGAGGACCAAATTTGAACTTATAAAAAGCAACAAAATTTTACACCCATAGTTATTTAATGATTTTAAAATTAAATTATAAGGAATGACTCTAATTCTTGGCCAAATTATTCGAGTATAACCTGGTTTGGGTCAGTTTACAGCGTAAACTGACCCAAACCAGGTTATACTCGAATAATTTGGCCAAGAATTAGAGTCATTCCTAAAATAATTTAATTTTGGTCGTAACGCGTCATTTGATTGGATAAAAAATAGTTTATATTGTATTACCTGTGTTGTCTACGTCACAATGACTTACGTCAAAAACATATCAATCCGCATGACGTTACTTTTGAAATACCCTTGTTCAATTTGAAGGCATTTTGAAGGGTAAATATCTAATCTTCTGCACTTAATGATGGGAAATTAAATTATAAATAACATTTTAATTGCTACCCAAGTTACACTGGTATAACCTGGGTTGGAACAGCTTACGTATTTTTAAAAACCTCTTCACGGTTTTTAGGTTATACATTATAACTTGGGTAGCTATTAAATTCATTCCTTAATTATATAAAACATTTAGTAAAAAATAATAAATATTGCATGTTGTTGAGAGTATACAACATGACTGAAGATTTTCATGTCCCGGAAAACCATTGTCAATCGAGGCGCAGCGCCGAGGTTGACAATGGTTTTCTGGGGGGAGATAATGTATAAATATTGCATGTAGTTGAGTGTAACATTGAAAATTTTCACCCCAAGAAAACCATTGTCAACCGAGACACTCAACTACATGCAATATTTATTATAGTTTTCGAGGGGTGAAAATTTTCAATGTTACACTCAACTACATGCATTATTTATTATATTATACTGAATTAAGGAATGAATTTAATAGCTACCCATTTTATAAGGTATAAACTGGGTTGGGGCAGTTTACGCTTTATAAACCGCGAAGCGGTTTATAAAAAAGCGTAAACTGTTCCAACCCAGTTTATACCGTATAAATTGGGTAGCTATTAAATTCATTCCTTATAATTTAATTTTCATTATTTGATGTAAAAAAAAAAGATGATTGTCCTTAAAAAATGACTTCAATTTGTGCAAAATTTGAATGTAACGTCAGGCGGATCGATACGTTTTTGACGCAAGTCATTGTGACGTAGGCAACCCATTTTATACAAAATAAAGTAAATTTTTTGTCCAATCAAATAAAGCGTTACATCCAGAATTAAATTATTGTTTTATACAAATACATATAACAGTGAACCTTGTGCGCATAAATTCTGCGCAGTCACTATTTTTTGGAATATCACCCGTCGTCAAGCAATGTTGACTGTTGCTACGCTGGAGGGCGTGGCTTCATCATTCAGCGGGTAATAGTGTTTTTTAACAAATGTTTCTGGACGAACCAGATTCAACTAGCTTACATGAAGGTATAATATTGTTCAATGTTACTCTCAACTACATGCAATATTTATATAAAAGTTCCCCTATACTGTCTAAATGCTTTGATTTCACATTGAAGATCATAGGCTATTAAACAAATATAAGGCAAATTAGCAGGAAGTATGATAATGTACATTCCCGATCTCAATGTTCACAGTTAATAATCTCTTTGATAGTATTTTTTTGGCGGAAGTCGAAAAAGAAATGTGGTCTTACTCGAACCTTTCACCAATCTGTCATAAAATCTAATGTTATTGAAAAAAGCCTGACTTTTACGTATAATTTATGTCACTATTAAGACTTTGCAAAGATTACTTACTAATTAGGAAGACCATCATACGAGATTTTACGGGAAAGCGTGGTCTTATTTTCTTGTCGCTGCTTACATCAGAAAAAGGACAGCAACAAACCCAAACCTTTGAACGGATTCCAAAAGCCGATTCTTTTCAGATTAAAGGGAATTTTGTGTGTTTTGTCTTCATAAGAAAAGAATCTAAAATGGAGCTAAGTACGAGTTAAAGGCATTTGAAAGGCATTACTTGGACAGATAAAAACTAACATGGATGATGGGTAGGTGATGCGCTGTGATACTGCACAACATTTTCAGTAAACGTTGCTTTATATGTACCATATTTCGACAAAACTAACAATTTATATATACGTGTAGATAATCTATGGGGCGAAAAATGTTAATAACTTCCATTTAAAAAATTTCACTGTCGTCCCGATGTTATTGCTTTAGATAAGTACTATCGAAAAGTAGTTTTAAATGGCGAATTAGTTCATTTTAAGTACTAAACACCCCCCCCCCCCCGATATTATTCAGCAATGATGGCGAGTTTTTATTTTATTTGTGGTAGCAACCAACGATCGAGCCTATAGAACAGCTGTTTTTTTAATTTAAGTTTTATAACACCTTTCTTTGAGACTTTTTGATTTTTTAAATTTTATTTACCTATTGAAACCATGAAAGCTATGAATGTTTCACTTTTTGTTACATTTTTTTTTTTGCTTGAAATTCTTCTTCTTTGAAAAATACCCCGGTACATATATGTATTTGTAGATATATGATATTTAAAAGCGTCAACACATAACAATTTTAAACTGAGGATCTATACTTTGAAAAAATTTCTTGAGGGACACTATTAAAGCAGTAGTCTATTGGTTCAAGATATTTTGATTGTACTTAACAGTCTACATTTCATACACCACAGGGTCACATCATCCATAAGAGTATATAGTACTCATTGTAAACGATGATATTTAAAACTGTGTTACTTGGTATATAAGCGGCAAGCATCGTTATACTCAGTAGAAGTTTTCTGATATCCTCTCTCAGATGGAACACTTAAAGTTTTTCTTGTAATACACTGTAAAAATGTTCCTAAAGTGGCTAAATGTCATATAATCATATAATTACAATATTCAATAAGGATATTAATCAGCGAATCTTTATATATCTCAAAGTTCGAAGAATGAAGATTTTTCAGAAAACTTTGAGAAAAAATAAATTTGAGAAAGATGCTTATTAAAAATATGACCATGACACTTGAATTAAGATCTGATCCCCTTTTTACATAAAAACATACTTCCAAGAAGAAGTAGTCTGGCTGATTGTTAAATCTTGTAAAATCAATTATTCCGTCAAAAATTTGTAGCCTAAACATATCTTTCAAAACATATTAACCTTTTACAATTTTCCAACTAAGTCTTAAATCTGTGGTAGACTGCATCATTGTGGCTGAGGAATCAATTGCTATTTATGGGTATTACATAATTTAAATCAATGTTATTTTCAGATGAATAAATTAGTAATGGACGAATTAATACTCCACGAAGATATAAAATTACATTTTTTTGATCTGACAGTAATTATATGATGGAAAACAAGCCATAAAGAGTAAATCGTTTTCGATTTTTTTCTACTGGGTCTGTTCATTGACGTTTCGGTTTGAAATTTTAGAAGAAGATTCTAATTTCATCGATATTTAATGATGATAATATTCAAGATGTAATTATAAACGCGAATGCAAACAATATATGATTCAGATTTCCGTCATCTGATATCCTTTGCAATGACCTTCCTTGATGTCACACATCTGAGAACAAAGCGTTTCTTTCCGTGAAGACCTTGCTTTAAACAAATACGATGTAACACCCCCCCCCCCCCCCCCACACACACACACACACAATTAACATTTGGAGCAATTGTAACTACTTCATAAGTTGGATTGGATTTTTTTTATAAGATGTACCACATAGCGATAATTACTTGTCGAATGTTCATTACCCAATTGATTTAACTTTTATATTTATCTAAAAAACCAAAAAGTTCCGACTTGCATTGCTTTTTACTTTATGTGGACATCTGTCACTGAAGCTAGCAAAATAGAAATGAAATGGATTCTAACTGCCGTTATCATGACAACAAAGAAAATAATAATAAGTGATCAATCATTGAAACGTAGATACATGTATGTTATAAAATAAAAAAAAAATATTTAGGCATACATTGAATGATACAGATCTTTCACTAAAGAAAACTAATATTTGACCTAAAGATGCAATTTTTTAAATCTGGGGTTAAAAGGTATTTCTAAGGTAACTCTAGCAAAGCAGGCAATTCCTACAATTATGATTTTAACATTACAATTATTTTATTTAAAAAAAAAAGTCAAAATGTCCTGCTCCTTCCCGCTCTGATTGACTAACTAAAAGATTTTTTTTTTTATACGTGATGCCATTCCCCGTACAATGAGCAAAAATACACTGATATTCTAAAATACCTGTTATCATAGATGGACATACTTGTAATTTTTGGAATCTTGAGAAAAGTGTATGCCATCAAAATTTAGACCAGAGCAAACACGGACCCCTGAACACAACAAAGGAGAGATTGGGTGCCATGGAGGAAGAAGCATCCGCTGTGTCAGTCAACATTCGACCTACCGGAAGGTTGTACTTGCAAACAAGGTAATTGTATAGACCATAGAATCTGCGAATTGATTATTGATACCCTTGTAACATTATCTTATTTTTCAGTATCCTGCCTTGGTTTAGAAATTGATAGTACGCAGAACACACTCTTGCGTATCGAATCAACCGGGAGACATAAACATCATGTAGAGGTGATAATGGTAACTCGCTACAAAATAAGGGAAGTTATTAATGTCTATGTTTAGTAAAACATCCAAATATGAAACGTGTCGAACTCGATGATGTCTTTTATTCCGAGTTCAATGGATATATCGAACTATGTGATAAAAATAGTCCCCCATGGTTTGATTGAATATGAACAAAGTGAAGCTTTTTAAGGAATATGAATTGTCCAACACAGTAACAGGTTACTGTCTGTGTATTATGATAATGAAGTTTTAATGAATTGAAAATGTCGATGGGTGATCTTTCAAAAATAAAATGGACCAGTGCAAAACAAACAAATGATAATAACAGAACATAAAAAAAAAAAAAAACAAAAACAAAAACAAAAACAAAACATAAAATTGTAGAAGGATGGAGTTCAATTGATATCATTCGTTTTCTTTAATTCTCTACTGTTGAATTTTTTTTTTTTTTGGTAATCTGTGATCAATAACATTGTAATTGAACAATCTAGAAAATGGGATTTTGATAGAAATATTCTTGATCCTTTCTATTAATCTGAACGATTGATTTGGGGAAAAGAGGAACAGTTTTTACAGAATAGAATTACGTATATTTCAAAACAGGTTAACTGAGAGAAATTTACTCATAGTGTAGGATAGAATTTGAAAGGCATTGCACTTATTTAGCAGGATAATATATCATTATCCTAGGATAAGTTTGCTTCCCGCTCGTGGAATGTGATAAGTAGAAAATTACACAAGAATACGTATTGTCAGTAGCACAATCTTTATAAACACTTGCCAAATAATGTTCCCTGAAACATTTTAAGGATATACATGTATATATAGGATCTCCCATGTTTTGTAGTTGGATAAGATTTTTATCCAAAAAGTTGTCGTATCCAACCACAAATCATGGGAGATTCTTTTTATCTCATGTTTTATACATTACTATTAAATTTTTACACTATTTTCATATATGAATCCACATTATTTTACTTCATCACTTTCATGCAAAACCCATTGTGACGCCAAAGCAATGGGATATGAAACCAATATCCAATGAGTGATATCCAAGGGATAAAGGGGTAAGCATGTGAGAAAAATGTTTGTATATATTGGTAGCATAAAAAAATAAAATATCATCCATGGTTTCAGATAATGATTTGGTATTAATCATATTCTTCAATTTGATCTGCTTGTGACTGAGCATTTAATGATATTAATGCTTTGTGATGCTTTCAATGATTGCATATCCCACATTTACATTATAGGTTTTAAAGCACATTCCATCCATCTTGTATACTTGCAAATGAAGGGAATAAGAGAAAGCACTTGGGAACGATAATCATACTTATTGTAATTAACATCTGAAGTATCGAAAATTTGAAAAAAGGGATTTTAGGCTGTTGATTCTAATTGCCCTCTCTAAAATACTCATTTATTTCTTTATTTCAAATGCATCTGAAATGTTTCTCTCTGAAGAATGTTTGCAAAATTACTTATTCGTCCCCCAAAAAGGACACAGAATTTCTCAGCACCAGTTCTAACTTCCTGGGCATAAATAAATAAATCAAAAATTTCATGCAAAGAAATGGACACAATGTAATCCCCAACCCTTTCAAAAAAATAAAATCAACAGGTAAAGTTATTTTGTGAATTTCTTCATCCGTCTCATCAAAAGATGAGCCACTTTCAGAATGCACTCTGTTTCAGAAACGGTTTGACTCCACCACTACTATAATAACCTAATTTTACATTTTAGAGTATCTTCATGTCATTCGATGTCTTAAAACTGCTTTAAACTTTCTGACAAATCTTTGCGGAAATAATATAACATCTTTCACCTGAACCCCTAACATTCTCATCAATTGCTTCTTGACAGGAAACGAAACATAGCCTAGTTCCAACTTCTTAAGAGGATGTAAACAGGAGTAATTGTAGAATGTTTTATACATCGATCGTCTTTATTAACCCTCTGCAAATGAACATTTATATATCCATTATATAGATTAGATTTAACTTGTTGATAAATGAATATTGTACAATCTTTAGAAATAGTTAGGGGGAAATGAAATCTAGCTCTTCCCATTTATAAAAATTGGTTATAACTACTAATCAAATAATTAAAGACAGGAATAATTTCTTTAGATATACGTTCCTATAGGTCAAGAAAATGAATGCCTTGGGCTTATATTAATGATGCTTCTTCTTCTTCTTTTTTTTTTCTTTTTTCTTTTTTTTTTTTTAATAGAGAATGAATGCTAAAAAGTATGGTCTTAACCATTTTTCCAATTTTTTTTACTCCCGACTCAGAAATGTGCATGTTCTTTCAAACTGCACAAATGAGGTCATAAGCACATGTGTTTGATAACTGTATGCACTATAAATGCTACTTATTTAGAATTAGTGAGATCAATCTAATAGATTTAATGGAAAGGGCATCATTATTTTATTTCATCTCATATGCTGTGTTTGAAATAAAGATGATTGAAGCTAGAAACCTTTTAGACAATTCCCTCATGGACAAAAGCTGAATATTTTGAAATGAATGAAATATGGAGATAACGAACAGTATTCAAGCCTAAAGTCGATTTAAAAAAACAAATCTAGAACAGATAAAACACTGACCTCCAAAAGCATCGGACGTGGGATCAGGTGCCATTAAGGAGTGAGCATCCCCTGCCGACCAGTCACACCGGCCATGTGCTCCTTGACATGATAGGGAAATAACGGAAAAATCTGTCGACAATTAGTATGGAAAAAACTTCAAACAGCATATGACTTAATGATAGATTGTATTTGCTGACAAGGTCATTGTATCTACCGTAGAACTTACAAAATCATGACTCTAAACGAGACTAATGCTATTCTTGTTTCATCATTTTGTTTGTCAATAACGTACCTCGTTTTAGAAATTTTTTATACGTAGAGCATGCTCTTGTTTATCGAATCAACTGAGATTTACACCCCATGTGTAAAATATTTGCAAATCATAATTGTTATAAACTTAATTGATCTGATTAAGGACATACGCAACGTAGTTTGAACTTTATTGTCATTTTCCCTAGAGTTGAAGAGTTCCAATATAAAGGAACTATGTGCTACATTTTAATGTCTATATATGCTGTTGTACACTTCTTCTAAAAAAAGTTTGGATAACTAAAACATCTAGAATATACGTTTAGTAATTTTTGTGTATATATATATATATATATATATATATATATATATATATATATATATATATATATATATATATATATATATATATATATATATATATATATATATATATATAATAATATATATATATATATATATATATATATATATATATATATATATATATATATATATATATATATATATATATATATATATATTCATATAAGAATTTTCATCAATTGATATTTTTTTCAAAACCGCTGGTAATACATGCTGATTTTTTTGTATACGAACATCTGATGGCGCTATAATCTTAAATTAAAAATTTCTTGAAAAATTATCACTAAGTAAGGTACATTGCGTATGTCCTTGAATGGTTATGTTGCAAAGTATTGTAACACTCTAACAATGAAATTGAAATTTTACTGAACAATATTTTTGCCATTAACAGGATTGTTGACCTTTTAATAAACCCATGATTATTTTTCTTTCAAAACCGATGTTATTTTCACATTCGATCTGTTTTTGTTAATTTTGCTACTGAAAAGTCATTGAACAACATCTGCAAAGAAGAAAAACGTCCTTTTGATTGATAGCCAAGCGGTTCACTAAAATAGAAGGTCATTAAGAGTCGTCTGTACGCTGAAAAAGAGTAATTTTCTAAGCACTTACTTGTAAATATTAATCAACCATCTATAACAAACTGTGTCCAAGGAATTGGCATGTAGTACGAAGCTAGAAATTTATATGGGTATAATATCTTTTTAATAATCAGGTCGAGGAATCTACCTTATATGGCCATTGTTATGTCACACAAGGTAGCTTACCGCAATAAATTATGAACAGCAAAGCGTCTACTACCAATCGCAACTTCTCAGGCCTTTCCGACAAGCCGAAAAACAACATCGAATCTGTCTCGTAAGCGTCCTTTTCAATGTTTAATATTATTTAATATATTTAATATGATGTTCCCAGAAATTATTGAAAATTTTTTCGTAAATTTTTTGAAAATATTTTAAAAATAAAATATTTGTACTTTGAAATCAGGGTTTTTTTTTTAATCAAATGACAATGTATGCTACTTACTTATTTTATAAGCAGTTTTCATTAAAAAAAAAATCAACGTTTTCTTTGCATACTTCCGGTTAATTGCCAAATGTTAAAAATGAGTGCTTTTGAAAAAAGAAAGCCTATTGTAGATGTTTATTATCAAAGAATTTTCAAAACTGAAACACTGTGTATTCCGCTGACTACTATTGATTCACTTGGGACAAGATATTAAAAAATGGAAAGGAATTCGGCACAGAGAAAGAGCTGGTAGGACTTGGAATGAAACCCCATTTTTCTATACTTAGTGTAGTTTTATTGAGCAAATATCCTAGCCTTCTTTGATCTGTGAATTTTAGTTTACTTGGCCTACAAACTCTTTTCCTTTACTGAATCCCTCTTCTTTTTTTTAATTTGTACCACACAATACAAAGTAAATGGTAAAATATTCGGTGTTTCAGAAATATCACCAGAATTAACAATCCCAGACTTATGCATATTACTTTCTAGTTTCAATTGCAGTAATTTTGAACAAACAACAGGAAGTATATTAAATAAATGGTATACTATCTATGAAAACTACATGTATTATAAGAAAGTACGGGGCATTGTCATTACATAAAATAGTAACATTAAATTATATTGAATGTTATTAATCCAACATTTTAGATAAATGTATCATGAAAAAATCTCAATAATTTCTGGGAACACTATATATGCAGGTATCTGTGTATTCTGGAGATTAACTTTATTGATGTAAAGATATAAACCCAAAATATACTTCAGAAAGGACACTCAACTCTATCTATGAAATACTTTAATAAATAGGAAGCGACTCCATTTTGTATAAAATTTTTTACCTCCGGTGATGTAAATACTTTCAAGGTGTTTTTCTAAGCTTGCTGGAAAGGCCCGAGAAGATTTATAGTTTACTACAAACACGTGGTTTGGGACAATTAAGAACGTTTTATTAATTGCATGGAATCAACATTGAATGTAAAAATTGTGTTAAATATATATATGTTTTTAGACAACTTACTGTCTGGTGAGGAAATAATACAATGTATTATTAGGAAAACAAACCGGCGACTCAAATTTTTATATCGACAAAATTCAAGCTTGTCAATGAAAAAAAAATCTTTGTGTACTGCTTTATTTCAGTGTCATATGCTATCACTTGATGGTATAAAGGACTATCTGAAAAATTAAAGAATAGACATCAGGTTGCACAGAACAAGACTATTGAATTTATTCTAGATGTTTCAGCTAGATCAAGTGTCAGTGGTAATGGAAGTGAAAAAATGGTTGTTTTTTTTTTAATATCAGAAGTAGAGTTTGTCAGTTACGCCTAAACCGTGTTTTCAATAAATTTCACGATAAGGGTCCAAATGACACGAGCAACAAAGTTAAACAAAATGGTTCTACAAATTGTACAAGGTCAATTAGATCTAATTTTTTCCTGCCAGGGAATCAAAAAATGGAAGTGAAACTTTTTTTTTTTCAATGGAATTGAAGACTAGAACTCTCTACCCGATTAAAGCTATTACCAATAAATCAATACTTGAAGTGAGGTCAGAACATTTAATGAATAGACTCAAGAAAATGTCTGAGGATGATTTTTTATACTATTAGAGCTATAACCTAACTATTCTTTCTTTTTATACAATTAAGAGAACTTGTACTTTTTACTTAATTAATTAATTAATTTTGATGTTATATTGATATAAAAGCATGATTGTAATTTTATGCCAACTTGTTTATAGTAAGAACATGTTTATTGTGTATGTCAGATACCAGTAATTTATAAGTAACATGTAAAAGGCCCCCATTGGAAATAAGCCATACTGGCTTTCATGGAATTTCCTTAGGTTTAGACATATAAAGAAGAACAAGATTAATTAATAACTCTGTTTAAAAATTTATTTCTTAAATCATGTCTATCCAGCTTTTAATGTGTATATCAGTCACATTACAATGTTCACGTACATTGCCTATTCAATTATTATGATGATTTCAGAAAAGACAATTGAAATTCATTTTCAATATTTTTAATGAAAAAAACCCGCTGAGATAACTAATAATGATATTCCATACTCACACTAAGAAATGAAGTCGTTTTGCTTAAACAGTAGGTACCCATCAAGAAACGTAAGTAGTACCACAAGCAGAACCTTACCCTTCGGACTTTCTTCTACATGAAATATGGAAATATCGAACAGCAATCAAGCTCAAAAATCAATTGAAATAATACAAATCGAGCGCAGAGAGAACACAGACCTCTAAAAACATCAGAGGTGGGATCAGGTGCGATGGAGGAGTAAGCATACCCCGTTGACCGTCACTTCCGCCGCGTACCCATTGTCATGATTTCAGACTATAAATGGTCAAAACATGCACACAATATACGTTTTGAAATCATGGTAAGATGACCCAGAGATAGCAAAATCATAAAAAAAATGTAACATTTCGTATCAGATAACCCATCTAGCCATATTTCATAGCATATTTGCTAAATGAAAAGTCGCCCGCGGGGCGCAGTGGTTAGAGCGTTCGCTCTAGGGTCGCGGAGTAAGAAGTTGATCCTTACGTCGCGGGTTCGAATCCTACTGTGGGACGTGGAGACCGGTCCTTCGGATGAGACCGTATAAACCGAGGTCCCGTGTCGCAGTAGGTGCTGGCACGAAAAAGATCTCTCACTGCCCAATGGCCCTGAGTGCCGAGTATAGGTCAAAATTTGTAGCTCTCCACCGGCAAGTGGTGGCGTCTCCATATGAGTGAAAAATTCTCGAGAGGGACGTTAAACAATAAACAAAAACAAAACCTAAATGAAAAAGTTGAAGTGATCGATCAAAAAATGTAAAAGGTAAAGATAACGAACAGTGATCGATCTAAAAAAAATCCATGAACAATACAAATATGTGAAAAGGGCATAAAACACGGACCCCTGGAAATTCTAGAGGTGGGATCTGGTGCCTAAGAGGAATAAGCATCCCTGTGACACCCGCCGTGAGCCCTATATATTGATCAGGTAGATGGAACTGTCCGTAGTCAATTCAGTACAAAAACAAAGGTCTAACAACTGGTATGATATAAGTCAGTCAAAATACGACCCAATGATTGGTTATATTTGCTCTTTAAACGAGGCTGTTAAAATCCTTGTAACATCAACTTATCAGTGAGTAGCTGCCTCGCTTTAAAAATTAATCGTATTCAGAGCAAACTCTTGAGTAGCGAATGAGTTGGAAAACATAAACACATAAGCAGGCAATAGTGGAATATTACTACATAAACAAGGAAAGTTGACGATGGAAAAGCTAAAGTCATCTCGTTTGTCATACAATTTAGTTGTTAATTGGCCTTTATCGTCTATAGTCACTATAGTCAGTAAAACATCTACATATGAAACAGATGTGGCAGACTCTGTGGTGTCTTTTATTTCAAGTTCACTAGGATATATCGAGTCGACATACGAGTGAAAATAACATCAGTATTAAAATATCATGTAACATTGATGTATCGTTGATGATGTGATGTGATGAAATTTTCATGTGCGTCCAGATTCCTCTTGAATTCAAATCAAAAGCATCCTTATTCTTTTCTGCTTTATAGCTAGCAAATTGTGGTCAGTTTTTATACCGATTTTTGTACTTCTGTTTTTATGGAATTAATCTGTCGATTGTTTCTATTCTATTATAAATATTTTAAAGAGTGAGTATACATTTTCTTAAATAATAAAGGCATCTATTATTTTAACCAGCTAATCTTTCAACGACAACACATGTTTCAAGACACGCTTTGAAGATTGCGCGCTATTACGAATTCCCTATATTAGCGACAGTGGCAATACTTTCCAGTCTCTTTTTAAAGATAAATGTTATGCTTTCGAGTAGCAGATAAATAATGAGTGAATTGGTTAGACCAATTTTCAAAATATTTTTGTATTAAGTCGAAAAGAAGAAAGCATAATTATTAAATGTGCTGGCTAAATTTTTCCAAAAAGTATGAAATTAGGCCCGTATTTGACTTTATCCCATAAAATCATCATATTAAGGGTCTTCATAGATTTTCCCTAAATTGCCAAGTATCTCATTAGGCTAAAAATGAGGAAATGGTTGAATAAAATACAATTATGATATTCATTTCTTATTTTATTTTGTACACTATGTATCTTAGAAAGGTAAAAAAAAATAAAACTCTTTGATTTTTGAATAGATCACCTTCAGAAAAAACAAAAGAAATGTCAGAGCAAAAATCAAGCATGCTTTCCTCATAGAAAAGTAGAGTTTGAACTGAAAATGTTTGTAGACTTCTAGAGTTGTACTTTAGGAATCCGAGGATGAAGTTTGCAAATGTAAGCAAATGATTCTAATTATATTGCTTGTGTTATGAACAAGCATAATGACTCTCATTCCATTTGCCAGCAGCCTCTATATCCAATCAGGGACTGATTTATTGAAATAGGGCCAGGCAAATCGAAGCAGAACCTGATACTAGTTATAAGCTATTCGTTAAATGCATGTTTATCCTAAAAATTCTCAATGAAAAGTGTAATGGTTTTCCTCAGGTACGCAGTAAAGATATTAAATGTCAGAATACCGAAATGCATTATCAAATAAGTATTTAATTTTTTCTTGTTTGAATTTCAAATTTTACGAAATACAAGCAGCATTTTCGAAACTTTTACTTTCAATAGACCACACCTTCTTGTAGGAGTATATGTAAGTAACACCATGTTTTGACCGACACTCACACTTTAAAAATTATCAGGATAATATATAGATATTTTAAAAAGGTTCATAATGCACCATGAAATCACATTTTCTAACCCTCACGGTTGCTTTACAACAGAAAACAAGTCAGAAATAGCCAATCAATTTTAGTGCCATATATTTGATTTGTATATGTCACTCCAGGTTGTTATTCCTGCTGAAGATTATGTTGTCACGGAAACTGATGTTGATAAAATCGGGAAAATCTGGTAATCCCCTCCTCCCAAAAGGTAAAAGTTGGCATTCTTCGTGTGTCTGACATCTTAATAAGGTATTTATTTTTAATTTCATTCATTTTATATCCTAGTGATAACATTTCATTTGCCCTCGGCAGTAAGATATATATATATATATATATATATATATATATATATATATATATATATATATATATATATATATATATATATATATATATATATATATATATATATATATAAAAGGTAAGTAAGTACCTTTTAGACCCATAAGATAAAATTAATTGAATTTGCTTGCGGTTGATGCCACATTATTACCCTGTTGCGGGTTTGAGGGTTACCAGTGTCAGTGTCTCTATATATAGCTGAAATACTTCTTTAGAAACTATATAGCCAGCGGTTTTGCTAAGAACAAGAAATTCTTGATGCTGACAATTTCGGAATGAGTTTCTCTAATTCGAAACAAAATTTGGAAAATAGAGACAATGGTGTACATTTATTAATATGGGCACAGCTGGAATTTTAAATTTTAGCATGATTTGATTAAAAAAAAATAGTAAAAAAATATTTGAGGAAACATTGATCCAAGGAACAATAAAGGTCGATCTGACCCGACATCCGTATACCGATTGTATGAATGCAGTTAATTCATGCAGTCAACTACCCTTTTTATGTTAGACAATTTCTATAATTTTCACTCATCGATGTTACCGGAATAAAAAAAAACATTCTAAAGCAAATCAGAAATGAAAAGAAAAACAAGAAAAATGAAAGGAAAAAAAGATAAAAAGAAAAGGCCTATACATTTCAGAGCAACCGCCTCGGCCCACATACAAACATGTGGATATAATGAGAATAAGAAATCATTTGAATAAAAAAAAAAAGAAAAGGAAAAATTATAACTGTATTTCAAACAAGAAAAACAAGGTTTTTAAAAATATTTTTATTTATTTTGGAAAAAAAATCATTCATATTATACAAAAAGGAGAAAGAAATGGCACTCTTCTTCATAATATCACACAACTGCGTGTAACTAACATGTGAATATAATTAGAATTTGAATAAAAAAAGGAATAGGAAAATTATAACAGTATTTCAAACAAGAAAAACAAGGTTATTAAAGACCTTTTATTTTGCAAAAATCATTTATATTATACAAAAATAAGAAATGGCACTCTTCTTTATGATATCACACAACTTTTATTTCGTTCACGGGTAGGGGAATTAGAAATGTCAGATCCATCAGACGAGGTTGAAGCAAACCTTTTTCTTTTCGGTAACGGCGTTTTGCTTATTTCAATGTTGGCTTGACGCAGGATTTCTTTGAATATACCGACAACATTTACACTGTCCTTTGCCGAGGCCTCAACATAGCCATTGCCCCAGTCAAAACACACTATCGACTCCGCTGTTTCTTTCATTATAGCTCTTTTGTCATCTGAAATGTCTGCTTTATTTCCTACAACGACTATCGGCACATGTTCGCCCTTACGTTCAGATAATATAATGTCTCGCAAATATTTTACTCCTTGAAATGAGGACTCATCGTCTATGGAATATACCAGCACAAAAGCATCACTCGTTGAAATAGCCAGTCTGCGCATGGCCGGAAACGAATGTGCACCCGCGGTGTCTAAAATGTCAAGAATTAGTTCTCGGCCGTCTACGGTGTATTCTCCACGGTGAAATTCCTCCACGGTTTCTTTGTACTCACTTATAAAGCGATCGTACAGGAATTGGGAGATAATGCAACTCTTACCTACCCCGGCAGAGCCCATGATGGTCAATCTATAATGTAATTTGTCATCCTGGTCGCCATTCCAATTAGGTAGACTTTGTGATCGGATTTTTCTGTGATTTGCATTCATGTCCACCTGTATAGTCAATATAAATCTTATTTTATCGCTAATTTACATTTTTTATCTCAAATTTTCAATTTCTTTATATAACTATTGTATCGTTCATATTTTTTACTGCATGATTTCCGTGGAAAGTAACTGTGTTTGTTGACTAATATAGAGTGACACTAACAGCTACATGTACTAACCCATGATATCATTTTTATGGTACAGATAACCATTTCCTTATTCCGTCGTTTTAGTACCATATCGATAAAAAATTATTAAATGACAGTTTATTTTAATTGAAATGAAATATCTGTTGTTATTGTCAAGAATCATTCGCAAAAAAATTTACATTCTAATGGACGATAGAAATATTCTCGAATATGTTGTGGGTTTTTTTTTCAGACATTAAGTTTAAATTGCCAGAAAAGATGACCATGTGATTTCAAAGTTGAAAAATGTCAGTTTAATCAGTTGCATTTTAACACATTTATCCAGATATTTGATTTTTAATCTTTTCAAAAACAAAATTCCTACAAGGTAAAGTTTTCCTAAGATTTAAAAGCCCTTTTCTCAACTTTTTCTTATGCAAATACCTTCGATGAGATAATTTTATAATCTTGAAATAAAACAATAAAGCAATACTACTTACACGTGGTGACGTCTGCGTAATCTCAATAACTGGTGAGACGAGGACTGTTTAAGCTTTATAGGCAGGAGAGAAAGAGACTACCATTCATCGATCAGGAACCTGCTTTCTGATTGGTCGTATTGGCCACTGTTCAGGTCTTTGACATTTTGCAGGTGCAATTGTTAAAGTACAAACAAAGCAGAAACAAATATATTTGAGTAGAAAGGAATTACCTTTTGATGTTTGTCGTGTGTTCACAATAAAAACTGCATACGTTTTTACCATTTATCAAAGGACAAAGGTTTGCTATCGTCAAAAATGAGGGAATCCTTTTTTTATTCCAAAGAATAAATCTTATTTAAGAAAACACAGTGTTTATTAAAAAAAATGATAGAAAAACTGTGCAGAGGATTTTCTCAAAATTTGCTATAATTTAATATCCTTAAACTAAAAGTATTTCATTTATGTTTTATTTATGATTAAAATAGCTGCATGCAAAACAAACATGTTTGACTTTCATTGATTAATGAGACAATGAGAAAGCACAGAGTTGACTGAATTACCGAAGCGCTGTAAATACAGCTCAGGTATGGTTATCTAATTAGCGTCATTCTCGTGTTTATTTGTACTAAAAAGAAGTACTAATACATATTTTTGTAAACCAACTAACAGTTAATTGTGACATATGCGCAATGTTTGTAATATTTTATTTGTATCATAATGGTTTTGTTTGCTTATAGAACAGTGTTGATTAGAACCACAGGTATAATTGAATAAAACATGTTTTGGGGACATTGTTATTTAATATGTATAAAGGGGATTGTCATAGCATAGGAACAGCTCAAACAAAGAACATGAAGACTGGCAATATGTGGGGGTAAATTCTGTGTCACCCTTTCCTTTATCCATTCACGGTATAATCACTTCATGTAGTCACTTTATTCATTCACTGTATAATCATATCATCCATTCACTGTGAAATCATATCATCCATTCACTATATAATCACTTCCCTCATTTAATGTATAATCACTTCATCCATTCAATGTATAATCAGTAATCATCCATTCTCTGTATAATCACTATACATTCACTTCATCCATTCACTATATAATCAGTCATCATCCATTCACTATATAATCAGTCATCATCCATTTACTATATAATCAGTCATCATCCATTCACTGTATAATCACTTCATCCATTCACTGTACAATCACTCATTTTGAGTTTGTTATTATAAATTTTGCAGCTTCTAAACAAGGACTAAAACGTTAAAACGATGTAGATCATGTATGCTATGTTAATATAGTGTAGTAGTTTATATGGTGGCATATTTCTTCCCCCTACATAAAAGATAAATTATGTTAGCAGGCAAGAAAAAGTATGTCAACATGCAAGATAATATGTTGACATGCGAGTCTTTTTAGGGAATCTGATTTTAGCATCGGTGAATTTACTTACTGCCAGTATCTGACATCATACGTTTCGGATTCAACATAATCAAGTAGACATGCGACTTATTAATGTCAACATGCAAAATAATTATTTAGACATATATAGCAACATGCGAGATAATTATGTAGAAATGTAACTAATTTATGTCAACATACGAGATAATTATTTCAAAATGCAAAATATGTATGTTGACATACAACTTATTATTTTCCATGTTGTCATTAACAAATTGCATGTTAACATGTAACTCCGCTGTTGACCTTAATAAGTCGCATTTCAAGATGAATATGTTGCATGTCGACTTAATTAATTGGCATGTTGACATAAATGAGTTGTATGTCTACATAATTATCTCTCATGTCGATATAAAAATGTTGCATGTTTACATAATTAACTCGCATGTTAATATAAGTTGCACATCTACATAATCATCTTGCATGTTGACATAAATAAGTTGCATGTCTACATAATTATATCGCATCTTGCATGTATGATGTCAGATAGGTAAGTAAATTAAAATGAGGTTTTCTGATTGGTAACTTGCATGTCAACATAATTATTTTGCATGTAGACTTAATTATCTTGCATGTTGACATACTTTTCTCGCAATTATGCATAATTTATCTTGCACCATAAGTTTATCATATAATGGCCATGGTAAACAAGAGGTCCACTGGCCTCAATGCTTATCTGAGTAAATCTCCTCTTCCTGGCACTAATAAAAAGAATCCGAAATACTTTATGCAGCGAAGTAAATTTTTCCAAAATCCCGAATCAAATATTCCACTGATGTTTTTCATGACATCAACTGAAAAAAATAGTTTATGAGAACATTTTAAGCAATCGATTTTAATATATTCTTTGCAAATATTCCACATTCTGGACCAAAATATTGAATTTTCTACAACCCCATCAAAGCTATTCCACCAAACTCTAAACATCTCGACCGAGATATCGTACTTAACACACTCAACCAGAATTATTTGACTGATAATTATATGGAGTGTTTCACACGTTTCTGAGAATGGTTATTAAAAATCTTCTCATTTTGATACATGCACAAGAGATTTAAGAGGGGATTTGTAAATTCTATGTTACAAAACAAAAATCGATAATGAAGTTGATTACATGGTTTCTTGGATGTTCATTAAGAAACATGGAGTCTGATGTAAATGGAATAATTAACTGAATGGCTTCACATTCCTCAGTTGAAAAGGTCGAACTCTTATGGCCGGTAAAGTAACTTTTTCGTTACACAACTATTTCAATTGGAGTAAAGCGATTAAAGCAAAAAAAAAAGAAAAAAAAGGTAGAGAGAGAGAGAGAGAGAGAGAGAGAGAGAGAGAGAGAGAGAGAGAGAGAGAGGACAAAAATAGATAGTCAAGCATTGTATTTTCTATATATACTAGTAAAACAGAGGTGATATACTTTTTTGTCCTAAGGAAAATTTAGCTTCATATCCAAATATGTTATTTAAAAAAAATTTAAATACATATGTAAAAGAAAAAAAAATATATCGATTTAGGATAAAATTAAACTGATTTTTACGTTTAAAAATACTTCTACTTATTCTTTTCTTTGTACAGTGATCCTTTAAATATTGTCCTGCCTCATCATCGAAGAATTCAAAGTAAAATCAGTTTCTTAACATTTTACCTCTCTATAAGTATCAAAACTTAAAGAAGTTTCTTTACAAAGAACTAATCAGATAAAACTTTTCAACGATAATATATAACCATATTTATTTCAAGAATTTATCTTAATAAGTAACAGAAGTAATATAATTACATATGATATTATCAATGTTTTCCTAATAAAGACAGTGGAATTTAAGGTGTAATGTCTCTCTGATAAGAGAGATAATTTTCGAAGTAAATTATTCCATGCAATCCAATGAATTGCTTTACAAGAGTTTTCTAATGAGGACCATTATGTAGTCAATTCATTCAAATCTGAACCATATTGAACCATGTTACAAATATTGATTTTTATTTTCTATTGAAATACTTTTATTAATTACTTATAATAATTTACCTAAAACATTTATACTCAGCTCCTTTAAACTGTTAAAATTGAGATATTTCTATCTCTTAACATATAATTGTCTTAATTGTTACATGAATTTTAGATGCAGAATTTTTATAATCATCTAATTAATATTTTTTCTCTTAAAAATATTTTGAAGAAAGATAACTCCTGTAGATGAAAAGATAATTCTTATAGATAAATGTATTTTTATTTTACACGCACAGAAAACAATGTGATATTTAAGAAATAAGGTATCATTTTTTAACATCTATCGGGATATAAATACGGGTTGGTCACGAGATCAAATTCCATAAAACCCGAAGGGCTTTATGGTAAATTTGATTTCGTACCAACCCGTATTTATATCCCTATAGATGTTTAAATATGATACCTTATTACTTATATTTACATTTGTGACTTATTTATATTTTATATTTGCCTGATTATAATCTTTAACGCGTAAAACGTTTTATTTTTCAAACCTAACGGCACGTGTTTGATCCACTGAATTGCGCGTCGACCCTTTATGGCGTCACTGAAAAATTACGTCGAAAGTTTATGACGCGAGGAACCCGTGTTTATACGGATATAGATACGCGTTGCTTTTAATAGTGTTATATAAAAGAAAACATTTGCAAATGTAAATATACGGATATAGATACACATTGCTTTCAATAGTGTTATATAAAGAAAGCATTTGCATATGTATATATTCTGATTTAAAAAACAACGCTTCATTATGTTTTTCTAATATGAATTAAATAGTTTTGACAGTAAATATTATTTTCATATATATACTTCATATTTTTAATTTTATGCTGAGATAATAAATTATTGACCTTTCTTTTCAGCATATCAGATTTTCTTCATACCATGATTAGATACAATATTCATTTCTGAAAAAAAAATAAGCAACGCTTCATACTTCAAATTATTTTCCATTTGAATCTAATGCTACTGTTGTTGATGAATATCAATGTTGGAAATTTAAAAAAAAAATGCTGAAATTTAGAGCAGAGGGACATTTCACCTTAAAATAGATATATATGAAACTGATGTGTGCAGAAAGTTTTATACTGCATTAGTAGAAGACGTTGCCATTTCTACTCCCTTGGCACTGATATAAATGCAGTCTTGTGATAGAATACTTTAGCATAGTAGTGCATGTCGGATGTGACCAGTCAGCAGGGAATTCTCACTCCTCCATAGCACCTGATCTCACCTCTGATGTTTTAGAGGTCCGTGTTTGCTCTGCTCTTGATTTGCATCGTTTGAATAGACTTTCAAGCTTGAATACTGTTCGATATCTCTATATTTCATTCTTGTGCTCTGCTAATAACAGGAGTATAACTCGAAGTGTCGGGTCTCTGCAAGGCTAATTAGGATAATAGAAGGATATATGAATAGAAGAATGAGAGTTTGCTTAACCACAGGTTTTAGAAACATTTATGTGGCAAAATAATTGCTTATTTCATTCTTTTGGTTTTTACTTGTACGTATTATTGTCCTATTATTTGTGAACACGGGTCTTAGAACCTAATAAGAGTGGTTGCTTTCATATCGAAAACAAATGATTTTGCCATCATTGCTCAATTTAGAAACTCTAAATTACTTTCGAAAATTGTATCCAATTATTTTAAGCTCTGTTATCATTATCATTTATTCGTTAATATTTAAAGTCGAATTTTGTTAACTATTTTCAGTTTTAGCCAATTTTAATTACGTTATTCTCTTCTGAAAATGTACATTGAATTCCTTTCTATGAAAAAGACTCCAGCTAGAGTATCTAATATAAGCTCTGTCATTGGAACTGAAATATGCATAACTGACTATAAGGCGTAAATAAGCTTGATATGCTTTTATAAATTGCGAGCTTAAATTTATATAAGTATAATGATCTACCTTATTTACAAACTGGCCAAATGTTTATCTTGCTTAATTTTTCATCGAAGGTTATTATCTTCATCGTGATAACTAAATGCCTGTTTACAACCAGTTTTTCGAATCATTTCACCGAAGCATTTCTCATGGAATAGGAAAAAAAATATCTGATACAATCTTTCCCCGAAAAGTACTTTTAGTGCTAAATATGCTCAAGTTTAAAAAGTGCTTTTGGTGTTTCCTGTACTAATTATGGAACACTCTGTCGGAAGGTTTATTTTTTTGCTGTTAAATAAATACAATCACAGTGTTTTCTGTGTCAATTATCTATATTAATTAGCAAATAGCAAATTGATTGGCAAATTAGGCGAATAAAAATTACCCAAAAATTTGCTTTGATTCCTTGGAGGAAAATAGGAACAATGAAGCACGTTGTGTTGGGAGCAGCTGAAGAGCCATTACAGAGAATTCAGCACCCTATATTAAGAAAATGACGCAACAACTCACATTGAACTGTATATTAAACAGGAAATGCAACGCATTGTGGATACCTTATAATGCAAATGGAATTTGAAAAAGGCAAAGCAAGATGAAATTGGAAATTCATAAAAATGAAATAAGAAAATAAAGCAGTACAATATCAATCATTAGCTCATTGATTATGCATTAATTAAGTGAAAGAAATTAACAAGTCAATCACGAAACATTACTTTTAACATTATTACCAAAAAAAAAAAAAGAATATTTGTTTAAAATATTCTACAAAAACATTATTATTTTAACCAAGTGTATCTAAAAATACTAATATCTCATGTAAGTGTAAAATGCTTTATTTCTGTTATATATTTATATATTTTTATTTTGTAATTGTGTAATGATAATATGATGTGATTAGCCATTTTGCTTAAAGAATAAATAACACAACGGTACTGCTATAAAATAACCACATGTAGACTGTAAACATAAATTATCATTTGCTTCAACTGTAGTCAGCAAGTGGAATTCATTATCACTAGCCATTAGATCTTCTGTCTTATCGTTTGATTTTAAATATAAAATTACATCAGAAGTAAAAGGAGCCCAGTCTTATCTCAGTTTTGGAAGAAGACGTTATCTACCACAAAACATAAATTGTGAACTTGATGATTGATTTCATTAGTTGTAACATCATATCTTGTCCATTATGCTCCTTTGGGAAAGTAGAAGAGACACATATCTATTTTTTTCTTAATTATACTAAAATCAGGAAAGAGTTTTTCGATAAGTATTTGAAATTTAATAAAATTCATATTGTTGAAAACCAAACTTTACTCTGGTTAGACACTTCACGCAGTCTTGCTAAAAACCCACAACTTTTTTCTGTTGTACATTCACATATTCAACATTCTTGTAAATTCGATTGATTTTTCTTGTTTGATATTGTACCTTAACAGTATATACAGCTTAACTTCGAAATCTCGAACACGGATATCTCGAATACCCCGGATATGTCGAAGTAAGGCCGTGGTCCCGACGAAATTTGCTTTATAAATGATTAAAATAAACCCCTCTATGTCGAACACGGTAATGTCGAATACCCCGGTTATCTCGAAGTAAAATTGTGTACCCATTCATTAAAATCACATGCGTTATCTCGAAGTCAGGATAATTTTCCGCTCTGATGATCAAGTCCGTTAGGTAAACTGAATGCTCTATTGATAACACCCACCTGTCTGTCACGCTCGGGTTACCTGTGTTCCTGGGATCAACAGATAATAGCGCGATAATTATACGAAGTGTATGTATGGCTTACCTTGATTGTAATTATGCAAGCCAAAGGTTGTGTGTATTAGTCTAATGCATACGCGTGGATGACACGTTCATTGTTTTGTGGCTTGGGTAGGTTTATCTTGATAATTAATCGCAGTTTAATGCTATGTGAAATATGCGCGCATACATACTTTATGCATATGGAAGTGAAAATTATAAACATCGAAGTAAAACAAAATTCTGTAATTTATAATGCAATTAGAATTTATTTTCCCTATATGAGCGTGCAGAAATTACAATCGTCCGTACACACCATCATGTGAGCATGTGTCGCAGTAAAAACTTGTGCTGTAGTGCCCTGTGATTCAGTGTTGTTCTGTTGTTAGACAAAAGTGCATGATTTTTCTTTTGTGTTTGATTTTATTAAGGTAAAATAATTTTCTTTTTACTGATTTTACATGTATGAACATGTTTTTCCAATAAAAGAAATGTATATTTCGTTTTCGTTATTCTGACAGCGACCGGTTTTAAATTTACAATGCATAGACGATATCCGGTTATGTATACATGGGAAACGATGCTAGCGGTTGACTTTCCGCGTTGGATTATACTTCTGTGCACATTATACAAAGCTTTTATTTTGTGAATTATAAAGAGGATGTAAAATTTTTTGATTGCTGAATACATTTTCATGTATATTAAAGAAATCTTAAACAGAATTTCAAACAAGAAGTATTTCGACATGTTTTTACTATTAACACGTACATGTTCACTGCACTAACTTTATTTGAAGTTCTTTTGAATTGTAACCCTCGATATGTCGAACCCCCGGATATCTCGAAGTTCATCAACGGTCCCGTCAACTTCGAGAAAACGAAGTTTAACTGTATATTCATGTTTTGTGCGAAATTGATTTATTTTGTACAAACTGTTAGACACATGTAATTTAACTTTTGTGAAATTTCATATAGGGAGAGAGAAAAATTTTAAAGCTATAAGAACTTTTGCAAAATCCCATTGTATATATTTACTGCAATAAAATATATTCAAACCTATAAATAAGCAATCTTCAAATATTATTTCTCGATATTTCATTCAATCTAAATCCATGATCATAGTTACGCCATAGTAAAATATTAGGGAGAATAGAAGATATAAAGGTAACCTAAGTTAACCTAAACCTAAATTAACCTAAATTTAATCTTTTCTGGTGCAGTGGTTCTTGAGAAGAAAATTTAAAAGAAATATTGATATATTTTAATGTAAAAATTGACCTCATATTGTTGTCCCACCCTACTTCAGGTCCATGATTTGCAAAATTTAGAATCAACATTATGTCTAGAAGCTTCCACACAAGTCTCATCATTTCTAGTCCAGTGGTTCTTAAGAAGTTAAAAAAGATTGTTCTTACATATTTCAATGTAAAACTTTCATCCCCTATTGTTGCCCAGCCCTTACCCTCATTGCAATGATTTGAACAATTTTGAATTTGCACCTCCTCCGAGCGATTCCACATAAGTTTCTCTGTTTCTGAACTTGTGGTTCTTAAGAAAATTCTTTAAAGATTTGTCTTATATATTTCAATGTAAAACTTTCGTCCCCTATTGTGGCTCCAATTTTCCCCGGGGTAATGATTTGAACAATTTAGAATCTACACTTTCTCAAGAAGCTTCTATAAAAACTTTTTTCTGGCCCAGTGGTTCTTAAGAAGATTTTTAATGAGCCCAACCTAATTTTGCCTTTCTCTCTCTCTCTCTATTTTTTTTTTAGATTATCTTCCCTTGCAAGCGGGCTTGGTCCATCCTATGAACAATTTACAATTCTCTTTGTCTAAGAATGCATCGTACCAACTTTGCTTAAAATTGGCTTGGTGGTTCTTGAAAGGAAGTTGAAAATGTCAAGAGTTTACAGATGGACAGACAGACGGACGGACGCCGTATAATGGGTGATCAGAAAAACTCACTTGAGCTATCAACTCAGATGAGCTAAAAAGGAGAAAAAAGGTTGAATAAAGTTGTAGACTTTGTTTTTAGTCACGTTTTTGATACAATTCAAAAGCACACAGAGAAAAGTGGGAAGAATCAGTAGCCTGACTGATCTTTATAAGCAGTCGATTTCGGTAAACAGTGATAGAGCAGACATGATCACAACAGTCATTAAATATAAAGTCATCAGTTGCTTAATGATGGTCTAATGATCTCAGTAAGAAATCATTAAGTAATAAAAGATTTAAGGATATCATCTCATTATGTAACATAAAAGTACTTCAAACGCATTGTGGGAGTTGAAACTGACATTCTGGTAGACCTTTAGAATTGGGTTCTTCTCATTACGTCGAGAAGTGCTCTCCCAATCACAATGAAAAAGGTGGAGATAACGAAGAGTGATCGAACAATACAGATCTGTAAACAGGGCATAAAAACGGACTTTCGGAAATTCCAGAGCTGTTATCTGGTGCCTCGGACAAGTAAGCACTTTTTGTCGACCCATCACACCCGCCTGTGCCCTATGTATTGATTAGGTATACGGGGTAATTCGTAGTCAAATTTAGTATACTAGAGAGTGTTCCCAGGAACTTATGTGTCGCCTGCTTTATAGCATCATTATTCATTTATAGATATCAATGAATCTAAGAGTCGTCAACTATTTATCTGCAACTAGTATTATAGTTCCAGCTTTTGCTTGCAAAGAAAAAACACCCGGGGAAAAACCTTATAAAATGCGGCAATTAAATAAAAATATGATACCCAACTCTTATGCTAAAATGAATTATATAATCAAAATAAAATTATTAGAAATAATTACTTATCATTTTATTCGTCCGTGTTTAATCCAACAACCCCCCTGATTCGTTAGTACAGAGAGATTTCAGTCTTTCTTTTCTGAATTTTTCAGTTTACAGCGATCCATTTTGGTATAAACCATCTGGATTTATTTTCATAGTACTTATATTTCAGTTTGCCGTTACGGTAGCTCAGTCGGTAGAGCGATCGCTCCGTGATCAGAAGGCCGTTGTTCGACTCTCAGCCGCGACTGACCCAAGTCGATAAAAAATTGGTATCAACTGTTCCTTCGCCAAGCGCTCGGCACTTTGAAGTGAAAACTGCGGGTCCTTCGGATGCGACCTTAAAAACCAAGGCTTCGTGTCACGGCAGGCGTTGGCACAATAAAGATCCCTCACTGCTCAATGGCCCTGAGTGCCGAGTAAAGGTCTAAATTTGAAGCCCTTCACCGGTATATGGTCTCTATATGAGTGAAAAATTCTCGAATGGGACGTAAAACAACATACAATCAATCACTCAATATATTTCAGTTTTTGTGGCAATTGTATATTATACAGTTTCAAAGTACAATGCCATGAGCTCATAAACATGTGATATGTATGCTAGTTATTGAAACTCTACTTCTCAAAATTCAAAAGACAAGTAATAGATTAACTGTTCGAAGTATGTTTTGCAAAGGATGGTTAAGTGGACTGTCACGCTGTTTTTAAATTATTATTATTATCATTAAAACCTTATGACAATCAGTGCACATATTAATTAGCACAGACGTACCTCTTAAATGTCAAAAATGGGCTGTATGTCGGTTCCATAAATTATTTTGAAAAATAGATCAAAGGTCAAGTTCAAAGATCACATGGTAGGTAGTCTTATTATAACAAAAGCCATAGTGCCAAGCCATATATTTGTCCAAAATATCAAAATCCATACCTCTTACAGTTCTCATTATATATGGTGTGACAGACTGACAAACAGACAGACGACGGATAAAGTAATCCCTCTGCTCTGCAGCTAAGAACACAAGTAATAAATGAATAATGTTTTTTTATTACATCACGATATATCTTGAAGAAACAGTATAACACAGCCAGAAAAAGCTATGTGATCGGAAACGGTTAAATCATCCTGGTTTCCGTCGCGTTTATTTATTCTGTACATTAAATTCGCTCGCGTTCGGATTCAAAGATGCCTGGTACATGTAAAAAGTACGCGGAGCGGAATTCAAATGACAGGAAGCATCTTCGCTTTATTTTTCTAACATGTAAAATATTAAGGAGCTGCAAATATTAAAACATTTACATGCTAAATAACTTACGTTTTATTTATATGCGCAAGAATTTCAGAAACGGAAGTATACCCTTTCCCTTCAAAGTTTGTTCGTTCATTAGTTTTTTTCGAATATGCATAACTCGTACATTAGTTATGGTACTTGAAACCCACCTCTGTTTTCAGAGGTCCGTGTTGGCTCTGCTCATAATTTGTATTGTTTAAATGGACTTTTGAGAATTATCACTGTTCGTTATCTTCATATTTTATTTTCATTCGTTTTTTAGGTAATTGACTGTTTTCTATATTCTGTGTCATTAGGTATCCAACTTGACATCAGAATATTAAACTTCCCAATCTTTTCTTTAAAAGCAATACTTGTTCTGATCTAGGTGAATCTTAATGGTGATAAAAGTCTTAAATACTACATGGATAATTAACTCTATTAAGAGTCCCAAAATTGGAGCTTCAGAAATTTCTCAAATTGTTTTATGACTATTAGCGAATTTCGGAGGGAGTAATTTACGCGAAAAAAACCTCTTTTCTTTATTTATTGTCAAGATTTCCTGCAGCATAGTGATATCAGTCGGCTTTTGAGGCCAGCCTTTTATGAACATGAGCATGTGAGCTGTTCTTTGAAAGATGAATAAAAAAAAGAGTCTGTTTTTGAGGGCGTGTGAACAAATGTTAAAAGGTGATTTATCTTCTTTAGATGTTACGGATATGTGTGGATTATTTTCCTAACCAAGATAATATGCGGATTTCTCCATGTGCTTTATTACCTGAACCTGATCAAAGTTATTACAAAATATTTCAAAGGAAAAAATGTTTAGTGTGACTTATTATGGACTAATGATCGTAAAAAGGAATCGTAAGGCAAGAAAGCTTGAAGACATGTAAGATTATTAATTTGAGTGCAACAAAAAGGCAACTGTGTAAGTAGGCGTATAGATACAGTGTCGGTATTACTCTGTTCATGACATAATAGTCCACGATATTGCACTTTCCCTATACCACTATTCTAGGTTACCTAGGTCAGCTGTTCTCTGTTCAAGACACTTAATCAAGGGTAAGCTCGTCTTCCCGTTTTTCACTTTCGCCAACACGCCTCTTATGTCATAGCTAGATCTAGGGTGATGTCATTCTTAAAAAGATGGTTGGATGTATGCAATAGGCGTTTATCAGAATAAACTAAAAAGGCTTAGTGCCATCTGAAGAATGTTCGCTAGTGTTTTTATTTCAAATACAACGAAAAAGGATTTATTTCAAATTCAAATTGTATTGTAGGTTGTTTTTGCTAGATGTAGATTAGAGTTAAAATGCACTACTCTCATTATATAAGGGCCAGTTTTTTTCCAAATGCATTAAACAAGTATGTAATTATTTATTACAAGGTCAGTAACACTCTGTTAATGATATAATAGTCCACGATTTTGCACTTTGCCCATATCACTATTCTAGGTTAAAAAATTGAGGTCCCGCGTCACAGTTGGCGTTGGCACGATCAAGAACTTTCACCGCTGAATGGCCCTGAGTGCCGAGTTAAGGTCTAAATTTTAGGTTTTTGAGGTAATAATTTTCGAAAGGGATGTATGCAGCATTTTCAATTATTAATATTAATATTTGTCTAAAGATTACTAAGTTCACCTAGTCAAATCAAAGGGTTCACAGTTGGTAGACTGACCGACAGAGGATGGTTACACTATATTTCTCCTAGTCACCAGATCCCACCTTTCATGTTTGCTCTGAATTGCAACAAATCCCTTCACAGCTATTTAGTTGACATAAAACTCAGCTTGTAAAATGTATTGTTATACCTTTAAAATTTGTTTCCTATATAAATTAATGAAACAAGGATATCAACAGTCTCGTTTAAAGGTTTCGCAAGTTCTATGGTCGAAACAATCACCTTGTCAGCATAAACAATCTATCATTGAGTCGAATGCAGGCTGAGTTTTTCATACTTATTATTAGGCCATTATTTAAAAACTGAATTGTCTACGGACTTTTCCGTTTCTCCGATCATGAAAATGAGCACATGGCGGATATGACCGGTAGGCAGGTGATGCTTACTCCTCTATGGCACCTGATCCCACCTCTGTGTTTACTCTACTCCAAATCTTATTGCTTCAGTGGACTTTTTACTGATTTTTTACTGATTGATTAATGTTCGTTATCTTCATGTTTCATAAAAATCTATACTAAAAAATCTTACATTTACTTAAGGAATGAATTAAATTTTTGATTGAACTATGACGCTTCACGCAGGTATATTTCATGAAGCGCGTCAGTGCATTATGAAAAATATTCAGGCGTGAAAAGTGTAGTTCAATCAATTTCATTCATTTTAATTTTCAAAACTTAAATTCATTCTTTTGTATTGACATTGTTTATCTGATGTTTTTTGCAAATAATATTTCATTCAACTGTTATTTTGAAAAGAAACAAATTGCACAATATATTAGAACTTCAAAATGAAGAAATTCATATTCACCCATGTCAGTTCATGAAAAAATGAACTGATTTCTTTTCCGTAAGGAATCTAAAGGACTTATCGCATGTTCCTCATTTACTGGAAATTAGAAGCGTATTACATGAACGTTCCTTATGGCCACAGTTTATAAATTTTGTGTTTTCTTTTTACTGCGGATATATCGCGGTAATTAAACACTACTGGATTCAAATGAAATCCTCTGAATTAAAAATCCAAGTTAATTAGATATCGATCACATGATCGTGTGACGTCAAAGATGACAAAGGCTGATCAGCTCTGCACGTTAGTCTTACTAAAATATATGCAATACAATCTGGATTTTCTGTCTTATATGGACGACCAATTCACAATTTTGTCGATATGAATCTGGATATCTGATCTTATATTTTAACTGTCAGCAAGAGAAAATCCGCAAAATCTGTCAACATTTGTAAAATAGCAGCGAAGATAGCGTGAGAGATCAGGCGAAGACGAAGAAACTCACCTCACAATACAATTTGATTTTTCATCTTATCACACGTATTAGCCAATTTTATTTACAAAATTAACAGTATAAACTTTTTTTATTGTTCATTTTTTAAAAAATATTATATAAGTATACCATCGTAAATTTTATAAAGGCTGGCGGACTAAAAAAAATAATTTTCCCATCACAAAACATTAACTAAGTCAAAGCTACAGATTCTAAAAGTTTAGAATAAAAAGCAAAAAATATTACAAAATCCCTGTAGTTCATATTTCTGTCGTTTTTTAAATACAGGTAAGGAATTCTCATCATTTTTCGTTATAAGACTGCATTTGTCGTTGCTAACTTCGTGAACTGTGTGAAATTCTTCATCTCTCTATCACTGAATTGTCGCCAGAATTGACGTCAGAGCAGTATTTCATCGAAATCCGATTGAAATATTTGAATTTTAACTCTCAATGTCGCTTAAAGTATACATAAATAACGTTTATTAAATTCAATATTTTAATAAACAGGGTTGTAGAAGAAAATATGTAGATAAGGAACAGTATTTGATTTAAACAATACAAATCGGGAGCAGAGCAAACACGGACCTCAAAAACATCAGAGGGTGGATCAGGTACCATGGAGAAGTGAGAATCCCCTGCCGACCGGTCACATCTGCTGTGTGCTCCTTGTCATGATCGGGATAAACGGAAAAACCTGTAGTTTCAGTTTGTAAATAATGGCCTAACAATTAGTCTGAAAAACGTCAGTCAGCATTTGACTTAAAGAAAGGTTCTATTTGCTGACAAAGTCAATGTATCGATCATAAAATTGCGAAATGATGACTTCAAACGAGAATGTTGATAACATTATTTCTTCTTCAACTTGTTTGTCAATAGCTTGCCTCGTTTTAGAAATTGTTCATAATTTAGATAATATTTTCAATAAAATTACGATTTTTAAGAGCATGCGAGAAGTCCTTTAAGGGAAAAAATTGGAAATTTAAATATTTTGTTTTACAAGGAAAAAAACCCCCACGTTTCTGACAGCAATAACATTTTTACGTCACACTTTAAACCCCACTCACATTTCCAGACACAACCAACGGCCGACGTATTTTGAGGCAAAAATTGGATTCTTCGGGCGATTTGTCTTGCCAGTTTTTGGCCTCTTTTTTTGTCGGCCGACCATTTTTTGTTCGTCGGGCCCAGTTACATTTTTTTCTTTAGCGTATGAGGAAACATCCGACTAATCAAGATATTTGTCATTTGCATTTGTTGGTGCTCATCAGTTGAGAGTAAACGAAATTTATATAAAAAAAATCATCTGCATCGCAAATGTGGAATGCAGTACATGAAATAGGCTTAAGGACCCTCTAGAAGAAAATATTTTTTGGACATTGAGAAAATTATGGAGTGTAAAGGTGTAAATATTGAGAATATCTATCACATTTTTAACATAGGGTGCCTCGCATTACCCCCAGGAAAAATGAAGTACTGATGAACAGAAATTACTGTTGTTTACTTCATTGGATAAAATACCTGCAAATGAAGTGTTCTATCTTTTCCTGTTGGCCTATTAAAGTGTTATGAATGCTTGATTTGATCACAAATTAAGTAATAAACTGTACATTCCAATTTACTTTATTCTTGATCAAAGGGCAGATCACTCTATCTGCATAAAAATACCACAAAATCAGAACTTTTTAGTGTGCAGTGTATAGAGGGCTCTTAATGCTGAATGCCAAACTATCAAACCAAACTCTTGCCTTCGGACTAACTGCCTCAGGCAAACAGTTTGCAAAGTTCTTAAAAACGAAAGTTGTCCTCAAATAATAAAAAAAGTGAAGATAATGAACAGTGATCGATCTTTAAAAAAATCTACAAACAATACAAATCTGTGAAAGGGCATAAAACACGGACCCCGAAAATTCCGGAGTTAGGATCAGGTGCCTATAGCTAGGAGGAGTAAGCATCCCCTGTCGACAGGTCACACCAGCCATGAGCCCAAGGTATTAATCAGGTAGAGGGAATATTCCATAGTCAAATTTAGTATAAAACAAAGGCCTAACATGTCAGTCAAAATACGACCCAATGATTGGTTATATATGCTACAAGGTCATTCAATAATTCAAGGATACTTCAAACCCATTCAATGAATCTGTAATGTTTTTATTTAAGTTTTTTCATAAAAAAATTATTGAAAGTGTTGATCACAGCGGTAAAAAATCATACCTCAGATCTTAAATATGTTTTCTGATTTCGTTATTGAAACAACACTGTCGTATTCAGTGAGTCTACAGTGGTTTTTACAAGTAGTACCCTTCTCAGATATCAGATATAACTACTTACTCGGGGGATACATTTTGACTTGTCATTTGTGTTTTTCCGTGATAAATGTGGATAATTTAGCCAATTTCATGCAAACATTAGCGCGCCTGAAGCGTCGTAATCACCCTTAGTTAAGGAGATAATCAAAGAAAGGTTCCGAAGGGAACATGGGGATTGTGCTTTATGGTTGTCCTCCAGAGGAACAGTCCAGCAATTATTTGCACTAACTAAATACTGAACTCTCTGTGAACCAAAAAGCAACACTTAACTACAGATACCAATCGGATTTTTGACAATGAATTAACAATATGACATGTTCTAGAGGTTGCTAATTCAATTAGTACATTGTAAACATATTATAAAACATATCCAGATAGTCTAAGAATTATGTTTTAAGCAGCCTACACAAAAAAAAAAGATGTTTGTACCAGATTTGTTTGATTAGAGGTTCCGAAATACGGCTTTCGCTTTAGCAGATTCTGATATTTGAAAGGAATGGGGCACAAAAAATTAAAATTATATATCTATAAGGAATACTTTGAAAGAACATATTCCGTTGGAATTCGATACTCCACATATCCAATTAAAAAAGTTATATGTTTCAGAAATATCACTGGGTTTAACAATCCCTTAATAATTACATATCTTATATAGGCCTTCTGTTTTCAAAAACAGTAATTTTGAACAGCGGCACACAACAGGAAATTTATAAAATAAATGAGAAGTTATCCATGCAAATTGCATGTATCATAAGAAAGTAGGGGGTGTTAGTGTCATTAAATAAAATACTAACACTAACTTATATTTTAGATAAAAGTATTACAAATAATTCTCAATTATATTAGGGAAAAACAAACTTAAAAAAAATTATACAAAGGACCATCTCTAAAAACAATCATTGTTACTTTAAATGTTACTTTGGAATATGTAATCTTTGAAACAATTACAATTTTAAATATCATTTTATGTAATTTTAGTTTCATCTCTCTGTAACAAAGCGATAACGATAGTTTAATTAACTTCGTGCAAAAAATAAATAAATAAATAAATAAATAAATAATAATAATCAAAACCATCGATACTAAAGCAACCTTTTACATATCAGATGCAAATGTCGTGTCAAAGGTAAAATTCACAGTAGCACCTGGAATTGAAGATTAACAGTTATATAATGGTTATTTTCTTGTTTGAAGATAACTTTGAAAAAAAAATCAGCATAAATGTTCCAACGAAAAAGTAGTACTAGTAAGATAATAACAGAATTGTAGATCACAGCTAAATACAACCGTCAAACATTTTTGGGACAAACACACTCTGCATGGACTGACATAATAGCTGTCGAATACCTCTCAAAGATTGTCTGAATATACTACATGTAGCCGAATTTTTGAAAAAAGAGTTTATTTAAAATTCATTTCATCATCAATATTAATGTATGAGTTCTTGAATACACACACACACACCCCTTAACACCCCCGCCCTAAAGCACACACAGAAATGAGAGAGAGAGAGAGAGAGAGAGAGAGAGAGAAAGAGAGAATACTATCCAAGATATTAAAATGATCTAAAAATTAATATAAAGCCAGGTATCGTTTGCTAAATCATGTCGTGCTTGTGTTTATCGAGGTAAAACGGAGAGTGACAGAATATTGGTTCAGTTTCAATCATTTACTCGCGGGAGTCGTTCCGGTGATCACGGTTTGTGTCTCTCCAATAAAAACCAATTCTGATTCAACAGTATCACTTCAAATGTCGTGTAATCACCATTGGTTAAGCAGATAATTACCGAAATGTTCCGAAGGGAGCATGTTTCCTTTTTATATGACATCTCGTGAGAAATGAAGAATAATTTAGCAAAACAAGGAATTGCTGAACTCTCCTTGAACCGAGAAATAATACAACAATGAAATATTGGCTTTATTCTGAATGTTTAAAGTTAGACTTTAAGAAGAGTCGAACCCATAAAGACTTATGTTAAACAAGGAATTTCCAACCGATCAAATGAAAGACCGATATTATTATTTTTTCATAAGACTTGACCTCTGAATTTAAAGTATACTAAAAAGGAAAATGAGATATAAAGGTCCAACGAATCAGCTGACATAATTTTCCAGTATTTTGATCCTGCAAGACATGCATGTCAAAATCATATGTACAAAAATAACTCATGAGTACAAAAATAAATTTTTCTTGTTGGGGCAAAAATATACCTTAGATAACATTTTTACAAATAATTCTATTGTAGAAGATTATTTTTCTCGAATAATTTATGAAAATAGTCACGACTCATGACTTGTTAATGAGAGTTTTATATAATCTGATTAATGAGTAACCTTCATTCAATCCTTCATTATATGTACAATATACATGTATATGTCCACGTGATACCCAATGCTTTGTGACTGGATGTGTTTATTAGTTAAACTTGTATGTTTTCCATTGACAACACACAACGAGTTGGTAAAAAGCAAATTGTGTGATTATTTTTATTACGTGTTTTCCCTAGTAATAATGCATAATTTAACCTTTCACCTTTCCTCTGCTGTCTTCAGTTATACAATATCCACAATATTAATCCGCTTAAAATTGTGTGTATTGAAATGAAAGAAATATTTTAAAAGTAGTGTGTAATTAAAGAACTTTTTTTTTATTAGAAATTCTACGTTGATCCTATAAATGTATACACCTATACTTGCTTATGTGTTATCATGCGTTATAATGTTATAATACAAAGTGTCAGATCCGAAAAAAAAGTTCTTATGAGTAAAATCCCCTTGTAAGGGGATAGTCGTTTAATACAATGTTTATCATTATGTTTACTTATTTACCCAGTGGATCTCATTCATTGGACATATTTTTTTCATTTCCAACACTCAATTATATTTTTCTCAATTTTGAAGTATCTGAAAGTTACATTATGTAAAGTTTTTTTTCTTTATTTATTGGTAAAAGAACAACAAAAGAATACAAGACAGAAAATTTTCAAGCAAGCTGCATTAATTAGGCAAAATTACTGATACGTTCTGAAAATAAGATTGTTTTTGTTATATACAAGTATTTATGTGTGCAGTTTCGTACAGGAAGTCAAACGAATCCTTGGATTTCTTGCATAAAAAATATACTTGATTTTCGTGGATGCTCAAATGTATGGAATAAACAAGCCTTTTATAATTATTAAATGGTTGGAAACTATAATTGAACAACGTCTCAAAGATCAGTATATACAGAAATGGTAAAGCGATATGCGCGATTCATTAAAAGGTCATACATTTGGTATCTTAAAAACAAAGTTTGGATTTGGAATTTAAATACATGCCTAAAAAATTAGAATGATTTTAATTAAATTTAGAATGCAAATCATTGTCTTCTAGTTGAGACTGGGAGATGGTTTGGATTCTCCCAAAATGATACACTTTGTAAATACATATATCTGTAATAAGGGACAAATAGCAGATGAGTTTCATTATCTTCTAGAGTGTCATTTTTTTCAGAATGCCGGAAAAAGCCTCTCCCAAAAATATTGTAATAAACCAAATTTTCAGAATTATTGTCAACCGCTGACTCAAGTGTATTATTTAAATTGTGTAATTACATATCTAAAGTATATGAATTTTAAATAAGTCTGTCCTTCAGAATTATTTTTGTTTAGCTAACTAGTATGTATTCCCGCTATTTCACGTGAATCTTTTATGTTGTCGTTGTGTATATTATACATTGATACTCATGTATCACTAAGTAGTTTGAAAGAATGAATTGAACTCGAACTTACTCATGACTGTGCTGATGATGAATAACATTCATAACACAGATCACATGTTTAAGTGCAATAGTATCCGTAAAAATGGAAGAAACAAAGGCATCAAAAACAGGATTGGGACAGCTAGGCAAAACCTCGTAAGAACAAAGAACATAGAAAGAACAAGAAACACTAGTCTGATGCTAACAAAATATCAGGCTCTAAAAACACAGAAATAAATATCTAAGAAAATAGGAAGAACAAAAAATGTGACAATAAGTTTAGACTTTACAAAACAACATGAACTTGGAAGTAATACTAATACGAAGAACCGAGCATAAAAAGGGAGATCGGGATTGAGATTCTTAAGAGGGATCAAAACTGCTGTCAAAAATTAGAAGAGTCAGAGAATGTTGTGGTATTACTAGAATACGCAAGTTGAATAGTCGATGAAACTGACCTTGTATCATTCTAAGGTTATGTTAACATTGATTTTGTCATATAACTGAGTCTTAAGTAACTTAACCCAGTGTGGTTCAATGAATGTAAAATAATACGAAATTGATTTTTAATTTGCTTGGATCACACAACCTTATCTATTAATTGGTACGACAAAATAAAGAGTATAATTGTTGCAATTTTCTGGAGTTGAAGATAATCATGCAATTATCTAATTACTGAAGTTTCGATGTAACTGATATAAAGGATTGTCAACGATAACGGTGTTTTACCTTGACCTAGTTACTTCGAAACAATTTAAACAGCATGCACTTGAATATTTTAGATTTTATGTAGGGTATTGCCAAATAAGCTGATGTTATAGGATTTTCACTATCTCGTTTAAAATCAGCTTTCTAATTCTGTGGTCGTTATAATGACTTTGTTTGCAAATACAACATGTCATTGGGTCATATCTTGACTGAATTATTTCCCACCTATCGTTAGGCCATTATTTTATATATTCCATTCTGACTAAGGATCACTGATCAAAAGGCTCACGATGGATGTTACCGGTCGACAGGGGATGCTGATTCCATTTCTGATGTTTCCAGGGGGTCCGTATTTTTGCCCTGTTTCAATTTGTATTCTTCACTGGATTAAGGAAATTGATCTCTGCACGTTATCTTCACCTTTTTTTTTATTCCTGTACCTATATCCTAAAAAAATTACGTTCAACTATTTCTTTGTTTGTTTGTTTTGCTTTTTATGAGTGGTGTACTCAACGCCAATCCTCATATTTGTTTGTCTGTCCGTACATTCACCATATATATCATATCCTCCCTCCCCTGTGATTTTCTCTCTCTCTCTCCTTTCTTTGAGTTATTACAAAAGGCATCATTTACCTGTTCTTTTAAGTATATTAGAGAAAACATTTAAAGCTTTGAGCCATTGGGCAAAGGTTTAATTTGATGATGATTTATAGTCACACGTGAATTCTTTAATTGGTGAAGTTCATTGTGGGCATTTAATTAACTTCAACATTTAAATTGTGTGAAAATATACCTCAACAAATTAGACATGCATATTCTTGCATGAATTGAGGATTATGTATTTAGAGAAAAAAATATTACACTTCGAATTACATATTTTTTTAGTTTCAAGTAATGGAAAACTTCTACAGGGAAAAATCTGACAATATGTGTGCTATAAATCATGCAAAAGACAGCCTTATTCGAACAGTTATCACTCAAAAAAGAAATATTCCAAGGCAATTTTTCTTTGGTTATTAGTTGAGTGACCCTGACCGATTCCTTTAAGATTAAGTCGTTGAATCTCATTTTCAATAATTCATTTCCTCGGTGCAGATATAGCTTGTTAAATCTGAATGCATGTATTATTTAAGTAATCAAGCAGAATGCATCATTTTTTTTATACCGGCATTTAATAGTTAAAAGTACTGCTATAACAAAGCTTCCTTATTGATATCATATAAAGCACCCTAAAATAAGCATCTTAAGTATGATATATTTAGCATTTTATTTAAACTCTAAAGAATACTTTTATTGAGTTATAAATATTGCCGTAAATGTAAATATTCTGTCGGAAAAGTATACAAATCCCATGAAATTTCAATATCTGTACACTTAAAGTCTTTATTTTTTTTTTATTCAAGGAGCAGCAGTAGTTAAATAGTATTCAGGTATCAAGTCAAACCAAGTCAAACGAAATACCGTCACCATTTCCGCTGGAGGTCCTGGGTCATGTGACATGCTGATAAAAGTAATCACATGAAGTACATATCGCCTCCAATTAGAGACATTGCAGAAACTATCAGCCGTCATTGATTTTATCTGAAAACTCAATGAACAGATCGTCTGGCGTAAAATATTCCTTTTTATTTGAACAAAAGGTTCAGCGGGTCGGTCCGGAAATTGCATAGATGTCAATTGAAGATTATTTTTCGATAGATTTTCAGCTGTTTGTTACCATTTGCTAGATTTTAAAGAGCGATTGATTGAGATACCTAATCGAACAATTAAAAAAGGAGAAGGCTGTTGATATAGTGCTTTATTACGTCATTTTAATACAATGGTGGCCATCGTTGAAGAATCTGGAGATCGTAAATTCAATTTTGTCTTTATGGAGGTGACATTTTGCATTTTGAGTTTTGAGTTGATTTCTTTTTTTTTTCTTTTTTTCTTTTTTTTTTTTTTTTTATAGTTTTGTAAATAAAAACCATAATGTTTTATAAGAAATATTTGATAATTTTATCTGCATCACCAGCTCTTGATATATAAGCTTACTAATCGTTATTTATATCCCCAGATAATAGCCTTAGACCTATTACCTTAATCTATTCCATTGCAATTTAAGTCTACAGTTTATGTAACCGCTACACCATATATGTCACTAAATACACTGAATTATTTTTAATCTTAAATGCTGAATAACGTAGACTTCGTTGTTTTATTCAAAGAACGTTTTTAGTAATTGCCACCGCCTTAGCTAAAAGCAGAGAATATTAGTTCGAGTACGTCCATCTGTCTATCCGTTATTCTGTTAGTCTGTATCACTTTAATCTTTAAAAGTCCTTTTTGCTTTTACAATTAAATTCTATATCATAACTCCCTATGACGTATGACATTCCTTTTGGTTTAAGGTGCAACATTCACAGGCCAAAGTCAGATATTCTTTGATTGTTTGTATGTTTTTAGTTTTACGTCCCTTGCAAGATTATTTCTTTCGAATGACACATGACCAGATGCCGATGAAGGGCTTTTACTCGGCTATCAGGGCATTGAACAATGAGGGATCTTTAGCGTGTCAATGCCGCCTGCCATGACACTGGGGCTATTTTTAAGCTCTCATCGCGGGTCAGACGAAAAAGTTGATATGACCGTCCCAGAAAAATTCAAGATGTGGCGATGTGCACATATTTGATAGGGTTTACATATTTGTATGAGAGCCATTGACAAACAAGTTGACGAAACATGAATATCAACAGTCTCGTTTAAAGTCATCATTTCGCAAGTTCTTTGGTCTTATGGTCTCTTACAAATACCTTGTTAGCTATTTCTATAACTAGTTCTAATTGTAACAAGGATCGTTACAGATGTTCCCCAACCCCCAACCCCTACTCCCTATTGGTGCCTTATTCCCTATAAGCTTCATTAAAATAGGCAAAATCTTTGTATTATAGACCTTTACAACTCTGTTTCTAAAGTTTTTTGGGGAAATATGCTCCTATAGCAAATTATGCATAAGACTATCAGATTTAAGTACGTGTGCATGCAGGTCATTTAAAAAAAAACTCTAGAAGTCGGCATCCTCTAATACGTTTGTTTGTTTGTATGTATGTTGTTTAACGTCCCTCTCGAGAATTTTTCACTCATATGGAGACGCCACCACTTGTCGGTGGAGAGCTGCAAATTTTGTCCTATACTCGGCACTTACGGCCATTGAGCAGTGAGGGATCTTTTTCGTGCCAGCACCTACTGCGACACGGGACCTCGGTTTATACGGTCTCATCCGAAGGACCGGTCTCCACGTCCCACAGTGGGATTCGAACCCGCGACATAAGGATCAACTCCTTACTTCGCGACTCTATAGCAGACGCTCTAACCACTGTGCCACACGGGCGACTCCTCTAATAGGTAGTGTCCGTAGTTAAAAAGTACAGAATTCTCTCTCTCTCTCTCTCTCTGATCTCTACGTATTTGATAGTATAAGATCTAATCAGCAAAATATTTTTTTTTAAATAACGAGACTAGTTTTTAATGTAAAGAAAGTGTTTTTCAGTTCTTTTATGACAAGTGATAAAACTGGACTCGTAATTTTTTTTTTTTTTTTTTTTTTTTTTTTTTTTTTTTGGTTTACTGTCCATTCAAGAATTTTTCACTCATATAGAGAAGCCTCCACTTGCCGATGAAGGGTTGCAAATTTAGACCTGTGCTTGACCGGCTCGCATGAACGGCTTTTGAGCAGTGACGGATCTTTTTCGTGTTGTAAGGATCAAATCCTCAATCGGCGACTCTTGATCAAACGCTCTGACCACTGTGCCACGCGGGCGACCTGGGCAAGTAATTAGGAAATTCCGAAATCAGCTTCCTGGTGCGCAGTAATTGTTGTTTTATAACTGTTGTATTTTAATACACGATCCGAGTTTGAGTGCTTACTAAGTAATAAAGCATTGTTTATGGAACTCTGACGAAGTCTAGGTCAATATGTGTGATTTCAAAGTCGTAGAAAGGTTCTATTAAGATCTATAGTTAAGCATTATGAAACAACCTATATTGTACTACGTTGATGATCTGACACTAAGTGGTGTGCTGCTTAGGAACTGAATCTACAGATTTGAGAAATAATTTTCTGTGTTTTCCATTTTTTCTCAAATTACCTGGTAGATTGATACCATTAATTTACATATAAATGTAATATAATTATATTGTATTATAATTGACCTATAAGCCTTTTAATAAAGATTAAGAAACTAAATATAGTAAACATATACTCTCAATTGCGAAATCTCACCATTTCTCATCGCATAAACACTTGAAGTAGGAGATGTAAATTTTGTAAATGTTCAGTTGTACTTTTTTTTAATATTTTAAGTACTGAAAGATTTACTAGTACTCGGTTTCTATCAAAATGATTGCATTATTCTATGACCCCTTTCGAACTTCAATTTCTTAATTCATTGAAAAATTTCTCTTTAGATTATGATATTAAAGCTGTTTCTACATGTTGTATGATATTTAAGTTGTATTAATATCTTGTACATTAAAGTTAATACCCTTACCTTACCTTTTGATTAATTCTGATAGATATCGTTACATTATATAGAATTAAGAAGATCCTGGGTGTAAAAAAGAACACAATATACTGATTACCATCTCTTCATGGGTTTTTTTTCCTTGTACTAGTTGAAGGCTTATTGTATTAATTTATTATCATTCAAATGAATTATGCAAAATTGTTCATGGAATGTAATAAGTAGATCAATCACGCTCAAAAACACGTGAGCCTTTCAAGGAAAGACTACTACAAGCCAGAAATAATTTCATTTTCTCCATATCATTGGCTTTGCAGACAGATATAGATGAATTTTTCGTTTAGACGGAGTGTTAATCGTATTTGTCTCTAGGTTTAAAAAAGAAATTACTTTGTTCTTTTAAGTAAACTAAGTTCGTAGTCTTACGAAGATATTTCATTGTTTACTTGACCAGATAAACATCCTCTCTAATGCATGATGAAACTTAATTAGTTATAAAGGTTATAACTGGTTAAAAGGTTGAAAAAATGTAGTAGAAATTAGAAAACCGTAATGTGATAAGTTAACTGTAATGGTTATGATAATTATTAAAATTATCATTCCGATGATAGATATGTAACTGTGAAGGTAATAATATGAATATAACGGTTATTATTGCTTATTAATGAATTCTAATGTAATAAAATAACTGAAATGGTAATAATATAGTTGGAATGATAAAAAATGACTGAAAAGGTAATTTTATAACTATAATAGTAGTTAAATTACTTTTACAACTGTTAAGATATTTTAAAGCTATTTTGGTAACCATATAACTGTAAACTTTATAGTATAACTATTAAAGTAATTAACTATCTTTACTTGTAAAAGTATACTTTATTGGTAATTAATAAACTTAAATGATGAGATAGCTGAAATGTAAATAAATAACTTGAATGGAAATTTAATGCCCCAAAAGTAATTATATATTACTATAATAGTAGATATTTAACTTTAATGGTGATTAAGAATAACTGCTATGGTAACTTTATAACTGTAATCGTAATCATAGAACCATAATAGTAATAAAAAAAACTTTATTTGTAATTTAATAGCTGTTAAGAAAATTATATGGATAACTGTAATGGTCATTTTATTACTGGTATGGTAATCTGATTACTGAAACTGTAATTATATAATTATAATGTTAATTATATATTTATTCTGATTTTTATCCAATGATAATGTTAATTATATTAATTGATTGATTGATTGTATGTTGTTTTACGTACCATTCGAGAGTTTTTCACTCATATAGAGACGTCACCATATACCGGTGAAGGGCTTCAAATTTTGACCCCATTCAGCAGAGAGGGAACTTTATCGTGCCAACGCCTGCCTTGACACGGGGCCTCCGAAGGACCCGCAACTTTCACTTCAAAGTACTGAGCGCATGGAGAAGGAACAGTTGCTACCCATTTTTTGTCGACTTAAGTCAGTCGCGGCCGAGATTCGAACTCACGACCTCCCGATCACGAAGCGATCATGAGCTACCGTGAATGGTGTTCATTATATTAATTTTTGTAATCATTTAAATGAAATGTTAATTATATCGAGTCGAGCCTAGTTAATCCGGAAGGTTGTGTTCCCATACTAATTGTCCGGATTAATAAAATGTCCAGAATATTGAAACGGACATTTTTTTTAAAAAATAAATTTTCATTCCCTTCCCCAAAAATTTTGTTCTTAAGTGAAAGCGTCCGGATTATTGGCGTCTATTTCAACGATTCATCACTGAAACCATGTTTGTAATTTTATGACTGTCATAGTACTAAGATACCTGCTAATGTAATGAGATAAATATAGTGATAATAAGAATATTAGATAATTGTTATGATAATCAAATAAATGTCATTATTTATTTTTTTTACAGTAAGATAAGTTCATAGCTGTAATTGTACATGTACAAGTGTAATTAAATTTTTGTATTAGAAATTTAATGAATGGATGTAATTGTAATTAAATTATTGTAATTGTAATTAAATTATTGAAATGGTAATTAAATAATTGTAATGGTAATAACATAATCGTAAATACATATATGAATTTTATTTTCACTGATCCACTACATCCCATTTGTACTGTACATGTATTTGTATTGTATATATATGAAGGTAACGAACGAAAGTCGATCTGAAAAAAATCTATATAACTCTTGCCAAGAACTAATGTTCCGTCTATCTGTTCAATACATAGGGCCTACGGCAGGTGTGAACAATCAACCAGGGGATGCTTACTCCTCCTAGACACCTGATCCCACCTCTGGAATTTCCAGGGGTCGTGCTTTATTCCTCTTTACAGATTGCTTTTTTTTTTAAATTTTATATCAATCACTATTCGTTATCTTCATTTTTTCCAGTGGAATAATTTACATGAGGATTGATGAAGCCTTTAAAGATTACAGTATGTAAAGAGAAGACATTGCGTACTTGAAAACATTAATATTTTATAAAGGCATATCAACGAAGTCGAGAAAGCTGCTATTAAAAGTATGAAATGAATTTTTTGGTCAATTATTATCTAATAGTGAAAATAAATAAATAAATAATTATTATTTAAGACCATGCTTTTCCGTTTTCTTAATGTTATTTATATAAAGAAAACAGATTTCCTGTCTGATTTTATTTCAGTAAGGAAGTTTAAGATCATACTGAAACGTGCAGACACACGTGACTATTTCAATAAAAGACATCTAATATACGCATTCTTTTGTACCTTCTTTATGAGTATTTTTTCTGTCAACAATGAGCAATATTTCTCTTTTACAAAGATACAGCCAGAAGAATAATTTCGATCTTTTCAATGAACTTGACCTTGACCCTGTCAAAAATAATATCGCATTTTTGTTTAGGGACATAGATCATAAGGCCTAGCAGTGTTTGTGAAATATGAAGATAACGAACAGTATTCAATCTGAAAGTCCAATGAATTAATACAAATTTGGATTAAATCAAACACGGACCTCAAAATTTAGAGGTGGGATCAGGTGCCATGGAGGAGTGGGCATTCCCTGCCAACCGGTCATACCCGCAGTGTGCTCCTTGTCATGATCGGGAAAAAACGGAAAATCCGAGGACAGTTCATTGTATAAATAATGGCCAAACAATCAGTATGTCATTCAGCATTTGACTCGATAATAGGTGTATGTGCTGACAAGGTCATTGTATCCACCATAAAACCTGTGAAATGATGACTTAAAACGCGACTGTTGATATCCTTGTTTCATCAACTTGTGTTAAGTATGATGATTTTTTCCATCGATCCACACCTTTCATCTCTCATGCTGTAAATTAATTATATTTAGCGTGTACGATATTTGGCGGAAATCAATTTTTTCTAAATAAGTAAGCGTAGATTTGATTTTTCGCATTCTTTGTGTTCTTATTCATGTGTACATATATGGAAAGCCGACGGGTTCAAAATTCCAGCACTGTGATTCTTAAAATGTATACATGTGAACCGTAATTTGTAAATCATAATTTCAAAATTTGTTCTATCACAATTTTATTGATTGTAACTATCCAACATAACTTGGCAAGTGTAAAATGAAAGTTATGTCAGTGCTCACGTGTAATTCGTAGACTTGCGATTTGTCAACTTGTGACATAATAATTGAACCTTCGTGATCTGTAAATTATGCAAGGTTGCAGCTACCGCCTATTAAGATGAAAGAAGCGCTGTAAGGGCGTCAAGTTATTTCGTCTCAAAGCAAAAAAAAAAAAAAATCCTAAACTGTATTGAGTTTTGTGATATGCATGCATATTATGCCTTCAAACCGTCTCTTAAGCACTTTACAAATAAGATGTTTGAAACCAGAAAAACGGGGTATTCCTGAATCAAAACGCACAAAGTTCCGCTCTTCGTATATACAAAGGGGTGTCGAGGTAATGGAACCCCAAAGATTTTTCAGTTTCTTAAAAGTAGTATAAAGACTCGTGATCTAGGTTGAGGGCTTCCCCTTCCCCTTCCCGCTTTTCTCGAACATAATGTTTGTTTTACTGTTACATGTAAATTTAGTGCGAAAATGTTCATTGAAAGGCATGCAAGCCCCTTTTCCATATTTGTTGTAATGTTGTAATAAGGTCAAAACCCATCATGATTATGAACTGAAAAAAATATGAAAAAAGTTGGAACCATAACCCCAATACCCCTCCCCGATTTTTCCAAGTGTCAATTATTTTTCCAATGCTCTGTTTCTGTGTGATCACTGGACCAAAGGCAAGAAAGTGATGACCCTTGGTTGTGAGATATGTAAGCTCCAACCTTGACATAATCCTCAGTCTATGGTCATTTATTCACAATTTTAAAAGGTAGCAAACCCACTGCTCATTACATAGTTCATATGTTTGATAGATTAATAGAAAGTCAGGCATGAACATAATCAATAAAGAAAAATTCATGTCTTCACATCGTTATTCAATTGAAACTTCAAGTTTAAACAACAAACCATAGAGGGGAAAGTAATGAAATATCCCACTTTGCTAATATACATAGTATGCTTGCATGAGATTCAGGAGTAATAAACTGTAATTTATTTATTGAATAAAAGTGTTAGTTTTCCCAGTGTGAAAACAAATGTCAGAACTGCGGCAACTTCCCTTTACGAGGAGTGTTGTAAGAAATATTGCCTAACCTGTTATAAGATAGCGAGAGTAAATAAACCATCCTGACATATTTTGGAACAGACCGCTCAATAAATTATTTCATTAACAAGTTACGTCTGGCACGAAAAGGAAATAGCTAGTCAGAACCTGTCTATTTTCACTTAATTTTCAGGATTGATAAACTTATTGCTTTTATACAGTCTGCACTTATTTCATACACAATACCTATAATTGCAATCGGATCTGATAGAAAAGCGTCAAAGCGTAAACTTTGAATTTTCAATGAAAGTTGTTGTTGCACTCTTCTTCTTGACGCCATCAGTGATGGCGACATAATTTTCATCAGTTTGGATACGTACGTTATTCGTGATATACATTTACACGAGCATGTTAGCAAACAAAAATCTAATGAATATTTTTTTTATCAAAAGATCTATAGGCGTTCTAAGCATGGGCAATGAAAATAAAGATCGTTTATAGAGGGCATTCGAACAATTGTCGTCACATTGTTTTCACTGCATGATGTTGATTTTTATTTTTTTTATTTTTTTTAACAATCTATTTCGCTTAATTTACACTAGAAAAAAATTATCCACACTAAAAAATTTGACCTCACTTTACTGTATACTAAAACGAATCCTTTTAGTATACAGTGAAGTGAGATATATTTTTAAACGTAAATATTTTTTAATTGCAAGGTGGTACCAATGAAATGTGAAGATAACGAACGGACCATTAAAAGAACACATATTATGAGTTGAGTCTTTATTTACATTATCCATTGCCCAAGCGCCTATGAAATGACCATCTGACAAAGAATAGGTAAAACGTGCTCCAAGTCTAAAAAGAACATCAGTCCTTATCAATTGTATTTTTGTACAAAGTGTTCTGCTATACTGCTCACGTATATTGTATTGTTGTCAAATGTTTATAAAATCGTGGAGATCGCCAAACTACATTTAATTGACTTTATTTCCATTTATTCCGTAAGACCTGAAGTTTTAAATTCAAATAACTTTGGCAAAAAATGCCTCCAAGTATTTCTATCGCAATTACTTGCTATGTATTAGTAAAGAACAAGACCAGCACATGTGTGAACCTTATTTCATTCGTACTTCTATATGTAAATATACGTATATTTTTTTTGTTACGATAAATAGACCTAATTTTTGTTTTTTGCTTTATCCTGATACTTGCATTTTTCATTGACATTGAGAAAAACATTGGATGACAATATCGAAGTAAAATGATACTTCGGAGACTTTAAAGTAATCATAATCAAATTTGTTTTGAACTCGATCTTCTCAAAACAAAGAGTGATTTTTCTGATTTTATTATACAGTGTTTGATATTGGAATCAAAATTCAATTCATTGAACTCCATTTTCTCACGACAAATGATTTATTCTGTTATAAAGCGTTCGAAATGCAATTCGTTGAACTCAATTTTATCAAAACAAATAAAGACAGTTGGAAAGACAAAGTCAATGACCTGTCAGAAAATACAGTTATCATCCATATATATCAAATTAAATATTGATGTCTCCTCTATAAGAGAAAAATTTTAAACTAATTCTTACCATTAACTGCTTGGAAAGGGTATTGAACGTGAGCCTTTATCAGGATTCTCAGGTTTCTTATTAATAATCGGTAACAATGTGCATACCTGAATAGGATAGAACAATGGAGAGAACAAATTTAGATGTGTTTTATGAAATTATTTACTGTTTTGTTCTACATGTACAAAAAACACATGAACATTGCTCTTCTACCTGCTCTATCTTTTATACCTGCATGACAAACCATTCTGTTCATTATTCTCAAAACAAGCTAAATCTATTGTTTTTATTGTATTGTGTGTTTTATTTTACGTTGTTTGCCTTTTTTCTCTTGATAAAAGACACTGTGATAAGACTTCCATTAACATTCAATCTAAAGAGCAAACTGACTTTGAAACATATCGTTAAGCTTGACATTTTGCTTACGCCATCTCTTTGGTATACGGAAGTCATCTCTCCTTATGCGGAATATTGTTTCGTAGGCATTAGTTACGTTTTCTGTAATGATTCTTCAGATAAAGACGCAATGGATTGAGTACGTGGACTATAAGATCGTCATATATCGACTTTATTCCGAAGCTCATGACAAGTGCTAACATATACGTTTGGCAGATTCTATAAATAGCCCAATTACTTAAAATAAACGAGGTTACGACTGTGGAACTTTCTAAAAGAGGACTCGACAACCGCAAAACGTCAAGTTATATATGTATAGTTTTATTGAATCTTAAATTGCGTTGGCAGTGTACTTAACCAAGTTAAGATATATAATGCATTAGTTAGAATTTGCAATTTTAGAACATTATTTTTCAAAAGAAGCTTTTTAATATTAAAAAAAAAAGATACAAGAAGAAGATACGCCTGAATATTCCGGCCCTGGAATATTTGGTAAGAGATATGCAGGACTTGTTATATCTATAAATTTCTACCTGAAAATTCACCAGCTTATTATATTGTTTATTAACACCTGTTGTAAGAGGCATTTACTGCTCAGCTACGATAACGTATCGTACTCTATTATTTATCAATAATTCAAGTTTTGTTTCTTTTTTCTGAGTTCTGATATATTTTTTAGTACAAATATTTACCCACCTCGACCAAAATGTTTAATTTCAAAGGTTTCTTTCGTTGCTGAGAAGTTAAAAAAAGAAAAACTTCTTAACATTATAAATGTTAAGGAAAACAACATATTTTCTTGTAATTCTCTGAAAGAAAGGGCGATTTGAACTTTCTTTCAAAAGAAATTATATACCTTTTAGAACAATAATTTTAATTAAACTTAAGAAAATCATTTATTACTCCTAAGATTATGAAATTTTCTCAGTACTAGCCATGACAAAGAGAATGAACCTAAGAACACACACACACACACACACAGAGAGAGAGAGAGGGGCGAAATTTGCACTATATTCGAATCGTTTGATTGCATTATCTTCTGTAAATTGATAAAAACCGACTTATTTTGTAGAACATGAATCTCTGGGTTTTTTTCAGATTATGATTGAAATAATCATTATCAGGTGGTTTGCTTTTAGTATAAGGAAAGCGAAATCTGTAAATTGATCTGTTTCCTAAAATTCTCCTCTGTAAGCAAACAATACCACTTAAGTCCTCTTTGTGTAGAAATATTGGACTACTTTCACTTTTCATCAGTCAACAATCGTTGTTTCAGTTTAAGTGCTTTATTTTCAAATGAATGTTTGAGACAGAATTCAATTGCAGCAGCGATAAAAAGAACTATTATAATCTTAACCTAACAACAAAACGTTGTGCCTTCATCTTTTCTTTCGTCAAGCTATTGCCAAATAAATTGATGAAAAAAGAATATCAACAGTCCCGTTTAAAGCCAATATTTTTGCAAATTCTATGGTCATTTCAGTGGCCCTTTCCATTTGCCTGATTATGACAAGGAGTACAAGGCAGGTGTGACCGATCGACAGAGAATGCTTACTTGTCCATGGCACCTGACCCCACCTTTGATATTTTAGAGGTCCGTATTTGCTCTTCTCCACATTTGTATTGTTTCAACGGAATTTGAGCTTGATTACTTTTCGTTATCTTCATATTTAAATAAATAATATCTTAAATTGAAAAAAACATATATACTCTTGCTCCATCTTCTTATTTTTTCTAATATATCAACTCATTTTAAACCATCATTTATCAATAAATTAAGAAGCTGTTAATTTGGCAATTTCTAAACAGGAATTTATGCCTAAGATGTATGAATCTAACTTTAAAAAATCACTGATTTTTATTTTTCTCTCTTAAGATACGCGACAATGTACATTAATCATAATATGATAGATCGCTCACAAAGTCTGCCTTATTGGAACGGCGACGAGGATAACGAATTACATTATAGACTGACCATCAAGGGCGCTGCCGGGGTAGACAAGAGCTTCATTATTTCATAGTTCCTGTATGATCGCTTTATAAGTGAGTATCAAGAAACTCTGAAGAAATTTCATCATTTGGAGAGTACACTGTGGACGGAAGAGAGCTCATTATTGACATTTTAGACATGGCGGATGCACATCCATTCATGGAGGTAGAACACTAAGAAAAAAATACCAAGGTTGTTCCACTTTTTTTCCTTAAAAAATTAGTTAACTTCAGCTCAAAATGAATCGAAACAATGCCATATGATAAGTACTTTATTTTAAATCTAGAAACAGTGTACCTAGATATATAAAGTTTCCAAAAGACAAAATAACGAACAATGATCAATCTCAAAAATTCAGTAAAGAATACGAATAGTGAACATGGCATAAAACAGCTAGAGACACCAGAGGTGGGATCAGGTGCCGAGGAGGAGTAAGTATCCCCTCTCGACCGGCCACACTCGCCGTGAACCCTTTGTTTTGATCAGATAGAAGGCGTAATCCGTTATCAATTTTAGTATACAAACATGTCATACATTGAATGACCCAACGATAAGCAATAGACTAATCTACCCAGTGCTATGCACGGTATTCTATCGGGTCAAAATAATAATAATCAGGGTCTCATAACGTTAATTACCACGAAAGCTGACCCCTCATCTCTCCCCCCTCCCCGAATTTATACATGTGCAATAATCTCTCTTCTTCTTTCACAAAGTGTTCAGTAAAAACGAATGGTTATATGGGGTTTAATTTCTTCAGTCGATGCATATTCATGCATATGTCCGACTAGTAGGGTAAGCACCTGTGTAATTTGGTGCACACAAAAATCCAGTTTTTTTTTTTTTATCTATGCATGATTGCCCAGGGAACTGAACATAACGTTGTACACCAGTATTAAATTTTGCTCTATATTTTTATATAACTACAAAACTTTAACTGGACATAACTAGTCTTAAACTAATTCCTGGTGAAATTACTTCGTAAACTTTTTGATATATTAATACCAATATAAAAACTCAACACAATGTTATCCAGGAAGGCACGTGAGTTTATTGGCATCGAACTCAAACAGGTGCTTGAAAGTAACGCAGACCTAACCATCCTCTCTTTAAATCGACATACCCGAAAGTTAAAAAAAAGAGTCCTGTATTATTAAATCCAGTAAAATCGGAAAGCTAGCATATTGTTTCTAACCTCAGAAAATATAAGAGTTCCTGTTTCTTGATGAAACTCCCGATTCCAGGGAGAGAAACGAGAAATGATTTTCTTCGGCCATGTTTTGATGAGAACCTTTAGTGAAATACTAGTGTGCCATCTTAAGTTCAACTCCCCAAAATACAAGAACTTACATGGCATCGAATCGCGTGCGCGCAAATTAGTTAAAATTGCTAGATGTATCGGAAAGAATCAACTATGATCGACCGCAACCATTCACAAAGAGTACAGTCTTTTGATTTTAAATACTTTACTTTTTTTATATATATATATATTCCAACCAGCCTTAGACTCCACAATTTCATTTAATAGAGAAAATTGCAAAACTATCAAGTAACCACTTCGTCGCTCGCTTCCTCTGTATGGTGTAATATACCAATGTAGATGTATGAATTGGAAAGCTTCAGCTGTCCATATGAATTCGTTTTCCTTCCAAAAGATTCATTAAACGTTTCAAATTTTAAAGAACACTTTCAAGGACTGTGATCGGAAGTGCAACCATCACAGAAAAGTCTCTGGCAATATTAATGACATTTAATGAGAAAACTCCCACTGTAAAATAGTGACACTCTCTGGCAATGACATTTAATGAGCAGACTCCCGCTACAGACTATAAAAAGCTTTGCTTTAGAAAAAAGACTAAACATGCCTGTTGTGGTTTAAACAAAATGTTATACTTTTAGAATTTTACAATTACGGTCCATTAGCAGTCAACTGTCATTTGTATTTTGGAAGGTTTCCGAAATTTAGTGAACATTGTCTACATTTGTTTTAAAAAGCCAGACATGAATTAAGTTCTATTTTTACGAGTAAAAGCGAACGATAAATGGCTAAGGAAAATGTGAATTAATGTTAATTTTTTAATCATTGTGAAAAATAACAAAGCAATACTTCTAGCTCGCTATTAGGAATAGGTTATTTTTAAAAAGCATTATATAACTGGTTCGTTGAGAGTTCTATTGTACCATGTCCTTCAGAAGACGTGTCTATCTGATGATATTGCCCAATGCACTTTTGCTAAAACTTCGCCATTAATTTGAGTTATGCAAGCAATACCATATGTAATCCCGAGCTGACCCCAACGATGCAATATAATTGGTGCAGAAAGCAGAGAAAGCAACTACTGTTTAAGATTTTGCAAAACGTAAATGTTCGAAGGAGTGTGACTCAGGAGATCCGGATTTAATGAATGTTATATATATATATATATATATATATATATATATATATATATATATATATATATATATATATATATATATATATATATATATATATATATATATATATATATATATATATATATATATATTAAAGTTCAGTGACAACTGCAGTGAAAATAATCATATTTATCCCGTTGAAGCAGCTTCTTTAAAATAAAGGTTTCATTTTTAAAATGCCACAATGAATTGTGTAACTACATCTTAATTTATGAGATAAATGTTATAAATATTGAATTACCGCTTGATGTTAGATATATCGCACATCGTCAGGAAGTTAGAAAAGCGGTCTGGAAAAATCTATTTTAACTAATTTGCCAGTCAGTATCATGTTCTTTAGTGTCTTTCCTCCCCAAAGATATTATCTTACATTATGTTTCAACCAAGAAAACGCAAGTAAGGAATGTTAAATTTGCCTTTTCCACGAAATCTTTTGTGACGTAAAGCAATTGCCATCCTGAGGAGGTACTTACGTGGAACGAGACTCTTGCTCCCTATGATATAATCTCCTGATAATGTAGTCGACATTACATCTCTCATCTTCTTTAACTTTTAATTATTGTAAAGGAGAGAGTTTTACAATAATAACAGTTGAAATCACATTGGAAGGAGTCTCTGCTTGGATATTGGAAAAAGGCTTGGTACTTTAACGTATATCATAGGGACTTACTCCCGGTTTGTAAAAGTAATTATTTATAATACTCGATAACTTTTTAGTTGTTAATATTTGAAATTTTTTAACAACCCGGAAGCAAGCCCATGTATGTCTCAGTTTAATAAAATGTATGCCATATATATTTTGGTGGTGGGGGGCACCACGCCTTCTCCCGCGTCCCCCGGTTCCTACGGTCATGCATTGGGAATAGAATAGAAGATGGTGAGTATATATTCCTAGAAATGGGTCGCTAATTGCAGAGAACATCGAGATATACACATGTCATATATGTATCTAGGAATATATACTCACCATCTTCTATTCTCTTTCCAATGCATGACCGTAGGAACCGGGGGCGCGGGGGGAGGTGTGGTGCCCCCCACCAATATTTTTGCCGATATATAGAATACTATAGAAAACATAGCTAGTATATGCTTGTGTCCCCTCAGCTATAACGTCTGATGACCTTTTTTTTGGCTTGTCAAGGAATTTTTAGTGATTGATTTGAAAATATATGGTTGTGCCCCCCAGACTGAAATTGCTTCCTATGGGCCTGCCTGTAAATTGTACACATTTTTTGAAAGTCACTTTCGAAGATGCGATATGAATAGAGAAGATAATTTTTTTAGGGTCTTACACCTTTGCTCACTATATATAACAGGATATACAAGGATTTATATTGAAGTCAAAGTATAAATATTTAAAAAAAAGACTTTTTAAAAAGTAGTTTCAACGATTATCGCTTGTGCAGTCTTTTTTTTAATCGTTAAAATAATGCTCTACAGTAGACCCCTGGAATAAATGAATCAAAAATTGATATGACATACAGACACTAAATCACAACTTGCTCTGTATGCATAGAAGCATTTTCTGCATTTTTTTTTAATTTTATCTTTACGCTGTAATTGATTGATGTCTTTATCATTGTCTATTATAACTCTTTTATGCTTCTCTGTGGTCCCTTGATTGGAAATAAGCCAGTGTCTTTTGTCTATTGTACTTGAAGTTCTATTCTTCATGCAGTGAATGGTATTGTTGAAGAATCTATGTACTCAGGTCATATTCAGGAAACATGCACTTTAAATAGTAAATGTTGCGTTATAGGAATAGAGAGGTGGTTTCCAAGTTGAAGTAAAATACCAATATCTTGTATATGAAATGATCAAGAAATATTTTTGATAACTATCAAAGTACATGTAAGATATAGTAAAAGTACAGACAATTTCTACATGAAAAGAAAATACTTGTTGTGGCCTTCAGCTCGACATTCAGATAATTCGACGACGTTTAACAATTTATTTTCAATCATTTGTCGACTGGAAATATACCAATGAACTAAAAAAAAAAATACTCGACAGAGGTTGCAACATCTTTTTCATATTTGGATATTTTACTGATTATAGACGAAAAGAGCCAGCTGATGTCTCAACTGTATGACAAACGAGATGACTTCAGATTTTCCTTATTTATTTAGTAATATTCCGCTTTGACCTGCATATGGTATTTATGTCTGCCAAATTATTCGATACTCAAGAGCATGCTCTGAGTAAATCAATTTTTAATCCGAGACAGACTCCTGACAAACAAATTAATGTTACAGGGATTTTAGCAACTCCGTTTTAAATCAGCATTTTGTAAATGTTATGGTCGTTATGATGACCTTGGTAGCAAATACAAACTGTAACTGGGTCTTATTTTGACTGACACGTATCATATCAATTGTTAGGCCTTTGTTTTTATACTAAATTTGACTTTAATTATTCTTACCATAAACATTTATAAACATTTAGGGAGAGGGCTAAGATAGTCTATGCCTGCTGCCCAATCCCACCCACTTCATGTGAATAAAATTATGTACGAATTAAAAAAGAAATTACAAACTTTTCAGGTAAAATGCATTTAATGGTGCTGTACATGTAAAATATAAATGACCTAAGCCGGAGTTAAATAACAAAGCAAATATATAAATAAAAGTATCATAAAAAAAACTATTTTCACTGTAATTAAGCAATTTTTTAAAGTTAATCTATAATTAAACCATTAATTGAATGCACTGGTATAAAAAAATGCTTTTAAATGTCTCTTAAAACATTTAAATCACTGATTGTTCTTATGTTTGAAGGCACCTCGTTCCGTACTGTAAGTTCTGATGTGACAAAAGATCTCCAGGAAAACCTTCTGTGTTTTACATCTGAGACGGTGACAGTTTTTTGCCAAAATGTCGATGGAGCGAATGTTGTAAGTTGAAGATCTTATGCTCAGCATTTCTTACAGATACATGGAACTGTTGCTGTCATTAAGACACTTAAAAACAAGACATGCTATTTTGAATGTAATCCTATAGATACTGGTAGCCAGTGTAGAGCTTCTGTAGAATTTCAGTTGATTTTAACTTCACTACGAGTTTTGCAGCTAGATTCTGTAATAACTGTAATCATGTGATGGTACATTTCGGCAAACCGTTTAGCAAACTATTGGCGTAATCCAGATGGCTTATTACAAGAAAATGCACTAGCTCTGTACATGAGTTGCCAGTTAGGTATTGGCAAATATATCTGATGTAGTAAAGATTCGAAGAAAATGTGTTACATTTTTCACTTACAAATTTCTCAAACCTGTAATGTTCATCCAAGTAACATCCGAGATATTTAATATACGGAAATGCATCAACATTTGCATATACCAAGCACATTGATGGATTTGGTAGAAGACACTGATAGCATTTGTTGACTTCCGAATAAAATAAATTCCTTTTTACTTGGGTTAAGTATGTTCAAATTCATCTAATCTGTTCAAATTCATCTAATCATTAATATCTAATAGAAGGGTCTCCAAATTTTGTAACACGGGATATTCATCTTCTTTGGCCTTTGGATTAAAACGGTCATACACAGACTGGCTATCTGCATAAATAAGTAGTCACACTAAATATTCTTCGATGAAATTTTGTAACGCACTTGCATAAAATGTATAAAGAACTGGGCCACCTAAACTGCCTTGTATTACAGATATATCTAATCGTCTGTTTTGAGATTTTTTTTTCGTATTTATATGTACTTCGGCCATTCTAGAGGAAAACCATTGGTGTTTTAAAGCATTGAAGTACTGAATCTGATACCCCAAATTTGGTATGTAAAACATTACCAAGTATATACCATGATCAGTAGTGTCGAAACCAGCCCAAAGATTTAATGCGACTACAGCTGTAACCTATTGTCTATCCATTTTCCAAAGTATATCAGAAGTGAGTTTGAGAAGAGCAGCTTCAGTACTTAATCCCTCCCCTCCTCCCCCCCCCCTCGAACTCACTCTGATAGTCTGATAGTAATATACAGGAATCCAAGTATTTTGTAAACTAATTTTAGGAACACCTTTCAATTATTTTCGAAATATAATCTAAATTACTCACCGGGCGATTATATGTGAATATCGTCTCCGAGTCTTTTTTTTTTTCAACAGCGGTCTTATGATAACTGTCTTCCAGTCTTGTGCAATTATGCCGAATGTAAGGAATTTAAGGATACTAATATTCCCATCGTAAGGTTTTATGGATGTCTAAGATTTTTTCCATAAAGAAGGACCTGAAGTCGTTTGCAATTAACTCGTCGCACGTATTCGATGGCACAGTATTAATTTGTCTTTTACTCCAGACTACGGACTACTCCGTCTACCTGATCAATACATAGGGCTCACAGTGCAGCGAGTGTGACCAGTCGATAGGGGATGCTTACTCCTCCTAGGCACCCGATCCCACCTCTGGAATTTCCAGATGTCCGTGTTTTATGTCCTGTTCACATATTTATTGTATGTAGGTTTGATCACTGTTAGTTGTATTTACCTATTTCACAAGTTACAGTTTTTGCCATCGTAGAAAAGGAAGTGTTATTCACGGTGAAAATATAAAGTTTAAAGAGTATTTCACAAGTTAAGTTTTTGTCATCGTAGAAAAAGAAGTGTTATTCACGGTTAAAATATAAAGTTTAAAATGTATAGTTACAAATACAAATGCAGGAAAATGTGTGATTCATGAGAGAAAATAAATATTTTCTGAAGCTGTCATCTGGCACAGAATTTGACAAGTATATCCATGAACGGATATTTTTTTTATGTCGGATTTTTTTTATGCTGTTACATATTGTTACATAAATAAAAGCAAGATAAAAAAATTCTTAACATGTAATGTCAACATTATATAAAATTAACGCTTATATAACTGAGGTTAATATTTACTGAGTCATGTCATGAAAGGTATTTAACTGATAGTGAAGAGAAAGAAACTGAGCTACTTGTAATAATGTATTTTAGGTGTTTCGTAAACCACTTCCACTAATTCTAGACAAACAATACGAGTTTCCATTTACTGAAAAAAAAAACATCAAAATTATTTTAAGTGATTTATAGAAGCAACATTACAGCATTATTTTATTACGAAAACAGAAACAGAAGAAAATGAATTTGATATCAGGTTACCAGCTGAAACTTGTGTTGACAGCTGATATGTTTATGACACAAAAAATGTGTCATGGGCAATTATTGGAATTGATTTTCCTGCAAGTTCCTGCAACTACTTCTACAGCAGGTAACAAGTCATCGAAAACAAGTACAATTCACCTGAACTGTATTCTACAACGATGTCTGCCTCCCAAGGCCACAAACCTGGTCGTTTCGGATCAACATATGCTGCACTGTTGCACAAAAAGGCCCAAGTAATAAAAGAAGATTTGAATGTTTTACTTAAACATTCACGATTTAAGTTCATATTCAGTGCAAGTGCCTTTGGTAAACCGATAATATACATATAAAAGGACATGATATGTACGCTGTTATTGACCCAGAGTTTTTTTTTCTATGGTAACACAACTCTACATAGGATCGTGTACATGTACTTTATCATAAAAAATCAATTTATAACATCTCACCTTAGTTAATTGAATCCAATAACACTAACATGTTTTTTATAAACACAATGTAATTTTTAAAATAATATTTCATTATAATAACAACAAGATGTGTTTGTGAAACACTGATGCCCCCGTATGACAGCTTATGGCGAAGGTAAAAGTTTCTCAAATGCAAGTCAAAATCCAGGCCAAAAGATAAAAACTGTTTAATTTGAAAGCCCTAGCTGCAACTGTTCAAAAGTTATGGCGAAGGTTAAAGTTTTTTTTAAAAGTAAGTAAAACATCAAGGTCAAGGTCAAAGTGGTTGGTATCCAAAAGAAGGTCTTGTCACAAGAAATACACATGTGAAGTTTGAAACCCCAAGCACCAACTGTTCAAAAGTTATGGCCAAGGTTTAAGTTTTTCAAAAGTAGGTCAAACTCCAAGGTCAAGGTCAAAAGATCGAAGTTGTTGGTATCCAAAGGAAGGCCTTGTCACAAAAAATACACATGTGAAGTTTGAAACCCCAAGCACCAACTATTCAGAAGTTATGGCCAAGGTTAAAGTCTCATCAAATTTTGCAAAAGTGGGTCAAACTCCAAGGTCAAGGTCAAAAGGTCAAATATGATGGTACCCAAAGAAAGGTCTTGTCACAAGGAATATACATGTGAAATATGAAAGTCATAGCTCCAACCAATCAAAAGTTATGGGCAAGGTTAAAGTTGACGACAGACAGACAAACAGACAAACGGACAAACAGACAAACAGACAAACAGATAAACAGACAAATAGACAGACAGGACAAAAACAATATACCCCCGGGATCTTTCGATCTAGGGGCATAACAATATACCCCCGGGATCTTTCGATCCAGGGGCATAAAAATCAAGCAACAAATCATATTTTACAGTGGAAGATTTCGGGGAAGGGGCATCCTTATTTTCAAATTTTATGGGAGCAAAATTATTTTCGGAGTTGCATAACCCGAATAGTACATTTACCAAGGGAGTGTCCTAACTAAACACAGAGTAACCAAATTATGTCGGAAATTGGATGACAGCATGAATATTTATCATTACACTATTGCCTTAGTACGGCGCGATGTGAAATAAAAATTGATTTGAAGATCAAGATTTTACATGATGGAAATAATAATACAGGACATTATTCAAGATAAATACTGAAATGGGTTCCATTTCCCGCCATTTTTATTTTATAAATGCTGAAGGCAGCCAGAGGGGAGACTTCCGTGTTGAGTCATTGATGAGAAGTTAACCAATTTTCTCCAAAATTATGAGAAGGGATTTCAAACAATGAAGATTTAATAGAGTATGTGAGGTCAATACCCATTGAAATGATTTCGATCGACATCCATTGATGTCTGATTAACATTGTTATGGACATTATTGTTAAAGTATTACGCTGTTTAAGAAACAAATCCGTTAATCGGGAAATTGTTGCTGGAAAATCCCATGGACTGAGAAATCTTTGTTTGAAAATCGATGAACAATGCTTCAATTTTCCAATAAAATTTTCAGGTTGCCGAGGTTATCAGTGAACAAATGTTCTTGATGACTTTGTAGATTTATAACCGACGGTTGACAGTTTATTTCCTGTTGAAAATATTAATCGAATTGTGCAGTGCTCTTATTTAACAATAATACCTACTAGATATTACTACTTTCAATTTTTGGTGAGCATACACTGTACTTGCTCTAGGTAGAATCAAATAAACGTAAAAATTCTATTAATCATTGGAATAATACTTTTGTAAAATTTGCTTACTCTAAATATTTATTAAAGTTTACACTAAAAGTAGTTCACATTCACCCACCCCCCCCCTTTTTTTTTAAAAAAGAATTCCATCCAACTCCAACTTTTAAAGTAACCGTAATACAAGTCATATAAATATTTAATGCTAGGAAAACTGCTATTGTTACCTTATCTTCATATTTAATCAGTACCACCTCTCGAACCAGACGTCTTTATGAAGACTTCATATTGGTTCTATTGGTTTGTAATTATAAAAAGGAAATAGAAAAGTAGCACTTAGACTTAAAACTATGGCAACACCAATAAAAAGAATTATAATTCCTGCACTCCATGCTTTAGTCTCTTTGTATGGAAAGTTTCATTGAAATAAAACTTAAACATAGAAGAAGATGGCTTGTAAAAGAATTTTAAAGAAATTTTATTTTAAGTAACCTTGAATGGCATGTCAAACGTTACAATATTCGATATTTTCCATTTGTATTGTATAATTTTCCATTTGTATTGTAAAATTTTCCATTTGTATTCTATACATTTTAATTTGCATTGTAAAATTTTTGTTTGTATTCTATATTTTTTCATTTGCATTAGAATTTTTTTGTATTCAATCATTATCCATTTGTATTGTATATTTTTTTTATTTGTATTGTATAATTTTTTTATTTATATTGTATAATTTTTATTTGTTTTGCATAATTTTTATTTGTATTGTATAATTTTTCATTTATATTGTATAATTCTCCATTTGTATTGTATAATTTTTCCATTTGTATTGTATAATTCCTCATTTGTATTGTATACTTTCCAATTTATTGCAAAATTATGCAATACAAATGGAAATTTTCAGAATACAAATAGAAAATTATAGAATACACATGGAAAATTATAGAATACAAATGGAAAATTTTACAATACAAATGGAAAATTATTGAATACAAATGGAAAATTATACGATACAAATAAAAAAATTATACAATACATGATAACACCATGGTTACTAAAATAGAAATTTCTTTTTTAAAAATGAATAGGCCTTGTGTCTTGGGATAGTCTTCTCATGTAGTTTGTTTGCTTAATACCCAGAAGCAGAGAGAAAGATTTTCCAAAAAATAATGTATTTCACAATATAATCAATAGAGACCCACCCTAACACCAGAGCCCCTGACCCAAGGGTCCAGAAATTCATAATTTTGGAAGAGGCACCACTTGTTATTAAATTGATTGTATGTCGCTTAATGTCCAAATCGAGATTTTTCACTCATATAGAGACGTCACCATATACCGGTGAACGGCTTCAAATTTAGAAATTCAGGGCCGTCGAGCAGTGAGGATTCTTTATGGTGCAAACGCCTACCCTGAAAGGGGACCTCGGTTTTTAAGGTCTCATCCGAAAGACACGTGACTTTCACTTCCTGTGTAGGGCGCTTTGCGAAGGAACAGTTACTACCTATAATTATGTCTTAGGTTTGACGCAAGGCAACGAACGAGAATCGAACCGGGACCTCCCGATCATGAAGCGAACGCCCTACCACTGTGTTACCGTAATTGAATTGAAATAAGTTGGATGACTGTCAATCAAAAAATGTCATTTTTTATTTGTACATATACAATACAATATTATTTTGTTGTTCATTGATCGTCCTTCATAGAGAAAGGTATGTTGTTCTTAAAACTTTCCCTATTAATTTAATTTGCCATATTACATAATTATCAAATTGCCATTTTATGAATCCTTTACACAGTTGTATCATACTCAGGTGACCGTAAAGGCCCTTGAGCCTGTTGTTAATTCACAGGTTAATTAACTCCATGAATATAGTGAATATTTACACGGCGGGTTATTTGCCCCACTTTACAATACCCAGACGAAAAGTGTATAGCACCCTAAACGTTTGTATCACAGCCTTGAATAGTTGCTTGAAGTGATGTAAGATAATTCACCGAGTGCAACAAATAAGCAACAGTACGTAGGTGTATAGATACAGGGTCAGTAATGCTCTGTTCATGACATAATAGTCCATGATATTATACTTTCCCCATACCACTGTTCTAGGTTATCTAGGTCAGCTGTTTTCTGTTTATGACACACTCAGGGGTAAGCTCGTCTGTTCGTTTTTTACCTACGTCAACACACATCTTATGTCATGGCTAGATCTAGGATGAATATTAGTTCGTGTTTCTAACTCAGATACAATTAAAAGAGGGTTTTATTTCAAATTCAAAATATAACTCAGGATTAAAAATGTCCTGCTTTCAAAATAGACGGTCAGTTTCTCAAAATGCATTAAACATGCACATAATATATTGTATATATGTTTATTTCAGAAAAGTGTAAGCAAATGGTCGACTTAATATTTTATTAAAATAAGTATGCTATATTGTGGTGGTATGGAGGCATATCTCTGCCCCCTACATGCAAGATAATTTATGTTACAATGCAACATAATTATGTAGACATGCGACTTATATATGACAACATGCAAAATAATTATGTTGACTTGCAAGCTACCAATCTCTTCAGAAAAATCTGATTTTAATGTTGGTAAACTAACTTTCTAATGCCGTTATATGACATCGTTCAAGCAAGATGCAGCAGAATTATGATGACATGACTCTAATTTATGTTTACAAGCGAGATAATTATGTAGACATGCGACTTATTTATGTCAACATGCAAGATAATTATGTAAACATGCAACTTATTTATATCAACATGCAAGATAATTGTGTAAACATGCGAGTTAATTATGTCAACATGCAAGATATGTATGATGACATGCAACTTATTATCTTGCATGTTAAAATATAACTCGCATGTTGACATAAATAAGTTGCACGTTATCATAATTCTGTTGCATGTTGACAAAAAATAAGTCGCATATTGGCATAAACAACTTGCATGTTAACATAATCATCTTAAATGGTTAAATATAACTCACATGTTGACATAAGTCGCATGTTGACATAAATATCTTGTTTCTTGACGTAAATATCTTGCATGTTAACATAAATAAATCGCATGTCAACATAATTCTGTTGCATCTTGCTCGTATGTTGTCGAAAACCGGTGTTAGTAAGTAGTTTACCAACATTTAAGTTGCCCGCGTGGCGCAGTGGTAGAGCGTCTGCTCTAGAGTTGCAGAGTAAGGAGTTGATCCCTACCTCGCGGGTTCGAATCCCACTGTGGGACGTGGAGACCGGTCCTTCAGATGAGACCGTACAAACCGAGGTCCCGTGTCGCAGTAGATGTTGGCACGAAAAAGATCCCTCACTGCTCAATGGCCCTGAGTGCCGAGTATAAGTCAAAATTTGCAGCTCTCCACCGGCAAGTGGTGGCGTCTCCATATGAATGAAAAATTCTCGAGAGGGACGTTAAACAACAAACAAACAAACAAAAACCAACATTTAAATTAGATTCTCTAAAAAGATTGGTAACTTGCATGTGAACATAATTATTATGCATGTAGACATAATTATCTTGCACGTTGACTTACTTTCATCAAATGTTAACATAATTTATCTTGCATGTAGTTGGCAGAAATATGCCACCATCTGGTATAATTAACCAAAAATATCAAAGTTCACTGTTTACAATAACAACAAAATTCAAAGTTTACTTTTTACAAAGCATTAACCCTGGAAGTTGCAGAGGTCAAAACATGCTTAATATTTACATTCAGATTTCAGCTTTTATGTCACAGGTTCCCTAAGACGAGATTTAGGGGAAAAAACGGTCCAGAGAACTGCACCATTAAGGTAGGGGGAGGGGGTAAAGCAGCACACAAAAACAGCCGTACCGGAGCCCCTACCTACTAATTTGGAAAGAAAGATTGGTCATGCACAATAATAGCTTCCAGTTCCCCATGAAGAGAGTTAATGAAAATGTTATATTACCTAAAATGAACATATCTACCCCGTCTTGTACAATAATCTGGATCAGGCTTAATGTCTTAATTACGCACAATCCCCCCTCCCAAGATTGCAAGAAAATTGTGGTGTTTGCGTTTTCTCTATGGCATTCAGGCTTGCTAAACTGCGTCATTGTAAATGCAGGAGGTTAAATGGCCATATTACTTTAACATTTTGAGAGTATGTTTTAAACAAAAGCAACTGCTTTGCAACAACTCCAATTCCTCTGATCGACAACTTACCTAAGCCATTCCCCCAACAGTGTATGTGATGAAATGAGAGATGAGTTGTCTTTCTAATGTCAAATTTATGCTACCTGGTCCTAGTGTCACAGCTTTCAAGAATGCATGTTTAATTATTGAGGAACCCAACAACCATAATATCTGTGTATCTAAAATGTAATTTTAGATAACTTTGTTATGCGATTATAGGATTTATAGGAAGTTTTTCAACGCCTAGGCCCTGGGATCATAAAACATCTTAAGGTTAAGTCAAAATCTGTTCATCGCATATAAATGCTTTCAAGAATTAAATATATGATTCAATATTGCATCATCAAACTGCTGTTGTCTGTAAATTGAGAGTTAAAGATCACATAAAATAATGAAACAGCTTACATATGATTAAAATTTTGACTTAAGTCTGTTACATGATTCTTGCAGGTCTGTAGCAACGGTTTCAAAAGTAGGGGGGGGGGGGGCTTCCCAAAAAATCTGACATGCGGGGCAAAAAAGCTAATTTACTGCCCAAATCCTACAATTTGCCAATACTTGACCTTACAACATTAAAAAGGGGAGGACCAGCATCTGACTGCTTCACAATGTACCTTTGTAAATTAATATTTAGTAAGTGGGGATAATTCGAATTGTTGACAAAGTGGGTCTGAACCCTCTAGACGACGCTGGCGTATTTTGCTAATATATTTTGGTAACAAGCTGATTTAGGCACGCTACACCAGTCTGCTTGTTTATTTGTAATACTGTTCCTTTAGCAAACTGGTCTGTTTTTAAAAACAGGATAGTCAATAAAAGAGATTGTGTGTCATGATTTATGGACAAATATCTATTTGAAAGTCTATTATGTCTATTTGAAGTCTGTTTCGTTGATGCACTTTGCTCGATTAACAGTTAATTCAACTCTTAAAAACTCGTGAAAGGACAGGGAAAATGCAGCAGGGAAAAGTTTTGCTTCAAGAACCTGAATGATATTATGCAAAATTGTTTTTTAGCTGGTAATATAGTTTCTGCGTTGAGCTTCAAATATGTAATTTCCTGCAATAACTTCATTACCAAGAACTCTTGGGTTGGATCAGGTACATTTTGCAACTTACAATGAAATGAAATGGCAAACAAATATGACCTCACAGTAGAATATGCAAGTCTGGATGATGAATGCAAAACAAATTGCACAACGTGTTAAACAAGGAGGCCATGGCGTGCAATCACTTCATAAAAAGCTGCCTTTCCAGCGCGATAGGATATGTGTTTTCAGATACCGAGGTTTCTAAAAGCTTAGCAAGTTCAGACTAGAAATGATGCTGTGTAATGATAGGAGGCTGGACAAGTGCCCTGGAATGTTCAGCTACTTTGTCGAAATCTGGCCAACTGCTTACAAGAAAATGGAATAAGCTACTACATAGGTTATACTTGCTTTATAGACTGCACGAAATAAGCTATTATATTTCATGTATAAGTACACAATATTCTATATAGAGTAATTACCCACCCTGTTTTAAATAGAGTCATTACTCACCCTGTTCTAATTAGAGTCATTATCTACCCTGTCCTAAATGGAGTCATTCCCATCCTATTCTAAAAAGAGTCATTACCCACTCTGCTCTAAACAGAGTCATTACCCAACCTGTTCTTAAAAGAGTCTTTATCAACTCTGTTCTAAATAGAGTCATTACCCACCCTGTTCTAAATAGAGTCATTACCCACCCTGTTCTAAATAGATTCAGTACTCACCCTGTTCTAAATAGAGTCATTACCCACTCTGCTCTAGATAGAGTCATTACCCAACCTGTTCTAAATAGATTCAGTACTCACCCTGTTCTACATAGAATCATTACCCATTCTGCTCTAAATAGAGTCATTACCCAATCTGTTCTAAAAAGAATCATTACACACTCTGTTCTAAATAAGGTCATTACCCACCCTGTTCTAAATAGAGTCATTACCCATCCTGTTCTAAATAGAGTCATTTCCCACCCTGTTCTAAATAGAGTCATTACACACTCTGCTCTAGATAGAGTCATTACCCACCCTGTTCTAAATAGAGTCATTAACTACTCTGATTTGGATGATAGCATTTGATTTTCTATTTAAAGAACAATTTTAATTAGCTCATTTGTCACCCATTAAATTAAAGTCTAGAACTACTTGAACTTACGAAAAGTTCATGTCTTTAAGTTCTGTAGAGGTTCGACTTTCTGGCCAAGGATAAGAGCACCATTCACCATTGAAATAAATGTAAAGTAAGAGGACCCAGAGCTTACCGTGTAGAAATAATTATCCTGTTTCTGACAAATTTGTAGATTACTGATTGGATGAAAGCTAATCACATGACTCCCTGAAATGTTCCGTATGGCGTCTCAGTCCAGAGGTAATAATAAAATTGGCACGCGATTCCGGTCGAAGCTGATTATTGTAAATAATAATGGCGGCTAAGAAACAGTTTGCGTAGGGAGTTTTCTTGTTACTTGTTATGATATTTTATATTGTATTGATTGTTATTGATTTAAAAACTTGAATTTTTGATAAAATGCTCATAGACTTTTTTTAAATATTTAAAAGTCTTCGGCGGGATAAATTCGTTACACATTTAGTTAGGGACCTAATACGGAGTCATACAGGGTGTGAAATGTAAATCCGTGTTGGGCGAGGCGGACCCCCCCCCCCCCAACCTCATACGGATTTCCATTTCACACCCTGTATGACTCCGTATTGGGTCCCTGACTGTGTAACTAATAATATTCTTATCTATTTTCCACACAGCCCCATTACATATTGAATGACTCGAGAAAACTAATCCACTTGTACAAGTCTTAGGGTAGTGAATGGGTTATCCTAATGTAATAATGATTCTGAAAGTCATAATATAGCACATGTAGCAATTTATATAGCAATATACCATTATCACCTACATATGGAGTTATATGTCTCTCAGTTGATTCGATAGGCAGGAACATGTGCTAAGTACAAATAATTTCTAAATCGAGACAGGCTATGACAAATAATTTAATGATATAAGGATATGAACAATCTTAATTCAAGCGGCTTATTCTATGGTAAACAGAATAATTTTGTTTGCAAATACAATCTGTCGTGAAGTCGAATGTTGACTGGCGTCTTTCATACAAAATTCAGCCATTATTTTCAAACCGAATTGTTTAAAGAATTCTTTTTACTCGGTCATGACAAGGAGCACACACAGGTATGACAGCGGTTGCTTACTCCTCCACGGCACCTGATCCCACCTCTGTTTTCAGAGTTCCATGTTGGTTCTGCTCGTAAAATTGTATTATGAGAATGATCAGTCACTATGTGTTATCTTCACATTTTAATTTTAGAGGAAATATATTTCATTGTCAGCCTTAAATTATAAGAGTTTTTAACATACCAAGGAAGAATATTCTCAATAAAAAAATCTGAGAACCAGGTACATGGATATACATCCAAACAAAAATAAAATAGTGCTAACAAGTCTTCTAAGATATGTCAGATATCGTAATCTTAACCATATCAAGCTTGTGATTATCGAGGGAAAAAGCAGAGTGACAGAAAACATTTGTTCAGTTTTAATCACTTACTCGCGGGAGTCGTTCCGGTGATCACGGTTTGTGTCTCTCCGATAGAAACCAATTCTAACTCAACAGTATCACTTCAAATGTCGTGTAATCACCATTGGTTAAGCGGATAATCACCAAAACGTTCTGTAGGGAGCATGTTTCCTTTTTATACAACATCTTGTGAAAAACTAAGATTAATTTAGCACAACAATGAACTCTTCTTGAACCGAGAAAAAATGTAAAATGTCGACTTTTAGAAGAGTTGAGCCCATAAAGACTGATTACCTAATCTCTCAAATGCAAAACCGATGTCTTTTTGATGAGATTTGACCTATGAAATTAAATTTATTCTGAAAGAAAACTGGATAGTAAGCTTAGACTATTATATGCAGTTTACATATTCTCCAGTATTTTGATCCGTAAAACACTGCATGCCAAAATCAATGTACAAGAATAACACATTTAGTATGTACAAATATAACCCATAGGTTAGAACAGATCGTTCTAAATATTGTGGGATAAAAAACGTCTTAGACTTGTTCACTAGGTTACTGTAATTAAATTGAAATAAGTTGGATGATTTGTAAATCTATAATCCTAATCAGTCGAGTTATGTATAAGGGTGAATTAAAAAAAAAGACCACCAAATTGAATTTTTTTCTTCATTAGTAAATCTTAATTTGAAAAAAGAAAAAACAATGTAATATTGAAATATTAAAGATAATTTCAGATCAGGGTTCTCCATGGGCCGTTTAACGTGGTAGCCCAGCCACAGTTAAATTCCTTAGCACCACAGTTAAAATCAGCGCCACAATTCCACCACACTTAAATATTAGCGCCACAGTAAGATCATCGTCAGTGTATAAATTTATATATCTCAATATGAACCTCTAAATTATGTTATGTTTTCAGTTTTAATTTTAAACCATTAATGTACTCTAATTAGTGCCCATTGTTTGGCTTGCACAATAAATTATCTTCTACACATCGCTGGACTTTATGTATGAATGAAAAGAGACATGCCATTTTTCACACTTCCCAGTAATTGCAGATGAAAGCTAAAAATAATTTTGATAACCACGCCATGAAATTGCATTGGCTCTTCGAGTCAAACATCGTCCGTAATCGTGCATTGATCACTTTATTGATGTAATATTGAAATATTAAAGATAGATTCCTTAAAATAATATTTTATAACTCTCAACTGCTAAAGTGTTTATTTTTACCTCACAAGTTTTACGACACTTCAGTCAATTGAGGTACAGTTGCATTGACAACAGAATTGAGATAACTGGGAACTTCGTATGATTAAAAATATAGGAGAAGAAGGTCAACACCAGCCAAGCCAAATCAGACTTAAAGACTGAAGTACATATGGAGAACAAGAAACACGGATTCTGACAGTACGTTCAGGCTTTACAAAACAACACTAAAAGATTGAAGTAAGAAACACGGATTTGACAATATTTTCAGGCTTTAGCAAACAACAATAAAGATTGAAGTACATATAAAGAACAAAAACCAGGGATTCACAAAACGTTCAGGCTGTACAAAACAACACTAGAGATTGAGGTACATATAGAGAACAAAAAACACGGGTTCTGAAAATTCAGGCTTTACATAACTGCACTAAAGATTGAAGTACATGTACATGTAGAGAACAAGAAAACCGGATTAAGAGAATACGTCCAGGCTTTTCCAAAAAGCACTACAGAATGAAGTACATATGGACAACAAGAAACACGATTCCAGCACTACGTTCAGGCTTTACAAAATAGCATTTACTTGGAAGGCTCGAAAAAGACAAGAATCATGCAGATAGGAGGAAAAGAGAATGTAGACCCACATTGCTATGAATAGGAACAGCCTGAGAGTGTTTGAGGTATAACTTGTACACACTCATGAAGTTGGAGGTGGTCAATCTGAATTTGTCCAAGTAAATCAAACTAATAATTTGTTACTCTAACGTTATGTAAGCATTGATTGTTGTATATGTGAGTTTTAAGTGATTTAATCTCAGTGAAACCAGTAATTGTAATATAATATGGCATTGATTTCAAGTTGGCTCGGATCAAACAGCTAAAGCTGCTAGTAAATAAAGAAATAGAGTATAATTGTTGCAATTTTCCGGAGTTCAAGATAATTATGCAATTATCTAATTACTGTACTTTCGATGTAACTGATATAAAGGTATGTCAACGATAACACGGTGCAATGGTACACCTTGACCTATTTATATCGAAACAAAATAAACTAGGCACATATAAAAATCAAATCAATATTGTAGAATATTAGTAGTATTGTTCTCTAGACCTTGTACCGAACAGCAGAGCCAAGGATTTCTTTTTTTTTTTTTACAGATTAGTGCTTACTTTTTTAAGTATGGTGCATATAGACATGAAGTCAAATACTATTGTATAAGCTAAATACGTATGTATTTTCATTCATTTTTATCGACTTGTAAATCCCTAGTGTTTTAGGCAGCCTTAAATAGATGTCAAAACTTGCCAATACCTTCGATATTTTTTATCTTCGCTCATATGTAATGTTTATGTATATTTTTTCATTATCCGAAAAGTCTAATAACATTGATTAATTAGACATTCTATGCCTTTCTTTTCATCATAACAGTTTGATTGGATTCATACACAAACAAAAAATGTTTTACAACGAGAAATTTATTTATTTATTTGTTAGATAAGTATTCCCTGGCAATTTTTATCTCTCTCTCTCTCTCCTTGAGATATTGTAAGTGCCACCCTTTATCTGTTCTTATAAAGAATAAATGTGGAATACATTTGAGGCTTCGAATCACTTGGCAAGACCTTGTTGATAACGTAAACCCAGTGAATTCTGTAATTGTTGATCTTCATTGTGCGCATTTACTCCAATGCAATTTCATTAAAATGGGTGAAAATAAGCTTTAAAAAATAAACATTCATATTTCATGTATGAATTATAGGTCAAATATCCAGAGGCAAAAAGCATTGCACTCAGCATAACATATTTTTTTTTATAATTTCTTTTCAAATAATGGGTAAAATAGGTCAGTAAATCTTCTAAAGGGAAAATCTGACAATATGAGTGCTATAAATCATGCAAAAGACAATCTTATTTGAAAATTTATCACTCAAAAAAGAAATATCTCAAGGCAATTTCCTTGGTTGTTGAAGTGGCCCCGACTGCATCCTCTATGATTAAACCTTTATTGTGATTTTAATAATTCAATATCTGTCAGCAGAAAAAGCTTCAATCTAAATATTAAAATTTTGGATAATGATATAAGATTTATCAGAAATCAAACAGATGGCACCATATTTTATTTATACTTCAAACCTTAATTTAAAAGTACTACTGAAAATACTTTCCTAATGATAATCTATAAAGATATATTTTGCATTCTATTTATTTTTAAAGAAGGACTTTCATTAAATGATAAATATTTCCGTAAATGTATATATTCTGTCGACAAAATATTCAAATCCCATGAAATTTCAATGTTTTTAAAAGGCTTCTTTTGTTGCATAGCTATCCAAGGAGTAGTGGCATAAAGTTGTGTGTGTGTGTGTGTGCGCGCGCGCGCGTGTGTATGTGTATGTGTGTGTGTGTGTGAACAAGAAACCACAGCCAGCCAAGTCAAACGAAATACAGACACCTTTTCCGCTAGAGCCCCTTGGTCATGTGACATGCAGATAAAAGTATCACATAAAAGTACATATCGCTACCAATAAAGATATTGCAGAAACTATCAGCCGTCATTGATTTCATCTGTAAACTCAATAAACAGATCTTCTGGCGTGAAATGTTCCTTTTTCTTTGAACAATAGGTCCAGCCCGTCGTTCCGGAATTGCATAGAAGTTAAACGGAGGTAAATATTCGATAGATTTTTAGCTGTTTGTTACTATTTGTTTGATTTCAAGAGCGATACGTAATCGAACAATCAGAAAAGGAGAAAAAGGTTAGTTTAGTGCTTTATTGCGTCATTTAATATTATGAAGAAAACTAGAGGTCGCTATGCTAGAGGAATTGTATGACATTAATCTTCTTTATCATGTTCATTGTGCTGAAGTAAGAATATATGGTTGTTTTCTTTTTTAATTTGCTTTGTATTGAATATCGATAATGCCATTAATTGTTTAGGCAATGAACTATTGATAATTTCATCTGCATTTCCAGCTCATGACATCTAAATATCCCAATTGTCATTTATGTCCTTAAATATTGACCTTAAACCTAGGACCTCATTCCATCGGATTACACTGATACGAAATAGATGTAAACAGGAGCGTTGCCATGTAGAATATCCCCTTCGCAAAAAAAAAAAAAAAAAAAAAAAAAAAAAAAAAAAAAAAAAAATTCCAGAGAAAGTGTGGATCCAATGATATCCTCTTTTATGCCGTTTTTAGTCGAAAATAATTATCAGATAAAATTTCTTTTTGAGGGAATTTATTTTATAATGTTTTTGCATCGAATTTCAATTTAGATATTAAAAAAAGTTTTGGAGAGAAAGAAAAAATAAGACAGGTTTCCTGATAGTATTTGTGTTTTTCGACAATTTAGCTTGCAGAAATAGTTTTACAGATTTTTATAGCTTAGATTTCTGAGTGTCCTTTGTCCTTAAAAGTGTTTTATTTTAAATAAATGTACTAGAGATTAGGAATCAGGCAAAACCCTTATATATTTGGATATTTTACTTGAAAAAGACGTTAATGGTAATCTAACAACCATTGCAAGCTTTATGATAAACGTGATTACTTTAACTTTTTCATCGTCAATTTCCCTTACTTATGCAGCAATATACCTTCATCACCTGCATACGGGGTTTATATTTCTCTTTTAATTCGATACGCAAGAGCATGCTCTACGTATGTACAATTTCTAAAACGAGGTAAATTATTGACAAACAAGTTGATGAAACAAGAATATCAGCAGTCTCGTTTAAAGTCATCATTTCGTAAGTTCTATTGTCGATACAATGACCTTGTCAGCAAATACAATTTATCACTGATTCAAATGCTGACTGACTTTTTTCATACTAATTGTTAGGCCATTATTTTCAATCTGAATTGTCGACGGATTTTACCGTTATTTCCTGATCATGACAACAGGACATGGAGCACACGGCGGGTGTGACCGGTCGGCAGGGGATGCTCACTTCTCTCTGGCACCTGATCCCACCTCTGATGTTTTGGAGGTCTGTGTTTGTTCTGCTCCTATTTTGTATTGTTTAATGGACTTTTGAGCTTGAATACTGTTCGTTATCTCCATATATTTCATTCATACACTCTTCTTTAAAATAGTTGTATAATAAGGTAGACAAGAAAAGGAATGGAATAGTTATTCCTGATAATAACATACACTGTACTTGATTCAATGATTGAGATTTACAATCGGGCATAACTAAGAAGTATTAAGATAAAAGTTGATCCCCTTTAATTATTAACATACGGTTCCACCCTTATACCATGTATACCGAATAATGAAACATACAATAAAATGCAGTAATATGTGAAAATAACTAACAGTTAATAGATTAATAGATCAATGAAACAATAAAAAGTTAAAAGTAAAAAGAAACAATACAAACAGGGACCTCTGAAAACATCACGCGTGGGATCATGCGCCAGGGAGGAGCAAGCATCTGTTGACCGGTCACACCCCTGTTTGTCTCTTTCCATGATCGGACAAACAGAAAAAACGTAGACAAAATTCAAAATAAAAATTATGGCTTTACAATTTGTATTAAAGACGACAGTTAACATTTAACCTATGGATAGATTGTATTAACCATAGAGTCTGCGAAATGTTGACTTTAATAAACGAAATTGTTTAGGTCGTATTGGTCATAACGATATTGCATGATCATTAGCCACCCCGTTCAAGATATTATTCGTGCGTGGAACATGTTTTTGCGTATCGAATTAACTGGGATATCTTAAGCTCATATTTAGATGAGAATGGTATATTGCTATATGAAAAAAGGAAACTTGACGATATAAAAGTTTATCATAAAGTTTAGGTGTTAGTTTATGTTTATCATAAAGTTTAGGTGTTAGTTTTTTCTATTAGAACATCCAAATATATATATATATATATATATATATATATATATATATATATATATATATATATATATATATATATATATATATATATATATATATATATATATATATATATATATATATATATATATAAATGATTACCGTCAATTGATGAAACGTTGTCGATATATGTCGATATGAAGACCATAAGAGACAAATAAACTTTTTATGTAAAAGTTTTTAAATAAATTCTATTTCATATGAATACTGAAACATATCTGATTCTAAGTGACCAGCATATGTATTCATGGGAATTTCAACAGGTCTCAAAAGACTGCATAGAAATCGTCATTAAGGAACTCCGTCATCCTTTAAATATCATTAACAGAGCACATGTGTGTAGAATCTGAATCTTTTTAACGAAAAAGATTTGTAGACGACTAATAAAAAGATATGAAAATTTACAAATTCCATTTTCCTTGAAAAAGTTCTTGTTTTTTTAATGTCAAAAAATGACTGGTCTTTAATTTATCGGGGTAATCATCGAATACCTGTTCGCTTTGAGGTTTCGGTTTTGGTAAGTTTTTTTTTTATTTTAAACTTTCTAAAAGTTGTTAGATTTTTCGTGCACGTAAAGAACAAGGAAAGAGGGTTGGAAGAACATTCACCAGTCCTGCTATGTATCTTTATGAAGATTTTAATGAGAATTCAGTAAAGGTATGGTAATTCAAATTCAATTTTGTTCTCAATATCTAAATCTGATATATGTTTTAAAGAATCTCTTCCTTAGATAGGGAAATAGGGGTAAAGGATAGATAAATACATGACAGTGTGAAATTCGGTCAAAGGTCCTCTTACATGCAATAATGTAATAATGGGCATCGCAAATAAAGACTTTGTTGTTTCCTGCTGGGACGTTGATCACTTAATCTACTTCTTCTGTAACTTCTGAAATACTGAAGACAGAAAGATAGATGGTTCTCAGATAGGATGTACCCTTTGTGGGCTTGTTTATATTGATGAAACCAAGGTTTACTAGATAAAAGAATATTTTGGAATAGATTTCACATATACAACAGGGACTAGCAGTTTCTCTCCAAGCACTTTGATTTACCTGGTCATTCTGTTCCGCAAGTTTTATGGTCGATACAATGACCTTGTCAGCAAATACAATCTATCATTAAGTCAAATGCTGACTGACGTTTTTCATACTTATTGTTAGGCCATTATTTACACACTAAGTTGTCTACGGATTTTTCCGTTTTTCCCTATCATGACAAAGATCACACGGCGGATGTGACCGGTCGGCAGGGGATGCTCACTCCTCCATGGCACCTGATCCCACCTCTGATATTTTTGGAGGTCCATGTTTGCTCCGCTCCCGATTTGTATTGTCTAAATGGTCTTTGAGCTTGAATACTGTTCGTTATCTCCATATTCCATTGTCTATAAAAATTTGAATTCTGTAAAAGATTTACCATCATACTTATAGCCCATTATTGAGTATACCATTCCGTAGACAACAAGAAGAATACTGGATTAGGAAACTATGAACGGCCTTTTCATACAGTTGCAATGACAATGTCGATAGTGTAGGGAATATTTCAAATCCACAGTGTAGCAATGTGAATGTAATGGAACTTTTTAACAATACATAGAGACCTAAGCATAGTCATGGACATCGGTCATACAATAAACCTATAATTCATGATGTCTCTTTTGATTCACTACCAACTTATGTAAATAAACGGTATGGTCTTCATCAAATTAACACCAAACTTTACTCTGTCCGTTTGAATGTTTTAAAAAGTTTATTTGAAAAGATCAAGGAAAGTTTATATTTGGATTCTTCGACACCAGAATACAGGCTCGGATCTGTGATTATGGATATTGCAAATCATAGGCTTTTTATACCGCCACGTTTTAAGGAAAAAATACTGCGAAAACAACTTGTTTTTCCTCAGACTTCAATATGCCAAACCGCTTCTTTTAAGGAAGAGAATACTGCTCAAACAACACGTTTGTTCCTTTAGCTTCGATTTGCCAACAAAGGAATTGACGCAGTAAATATTAGTAATATATCTTATCATAAAAGGGCCCAGTCTTTTATTCCACTATATTTCAAGAAGAAGTCCGTACATTGTATTTCTTACAAATATACATCTACTAATGCTTCCAAATTTTTTAATTACAAAAGACCTCTACAGTGCCTAAATATCGAACATCTGAAACATATTTCTCCTACATAGTCATGTTCTACTTCTCCTTACACCTCTGGTCCTGCTGGACACGTCATTACTGGTGAAATAAATATAGTTAATAATGAGGACCTTATATCACTTATTTTAAAAGGACCAAAACCCAGGGAACCCCGATCTTTCAACTCTCATCATAATTTCGTCAATATAATGAATTCTGACTTCGACACTTTCTCAGAATGGATTAAAAGTATAAGATGAATGTTGAATTCTCGAATTAAGCGGCTGAGGGGCAATATGAAACTATCTATTCTTCTGTCTTTAATAATTCAGAAGTGAAAAAAGAATTAGATAGATTATATGATCAATATGTCCCAGCTGACAAAGCAGGTAGCAACACTGTCTTTGTTTGTAAGGCTCATTATTTTAATTGTATTTTAGAGGAATTTGGATTCATTCTGCAAGTGATAATCCGACTAATACTCATAGTTCCCTTTCTAAGGAGGAAAGTCTTCAAAATCATATGTCAGTTTTAAATACTTTTAATATTCCCAACAATCAAATTGAACTTGAATTACCATACCTATACTGGATTCCTAAACTACATAAATCCTTACACACAAAGATACATATCGGGTTCCAGCAAATTTTACCAAGCCAAGCTTTTTTAACTCCTCACTAAAATATTAACAGCAGTGAAGGAGAAACTCTAGGAGTATTGTATATCAATATATTAAGAAGTGGTATAAATCAGACGTGAATACTCAAAAACTTCAAAGAACTTTTAGAAAATCTGAAATCACAAAATTTTAGCAATATCAGTAACATCAAAATTTGACTTTCCAAAACTTTTTACAACCATCCCTAACGATAAATTAAAGTCGAAGGTTCCATTTTACTAAGACCAAAATTTAATTTAAGGGAAACTTTATTTTTTTTTTACATCAGTTTAAAAAAGGCTTCTTTCTTTTTAAAAAGAATTTAGAAAGATATTTATGCATGCAATGTTTTAGCAGAAACATTTATTTTATTTTGCAAGATTTTACAATTAACTTTAGTTTTCTGTCTTAGTCATAGTTCTTTTGTAAAATAGGCCTCTTGCTTTTTGAGATCATCGACAACTATTTTTTTCTCAATAAAATGGAACTCGTAAATTAACTTACCCTATCATTAGTCATTTGCAGATAAAAAAAAACCCATTATGATTATACACACAATTACTCTGAAGTTGATAATAAAAAGTTGTTTGAGTTTTCATTGAAATCTATGTAGTTTTTGGAGTCCAGGTCTTCAAATAATCTGTCGGAATATCAATTAGTACTAATTACGTCCGTTATTAGCAGACTAAATTTTGTATTTATATGAAGAGAATTTATTAAAAAAAAAATTCTGCATGAAAAGAAATGGCGTTCAATTCAACATTTAGATATATCGACGACGTTTTTCTCTTAACAACTTATAACTCGAAATAAGAAAAACCACAGAGTCTGGGAAATTGTTTTATATTTAGATATTTTACTAGAAAAAGACGTTAAAAGTAACTTACAACAAAATTATATGATAAACGTGACGACTTTAGCTTTTTTCTACTTCCCTAATTTTTACCGTTTATCCAATCATGAACAAGTAGAACACCGTAGGTGTGACCGGTGGACAGGGTATGCTCTGGCACCTGATCCCAACTCTGATGTTTTAGAGGTCCGTCTTTGCTCCAAATTCGTATAGTTTTAATAGACTTTTAGCTTGATTTCTGTTCGTTATCCTACTTCATTGTCCCTCAGCCATTAAACACAAAATTTCAACATCCATCATACCTTTTATCCATTCTTACAAAGCCCGAAGGGCAAGGTTTTTATTCTCCATCAAAATCTCGAGACTGAAAGGTATATTCTCCAACAATTCCGACGACGAGGGATTATTTCTATTTTGCTACGTCGAATATTTAAGGTAGAACCTATGTCGGAAAAGTCTTTGTCACAAGATTTTCAAACTTTTCAAAATGATAAATAAGCACTCACTTATCATTCAGTTAAAAATATATGGTTGTTTCCTTGTTATTAAATGTAGTGCAGCCTGTGCAACTTGGAATGATAATTTTACACTGCGACTACATATTTTCAGTCATTTTTAGGGGTAGTGGTCATAAAGAGAATACAGAAAATCACAAAAATACTTCTTCAAACATCGTTGTTTAAAGACTTTATTAACTGAACCGTATTAAACAATATTATTCAAGAATAATTTCTTTTTTATTCAATTGACATAAAAGATTAATAAGTACTCATTTTAACAAATATAGGCAAATGAGCTCAAATTTTTTTTAGTCAATTTACCACCTAAATTTGTGAATATTTTTCAAAAGTCTTTGTCAGAATGATTTCAATTTTTAATATGATGAAGAACATACCCAAATAATTACAAAAAGTAATTAAAATATATACCTTTCCCCACAAACTAATGAGAGACACACTATTTATCAATACTTCTTTTGTTGACCTTTTTGCACTTACACAGGATTTAATTATTAAATGACTGTTTTGGGGTAACGTATAGATTTACAATGTGAATATTTATCAAAAAATATAATTTTTTCTAATTGGTGCAATAATATCGATATTCCGGTATACCACGATTCGCTAACAAAAGTATCGTTTTGCGATACGTTTTTCCAGTACCGGTTTATGGCTAAAATGCTTGGGCTTGTGATTTCTAAAGTAAAATATGAAATTTAAGATGCCAGAAAACCTTTCAATCATGCCAGATAATAAGGTTGCTGTTGTATGGTTGAATTCCGTTGCAAAACTGAAGTGAAATTGACAACAACTTTTTTTTTTTTGCTACAACCTATTTATAATACAGATATAGTTTTATTCACTCTGATTTAAATGGAGGTTAATAAACTAAGAAAAGAGCATTTTAACTGTTATCAAAAATATTGCAATACATATCGCAATACAGTTTAAAATATCGCAATATATCGCAATAAGAAATTCCCATCCGATACCCAACCCTATTAAAAAGAAAATATGTTAGGGAAACATTATTATTATACACCAACCATTATGAATATAATTAACAAATAATTATCAAAAGGAATGCACGTCATCTCTTCATAGACATTACAAAATTTACACACAATTTTAACAGATCTTTGACTCGGACACATTTCATCAAGATATTGTACTATTTAGATTTCTTAGGATTTTCGCATTCCTTCAAAATAGATTCATGCCATTCACATTATCATAGTTGTGTAACTTCATTTCATGAGACAGTCTTGGATTAAAGTCGTAAAGTACGTGAAAAAGTGACATTGAATTAATTATGTCGTCATAATGGATCTACCACCAAAAAGACGGACAAAACTCATTTACTCGATATGACGTCATACGACTTAGGTTTTAAGTTAAACCCCTCTTCAGAGAAATGCAAAAGCTAGATTTGGACGTCATCTGAAGTGTCTTATAACGTCACAATAGAATGCTCCATCTCGTTCATTTTTTTTCCCTCAAGCTTTAGAAAAAGTGCGATGTATTCCGAGGGCAATGTAATTTTTTCCCAAATAATATGCGTCAAATTCAAAAGATACCTCTATCCGTTTGATAGTGAACACAGTCAAAATTACAGAAAACCGATTCAAATATATTGATAATTTGTAATGACGTTTGTGATTTATATGAAAATAATGTCCGCGTTTACTCGATCATGACAAGGAGGGCACAATGCTCATTATTTGTATTGTAAGTATGGGCTTTTTAGAATGATATCATGGTTCATTACTTTTCACATTTCATTGATATGCAAGAGCATGTTCTTCGTACAATCAATTTCGAAACAGGGGTATGCTACTGACAAATATGTTGATGTGACAAGGTAAAGGGTATCAAGAGTGTTATTTATAGTCGTCAAAATTTTGCAAATTATACTGTGGATTCAACTACCTCGTTTTCAAATACAACCTTCCGCTAAATCTAATGTTGACTGAGGTTTCAATACAATTTGTTTGGTCATATTATTCAAACTTTTTGTCTCTAGATTACTTCGTAACCTCATCAAGAAGAGGGGCTCGCAGGGAGAGGGATTATTTGGGGAAATCTACTTTCTGCATAGAGCTCATTTCCATCTCTAAAGTAATCAGGGTCTGGGTTTGCTCTATTCTGAATTCTTACCATTAAATAGAATTTTAAGCTTGAGAACATGTTCATAATCTTTTCAGGTTATTTTTAAACATAAAATTAATACATCGGGGGAAAAGTGCAATTAAAACTATTATATTAACTTTTTAGCTTCAATTTTTATCTGATTGTTAGGAAACAAAATATAAACAAACAAAGAATATGCTTACTTTCTGCTTTCTCACTTTCTTGGTGTTATTTTTGTAAATCAATCAGTCTTTTAATGTTCCCCCTGTTTCCGAATATATATAATATTTTCAAGGTAAAATAAAAAAAAAATTATAATGACATTCATACCAATAACAGTTGTTGAGTTTTCCAATGCATTTGTCCTATTTTTTCATAAGGAAGTTGAAAAATCATGCTGTACCGTGCAGACAAACGTGACTCTTTCAATAAAAAGACAGACTATACGAAGATAAAAATATTTTCATTTTCTTCATATAATTGGATTTTGTACTTAGGCATGGAATAATACATTTTGTCTTCATCAGTTCTTACTCTCTAAGAAGTACATCACCTATAGTTCTTCTATAACAAGCATATAATTTACTCCTAGGAATAGAGATAGGGGCTTGGTAGAGCTGGAACCGGCAATGTATCTGTGAAAGGATTTTTGCTAAGTTTACGAATCCAGTATAGGTATCCAGTAACCTGATTTCTAATGTATATAATATTTTTCTGGGCGAAAATCCAAATCTATACTGATACATTCATTCTTTTACAGTGATCGATTTTTTCAACGTAATTTTGTCTTATTTTTTCAAAAGGAACTTTTAAAAATCGTTTGATAAGTCTTTCTGAAACGTACAGACACATGTGACTCTTTCTTTTCTATAAGAAGATAACTAATGTTCGCAGAGAAAATTAAATTTTCTTCAAATTGCTGGATTTTTTTACCAGAGCATAAACTGACACATTTCAATCACGAGAGTTTTCACTGTCAGAATTGATCCACCTTTAGAATCCTCTATTACTATCAAATACTTTTAAAATAAACTAATGTGAAAATTTCAATTTCACTTTCTTGTCATTTTTTTCTGTAATCATAGAGCTTGGAATATTTCTTTGTTAAAAACAAACAGTCCCAAGAGGAATTTCTATCTTTCGTCCAATGCCCTTGTCAAATATAACCTTGAATTGATGTTGTGATAGAGTTTTGGGTTAAATAGAGTGTTTGTTTAGCCAATAATATGCTTCCTTTGTTTCATGTTTCGAGATTACACAAATAATAATAGAGCAAGCGCAATAAAGCGGTTTTTTTTCTTTTTTTCTGCAATGCTTCCTACAGTTCATTTCCATATAAACAAGGAAAGAAGGACACATAATGTTTATTTATTTATTTACATATTCAGAAGTGAAATACTTTAATTTATCTATTGAATAAAAGTGATATTTTCACAGTAAAATATATCATAAGGCATCTCGAAGCAAAACTCCATTCCCTAACGAAGAGTGTTATAAATAAAATACTCCTTGTAGAAAGAGAGCTGAGTAATAAACAATCCTGGCACAGACATAAACTACCAAAGTTCTCCAAATTGTATCCAATTTCAATCCATTTTTACAGTTTCTTCATTTCACAATCGCATAGCTATGATGTCACAACTGCTTAGCTGTGACGTCAAAACCTACCACACTACGTTATGAACCGACAGGGGCATCAAAAAGACCAAAAGAATGTAATAAACTAGTAAATCGAATGTTCTCAGTGGGGATGTCATGGTATATTCATTCCATGAGTTGATACAGATGTATTCAAATGGTAATTTTCAGATTTTTTTTTCTCTTTTTTGTTTTGTTTGTTGTTTTTCTTTTGTTTCTTTTTTTACTCAAACAAGAAAGAGATAGCTATCAATGGGCACAGTCCGGAAAGATCTCACTCTCTCCTATAAATTAGCAATCAATTTTTATCCGCCAATTTTTCACACTATATTCCTGAATAGAGATCTATTAAATCAGTTAATTTTGATTGAGTGTATCAAAAGAATAGTTTGGTTTATAAAAGCATCCCGTCTTGTATTCCACCATATTTAAAGTTGGTGTCCACATATTGTATTTCTTACAAATATACATCGACTATTGCTTCCAATCTTTTTAATTACATAAAACTCTACAGTACCTAGATTTTGAACATCTTAAACATAATCCTCCAACGTGTTCATGTTCTTCTTCACCCTTCAACCATAGTCCTGCTGGACAAGTTATTACTGGTGACTTTGATATAGTTAATATTGAGGACCTTAAATCACCTATTTTAAAAGGGCCCAAATTTAAGGAATCCCGATCTTTCAACTGCATCATAATTTCTTAAATATTATGAATTCTTTGGAATATCACGCCAGGCGATGGGCGAAGAATGAAAAAGAAGACCTTGTCACTTTGTCAGAATAGTTGAAAAGTACCAAAGGGACGTTCAGATCTCTAATTAAGCGATTGAGGGACAATATGAAAACCATCTATCCTTCTGTCTTCAATAATTCAGAATTTAAAAAAGAATTAGACAGATTACACGATCAGTATGTACTGGTCCCAGCCCAGCTGACAAAGCAAGTAACGACATTGTCTTTATTTTAAGGCTCAATATTTCAATTGTATTTTAGAGGGATTTGCCTTTAATTCTGAAAGTGGTAATCCATCTTATACCAACAGCTAACTTTCTAAGGAGAAAATTCTTCAAAAACATTCCCAATAATCAAAATGAATTTGAATTATCATACCTATACTGGATTCCTTAACGACATTAACAGTCTTACAAACAAAGATACATAGCGTGTTCCAGTAAATGTTCTACCAGGCCTCTTTCTTTACTCCTTACTAAAATAATAACAGCAGTGAAGGCGAAACTTCAGGAGTACTGTACAACTATGTATTCGAGAAGTGGTGTAAATCAGATGAGATGTGAATGCTTAAAAACTCCAAGGATTTTTTTAGAGAAAATAAAGTTTTACAAAAATGAATAACATCAATAATAAATATAAAAATAAAATGCGATTTTTCAATTCATCCATTCCTTCGCGATAAACTAAAGTCCAGGCTTTTTGAAATCATTGACAGCTGCAATTTCAAAAAAAATATCTACCTTGCCATTCGTCATTTGCAAAATTATTTTGCTAAAAACTTTCTGATTGTACACACAAGCACTCTGAAGTAAATATTAAAAAGACGCTTGAGTTTCTGATTGACAATATACACGTATATGTAGTTTTTGGAGTTAGGTCTTCCAACAATCTGTCGGAATCTCATGGGTAGCAATTGCGGCCCGTTATTAGCAGACGTATTTTTGTATTCATATGAAGCAAACTTTATTAAAAAAAACTTATACATAAGAAGAAAAAGACACTTGCAGTGGCGTCAAGTCGACATTTAGACATATCAATTAACAATAGTTACTTCCATTCATATGTGGATATATACCAATGAAGTTGAAATAAAAGATACCAGCGAGTCTGATACATCTGTTTCATATTAGTATTTGGATACTTCACTAAGAAAGACGTTGATGGTAACCTAACAACAAAACTTTATGATAAACGTGATGACTTAAGCTTTTCAATCGTCGTTAACTCCTCTTACTTATGTAGCAATATAACCTTATCACCTGTTCATAGGGTGTATATCTCCCAGTAGATTCGATACGCATGAGCATGCTTCACGTACGAACAATTTCTAAAACGAGGCAAGCTATTGACAAACAAGTTGATTAAACAACGATATGCGCAGTCTCGTTTAAAGTCATCATTTCGCACGTTCTATGGTCCATACAATGACTTTATCAGCAAATACAATCTACATGTATCATTAAGGGGAATGCTGACTGACGTTTTTCTTACTAATTTTTAGACCATTATTTAAACACTGAATTTTCTACGGATTTTTTCCTATTGCCCGATCATGACAATGAGGAAATGGCGGGTGTGAACGGCAACAGGCTTACTCCTCCATGGCACGTGATTCCACCTCTTAATGTTTTTAGAGTCCTTGTTTGCTCTGCTCCGGATTTGTATTGCTTTAATGGATTTTTTGATTTATGAATTTCATAATGCTTTAGTCACTTGATCATCTCTGGCCTTTCGTAACTATATTTAGGTCGTACGTAATACGATAAAAAACATTAAAAAATATATCTGTAAAAATACCTACATAAAGTGGATGAAAGTACGTGAAATATTGTATCATAAATTATATTACATTGATGGAAGAACGATGACACATTTGAAATTTGACACCTCTTTTAAGACATTATTTTTATAGAGATGGCTATAAAAAGCTAGCTATATCTAATTTAGAATTCGATTGTCATACCAATTGTTAGACCATTGTTTTTACACTTTTTTCCGCTACAGAATACTCTGTTTACCTGATCAATATATAGGGCTCCGATGTGTCCGGTCGACAAGGGATGCTTACTTCTCCTAGGTACCTGATTCTACCTCTGGTGTTTTCGGGTTTAAAACGTTAGTAATTGACCAAAAAATCGGTTTTTATGAGGAATAAAGGAAAATATATTCGGTTATGAAGAATATTATCTTTGAACATCTTTTGTTCATCCATTCAATTATTATCCTATGATCGAAGTTATTCATACTTGATAAAAAAAATTATTTTATTAGAATGCATTTTGAGTACCAAATAATTACATACGTATACACTAATACAGAATAAAGAAAATTTGCACTAAATGACGTCAATACTAGCACCTTGTAAAAACATTTACACAGCAGACAAAGCTGCAATTTTAGTTTTAAATGAATTTCATATTTATTAATGTTTATATATATATATATATATATATATATATATATATATAAATATATATATATATATATATATATATATATAATTTATTTATTTATTTAGTGTAAATAAAATAATTTTTCCCTTCGTTTCCTAATGAATATAATATTCTCGAAAATAATGAAAAGTAATCGAAAACAATCATGAGTATATCTAAGTGGTCGATCTTTAAAATGTAATTTTTTCCTATTTTTTCATTTGGAATTTAAAAACCATTGACATAAATCATTCTGAAACGTGCAGATACATGTGATTCTTTCAATAAAAAGACGAAGGCAGACAAATTTCCATTCTCCCCAACTTATTGGGTTTTGCAATTGAAGATAAATTATACCTTTTGTCCATGTCAGAATTCACTCTCTCTCTCTCTCTCTCTCTTAAACAAAAATCACCTTTAGATTCCCTTGGGTCAAAAGCAATGTTTTTTTTCAAGTATGAACATCTTTTGTTCATCCATATTTTTCTTATCTCATTATCAAAGTCTGAGTTTTGACACTTAACGAGGACCCAAATTGTATGTGAATGCGGATTTGATATTATCATAAAAGCAAATAAAATACATAATACAATAATACAGATTTGCCTCATTTCTGACGGGGAAAAATAGTCATTTTTTTTTTCTTTTTCTTGACATCTTAGCTTCATCCTTACACGATTCCACCAAGTCCCTGCAACACTGAATCCAAGCGCCTTAATTTTACAATTTTTGTAGAGGTCATTGCAGCCCGGAGGACCGGGCTGCTCTATACATATAAGTTTAAGTGTTGGTATATGGGGATTGAGATGGGAAAAGTTATTCAGAATTAAAGGTTTTCTAAACATTAAAAAGATTGTTAATGAGAATGTTCTGTCCCTTTATAAATTACGAGATACACAATATATTTACTTCCATAAAGTGAATCTGTAAAAATATGTATGTTTTTCATATTTAATATATAAAGTTGCTTATCATTTACTATCGAAAAAACGACAGGTCCCATTTTTTAGAACATCGAATTTTACTTATCGCATAAAAACGTAAAAACGTACTTTACACAGTTCGTGTTTATATTCTTAAAAAGAAAGACATTTTTGAAAATAAGTGATGCATGTGTCTGGTTTCAATTGATATTTTATGCAGCCAACATTTACTTGAGGAATTGATAAAGTTTAAAAGGGTATCGTTTTTGTTCGATTTTCATCCGACTATAAGTTTTCAAAATATTCTCGACTATCGTCTCCATCATTTAGACGCATGCCTTTTTCACACATATCGAAGCGGTTTGATGATCAAGACTCATTTCCATTGTTTACTTTATTTATTTCCCGGGCGACAATTGATGGTTACATCAATGTTTTCTTGTTTTATTTAGAGTAATCATGCAGTGCACAGCTGGATGTCCCTGATTTAATGTTTTAGTTATGAAAATTCTCTATTTTAAATTGTTTATTCTCCACTTCTTTTAGCACAGGTGAAAGGAACTATATTTGCCTCTTTCTGATCCCTTTTACACATCTTTGGAATGTCCGAAATCTGGCTGACATTGGTTCAGCTGTTTCAGAGAAGAAGCGAATAAATTCAAAAGTTTACAACGTATCGGAATCGCACGAGATTGGATAGCAACAGGTCATAGGAGTGACTCAGTCGACCTAGAAAATAAAGATACAATAGGTTAAATTAAACATCGTGCTTGAACTAGATACAGACTAAACTTGCATCCCTTAATACAAATCAGTTTCTCTCTTAACATACCCTATTCTCAAACGCTGATGTGGTTTGGGCAATTTTGAAATACATGTAATTCATGACATTTACAATGAATGGAATCTTGATAAAGGTTCTGAGAAATAAGGAAATTAATTATAGTTCATTATAAAGAAACTTTGTTTTGCATACTAAAATCAACCTGCTTAAAAAGGCAAATATTTGACCATCCTTGTTGAGATTATGTTGTTATCAAATGGCAAAGCTACCATAGCCTCACACAATCCTAGAATTAAGCAGGATCAAAGGAAACACCCACATCCTGAAAAATCCCAGGATCCGTCCCCATTATATTAGCTGTCCAAAAATACAATGTTCAGATAATTATTTACGTCTAAATTAACGTCTAACTTTGGCTAGAAGAAAACTTTTCAGTTTATTTTATTTTGTTTAATTTTTTTCATTTTGTTTAATTTATATTTTATTTTATTAATTTGTTTATTTTTTTTTTATTTTTTTGTTTTTGTTTTTTTCTTGTTTTTTTTTTGTTTTGTTTTGTTTTTTTTGTTTTTTTGTTTTGTTTTGCAATGAACACACATTTATGTACCTATCTCTTTAGTAATTAAAGACAATGTCTAATACACAGTCAGCTTTATTTCACTCCTTATTCTAAAGAAATAACTAGAAGTACTCGTGAACACGAGTTATAATTAGGAACTCTCATAGTTTTGAGTCGGTCTAGAAGTGTGTCAAACATGGTACGTTATTATCGAAACCTGTGCTAAATATTGGGTAAAAAAAAGCCGTTGCTGGGAGCAAATGACGAAGTTGACAATAAAAGGAGAATAGTTGACGATGTTGCAGAGTTTGCTGGCATTAATTCGTCAGGTGTTTTAACCAATTTACGGGAGCTATTAAAGTTCAAAAGAGGTTTTGCTTTAAGAGTGTGACATACTTTCTTATAAAAACCAAATGGCATCTGAGTAGTTATAACCCAACCGCAACTCGATATGTTTGCAAATCTTAACGCTTTGAAAATAAACAAGCATTCTGAGAGTATTGCATAAAATGGAGTCTCAACTAATTTTTTATTTGTCTAAACTATTTTTTTATTCAAAAATCATCTTTTCAGTGGTTAAATATAAAAGGTTCATTCTTCAAGTTTGAAAAAAGTGTCATATGGCACAAAATTGAAATGATAAAAATCCACAATTATAATTTGTGGAAAATGTGGCTAAAATGGTAAGAGAAAAGAAATTAATTTCCACTTTGGGGTGTTTCTATTGAAAACATTTTTGCATTTTTCACTATCAAGATCAGCATTGTTGCAATGCCATATAAATTAGTAAATCTGTATGTGGATGCAGGCAATACACACTTTACTTCTCAACATTCCTCAATGCAGAGAATTATTGATTTTGGAGAATGAATGCAAAGCTTTGGTCAACAATTAAGTCTCTCAATACTGGCATTATCTGACTTTATGATTTATCAATGAAGTCAGGCATTGGCCGACTTCAGTGTCTCTCATTGCAGGCATTGGCCAACTTCAGTGTCTCTCAATGCAGGCATTGGCCGACTTCATGAGTTCTCAATGCAGGCATTGGCCAACTTCATGAAATCTCAATGCAGGCATTGGCCGACTTCAGTGTCTCTCAATGCAGGCATTGGCCAACTTCAGTGTCTCTCAATGCAGGCATTGGCCGACTTCAGTGTCTCTCAATGCAGGCATTGGCCAACTTCAGTGTCTCTCAATGCAGGCATTGGCCGACTTCAGTGTCTCTCAATGCAGGCATTGGCCAACTTCATGAAATCTCAATGCAGGCATTGGCCGACTTCAGTGTCTCTCAAAGCAGGCATTGGCCAACTTCAGTGTCTCTCAATGCAGGCATTGGCCGACTTCATGAGTTCTCAATGCAGGCATTGGCCGACTCCATGAGTTCTCAATGCAAGCATTGGCCGACCTTCATGAGTTCTCAATGCAGGCATTGGCCGACTTCATGAAATCTCAATGCAGGCATTGGCCAACTTCATGAAATCTCAATGCAGGCATTGGCCGACTTCAGTGTCTCTCAATGCAGGCATTGGCCAACTTCAGTGTCTCTCAATGCAGGCATTGGCCAACTTCACTGTCTCTCAATGCAGGCATTGGCTGACTACATGAAATCTCAATGCAGGCATTGGCTGACTTCAGTGTCTCTCAATGCTTTACGAGTTCTCAAAGCAGGCATTGGTAGACTTCAGTGTCTCTCAAAGCAGGCATTAGCCGACTTCAGTGTCTTTCAATGCTGGCATTGATAATTCATTTCAGTTAGACTAGTGTAAATTAGTGTAGTCTTTGACTGACTTAAGATATTTCTCAAACAGAGGTTTTTTGAAAATTCTTATTAGAGGCAATTACATGTTATTTTCACATTTCATATTACTAGGTGGCAATATCTTATAATAACCTTTTGTGCAAAAATATTAATTTTTTTTTACAGTTAAATAGTTAAAACATATTTATTCATGTAATTCAGCCAGCTGTTTTCCTCCTTTTTTGTTGCAAGTACCCGCCAGTGTATACCTGAAATTAAAAAGATATGCTTTTAATCAAGTTTGGTGTCAGGTACCAAACTTTAATTTAAACAATTTTATTGTATCAGAAATATAATTTTTGAGTATTTAATGTATGTTTTATGCACAAATCCATGTTCCATGAAATATCTTAAATTTTGTATATTTAATGTATGTGTTATGCACAAAAAAGTGTTCTATAAAATCTCATAATTTAAATGGTTCATTATTATAATTATTATTCATACTAATGACTTTCTCTTTGTCCTATCATCCAGCTCTTGGAGGGTTCTCTCTACTGGGTGAATGGAGGTGGGAGATTCACTCAATTCTCTCCTTATCAAGTTTTCCAAGGGAAAATTTATCTATAAAAATATTCAAACATTGAATAATAGTTAAAATCTTATAAACATCTAGGAGGATTTTCATCACAATCCATTTTCTGAGACCTATGCTCTAAATTTCACCTATTTTTCTCTCAAATTCCCAACACTGATTTTCATCAACAACCATAGCATTAGATTTAAATGGAATATAGTCTGAAGTATGAAGTGATGCTAACTTATTCAGAAATAAATATTATGTCTAATCATGATATGAAGAAATTTTGAGTCATTGAATCAAAAAATTTAATATTTTTTTATCTCAACATAAAAGTAAAATTTGAGGTATATATGAAAATAATATTTACTGACATACCTATATGTTTCATATTACAAAAGATAATGAAGCGTTGCTTTTTAAATCAAAATATCCCATTTTTTTCTCTGCTTGGAAAAAAATGCATCTATCTACAAGAGTTATCTTTCCATATATCACACATTGAATATTTTAGGATATTGACTGGAAACTTTATTTACATTGGTTGGTGGTGTAAGATAGCTTTCTCTCACTGTTGATGAGAACTCTTCCCACCATTGCTTCTCATCAGGTTTGAGAAGTTCAGACTCTTACAACTTTGGGCAGGTTTCCTGAACTATTCTGCTTAGGTACATGCTTTTCTCTGTAGGCACCACGCATTTAGGGTTTGTTTTCAAAAAACCCATGTCCTACATTTAGAAATAATATACAATTACAATGCTAGTGAAAAACACCAGTTACATGTACTATATTTGAAGTAACTTGCATTTTATTTAAATATATAGGTAGGTATAATCAAAGGATAATTGTTCCTTCCAATGTAATTACCGAGTATGATCTTCCTATACTAAGAGATTGTGTACGATATCACCGACATGTTGGATGCAAAGTGTCAGAAAATGGAAGAAGGGATCAATCTACTAGTAATCCGTAATTTGTTAAAATTTACAAGAAAGTTAAAATTCAAATTGTCAAAAAAAAAATACACAAGTACTGATGGTTTAAATTGGGTCTTGCACTTATATTATCATTATTATCAGAGATGATGTAGTTAAACAGTCATGTGACCAGTCCTTCATTCCCTTCAGTAAGAGTTTTACTGATTAGTCCACTAAAACATTTTATTCAGAGAACATTATCGGCTTAAATTACTAATGCAATAACCTTAAAAATTTGAATCCCACACTTGTCCTGTTGATGTTCATAGGTGTTTTCATCTTCAATGTCTGGCAGCCATCTCTCCCCTTCACCCCTTCTATAGTGGAATATGGGTGTCCTGCTTTCTGCAGTAACAATCATTGATTAACAAGTTTTTTTTTTCTTTTTTGTTAAAGAAAAGTACATGTAACATAAAATATTATTATAAATTGTAATCACAAAAATCATAGTGTATAACAAATCAAAGCAGTTTTTTTGTTGTTTTATCATTCTGTGCATATTCCTGTACCTTTGTCAAGGGTATGGATTCTAAATTCAAACTGATCTCCTAGACCATGATTGCTGACAAGATGATTTAACACCCACTCTTTGAAATCCCAGACAACCTTGACAAATTTCCCTTCCTTGATGAAACTCAATTTCTGAGAAGTATTAATCAAATCTGAAAAGAAGGGAAACAACTTGTTATAAACTGTACAAGATAATATATATATTTATTATATATTCAAGTGTGTATCACTCAATTTTCCTGTAGATTTCGTACAATCATGCGACGGTGTGATCCGACTTTCCGGATCACCACACTGCGGTTTTCTGAATCCATATCACCCCTCTCTGAAATTGATGACGTAGTACACAGAAACATGACGTTATTTTTCATGCGCATCAAAAAGTTCCTTGACAAAATGCTTTGTTTAATGGAAAAATCTTATAAAAATTGATCTCAAAAGTTTTTTAAAACTATATTTTGCTAGTTGTAAGGGGGATATATAATAAATTTATCATTATAACAGTAACTTGATCCGAAGAGCCGTATCACCTCTCGTTGACAGGCGCGTCTCGTTTGATCTGATGATCCGCGCCTTTCAACTCGACGTGATACGACTCTTCGGATCAATTTACTGTTATAATAATGTATATTTATCATATACTTAGTAGTAAATACACCGAATCTGCACTGTGTGATACGGAGGACGTCACAATACACCGTATCAAGGACCGGTCTGAAAATCCATATCACGTATCAGACCGGCGGGCAAAAATCCATATCAAACTGAACTCAGCCAGTTTATAGGGTATTTTTGGGGTTTATAAAATAATAAACACTAAATCCACTTAACTATACTTATCATGGCAGTTCTATAATACCTTAACCATTTTCAGAGATGTTAAAAGAGGAGTTCCTGGGGATAGACTGCGTAGCTTTGTTGAACACAAGCTTCAAGACCAGAACTACAAAACAAAGCCCCTTGTATTTCAAGAGGATCCCTTGGCTTTCCTTCAGGCGGGGAAACTGGAGACGCCTGTAGATATTTCCATTTTTAATGAAGAAACAGTAAGTCATGTTTTTTCCTATTGACTTTAGGTTTCTGTTCTAATTCAGACATGCATATAGTATGTAAAAATGTTTATCAAAAATACAATTTGAAAGTGCTATTGAACATGTTGAATACAAATACATGTATAAGCATATGTAATCAAATAAACTAGTTTGAGTATAAATTATCCAAACTTCAAATGATTGTTCTATTATTATTTTTATTATTATTTATATTCTAAGTTGTAATGTAGATATTTTTAATAGTTTTCAACATGCATATCAAGAGGATTTATTTTATTGCATTTAAGCCATGCAGTTTTACATTTTTGTTTTATGTTTAATAATTAAAGCCTGACTGACAACCCCTCCTAAGGATATGTATGGACCTTCCTTTGCTGCATGAAAATCACACCTTTATATTAACAACGTCATGGAATAGTGTCAGTGATACAAAGAAAGGATTAGAATTGATGTACCCTAATAAGAGTTCAACAGTTGTTGTATTTTATAACAAGAAGAGCGAGTACTGATACATGTTTTATAAGTGTTTATTTTGAAATTGTCTAATTATTCATGTATTTATTTATCAGTCTCATGATATTGTTTTCATATAAACATGCAGTTGTGAAGTTCCAATTGTTTTTGCGTAAAGTTGATTAAGTCAAATACAGAAGAATTATAAAAAAGACCAGTGTAAATCATATGATACTTATATCAAAAACATGGGACAAAAAGAATCTCCTTTTAATTTGTTCTGGAATATGATTTTCATGCAACTCATTGAGTTCTTTCTATCACCTTATTGAGATGCTTTGGTGGTGGTGGTGGGGGGGGGGGTGGCGTTGGTAAAAACACTGCTTCATATCCATCCACAAACCACTGGAAATTCTATACAATTTATATTATATCTGATAAGTTTATAATATGTTTTATTAAAAAAATGGAATAACATAACTTTGGTATAAGAATAAATCAATACTGCAATAAGTATGTTTTCTTTATTTATGTTTAACTGTATTACAGTAACTGAATAGGTATTTTACAAATTTATTTCAGCTAACTTCACCTAGCCTTTTGTATGCCTACTTTCAAATAAGGCTGGCATGAAGGGGCTACCTGCCTTAGTTGAAGCAATATCAAAGCCCTTGTTCTTTGAGAAAATTTTGGCCCACTTGATTACGAGAAATGGCAATCTGGTAGTTTTCCACTGTGGAAAAGGTAAAGAAAAAATAAGACATTTATTGAAGGAATGGAATTATGTATATACCAGATATTATGAATTGTATATAAACTAGACATTATGAAGTTTTATTTATTGAGCAAAATATCATTTTTCAGGAGAAGCACTGCAGGCAGGAAGGAAAAAGGCCTGAATGTTGTTGGGATTGATGCGAGAAATGAAATGGTCCGATCCTGTAATAAATTATTATATTAAAAAAAAACATTTCTAATATGTTAGAAATGTTAAAATTTGTTTCAGCTTCTTGTGTTTCTACCTGATAGAAGAACTTCTTCCAACATGGAACAAAGAAGTTAAACTGTCCAGGAAATAAGTTCTTTACAATTATTTATCTGGCACAGCTAAATTTCAATAAAAAGTGAAATGTAAGACAAAAATAGAGGGATCCTAATCCAATTAGAAGAGAAATATACTACAGAAAAGTAATATTAATTTAATAAGGACCCTCCAATGCCTGCATTGGCTCTACATATTAGATCATCCTGTACCTGCATTGACTCTACAAATAAGGTCATCCAGTGCCTACATTGACTCTACAAATAAGGCCATCCACAGCCTACATTGGCTCTATATATTGGGCTGTCTCATGCCTTTATTGGCTCTACATATTAGGTTGTCCAATGCCTGCATATTAGGTCGTCCAATGCCGGCATTGGCTTACTACACAGTCAGTCAATGCAGGCATTAGCCGACTACTTAGTCAGTCAATGCCGGCATTGGACCTTGAGAAGTCACCTAATGCCTGCATTGGCTCTTATGAGAGAGTCGCCCAATGCCTGCATTGGACCTTGAGAGAGTCTCTCAATGCCTGCATTGGCTCTTATGAGAGTTGCCTAATGCCTGCATTGGACCTTGAGAAGTCGACTAATGCCTGCATTGGCTCTTATGAGAGAGTTGCCCAATGCCTGCATTGGACCTTGAGGGACTCTTCCAATGCCTGCATTGGACCTTGAGGGACTCTTCCAATGTCTGCATTGGACCTTGAGAAGTCACCTAATGCCTGCATTGGCTCTTATGAGAGAGTCGCCCAATGCCTGCATTGGGCCTTGAGAGGGTCTCTCAATGCCTGCATTGGCTCTCATGAGAGTCGCCCAATGCCTGCATTGGATTTTGAGATAGTCATACGAGTCAGGCAATGGCTGCATTGCCAATTGAGTGAAAGAGAGTCTCAATGCCTGCATTGGCCCTTTAGATATTCGTGCAATGCCTGCATTGGCCAACGATGAACACATTCCCTTGACAGATTGTCATGAAATTCTTGCATTGGCTTTACTATAAAAAGATTTTCAAAATTTTTTAGACATTGGTGATTCTTAGCGGAATTTACAAATAATATTTCGTTTTCGTAATAATCGTCACTGCATTGCAAGTTATTTATTTTCCAAGTGTTCAAATAGATTTTGTATTCCTTTAACGCTAAATTGCATTAGTCTATTACATTTAGAACAATTTCAATTGCATATGTGATTAAGATAAAATTCAAATCAGAATGAGAAGAAAATTGCAAAAAATTGAATGAACACACAGTCAATATTTCCGTAAAGACTTCTATCACATGAATTTGGAAATGGGCAATTAAAACCATAAAATGTGTTTCGGGATACTTTTGTAATCATAAACAACTTCCTTCATAAAGTCGTTAAATTATATTCACTCTGGTAGTAGAAGCCAAGATTTTTTTTCCACATTACCTAAAACATTGATCTTAAATTAAAAAAAAATAATTAAGCCTAATAAAATTTAGTTGAGACTCCATTATAAGCAATACATGTCCCCTACCGGTATCCCCTTTTCTTTTAAGGATGTCATTTTATAAGACCCTGTCTATGATAACTGCGACCCCCCCCCCCCCCAAATGTGGACATTTCGGATTACTTGTTTATGAATGAAATGTTAGAATGAAATCTGTCTTACAAAGACGTGCTTGACTAAAATTACATAATGTATGAATACCATGACAATTACTTACGTTACTCGTTTTCCCTAACCTAACCACCCGCTAAAACTTGTCTGCCTTTAACTTATAAATAAATAGGTATATAAAAAAACAAATCAAATCGGGAAAAATATTCAGTCTTTATTGCATCATGTATTATTTTGCCAAGTATATTAAGTATTCGCTGGTAGGAATTGCTGAAAACAATGTACAATATTACTTTACCGTCGACAACCTCGTTTTTGGAACATTTTAGTGCAGCACGAACCCGATTATAAAAAAGAGGAATGCTCAAAACTGATTTACTCTAGCACCTGTTGGTCAAACGTGACAGAATTCAAACTTGATCTATAGTTTGTCACTATAAAGCTATCTAGCAAGTTTGAAATGAATAATTTTAAACCTGACAACCTCGTTTTGTAACATTAATATAGTGCAGCACGAACTCTATCTTGAACTATAACAAAAAAGAGGAATGTTTAAAACTGATTTACTCTGGAACCTTTTGGTTAAATGTAATTATTTACATTTGCAAATATTTTTCTTAGATGAACCTATTGAAGAGGAAATATGTTCAATTCTGTATGAACTTATTAGGGGGTCAGAGGTCATGGCGTGACCGAATCACACAGCAAGACGATATCTTGTCTACATATTTCTGTCACAGTGACACTGTTTCGGAACTTCTGAGCCGTTAAAGCGATGAAAAAGATAAAATTATTGAAACATATATTTTTTTTGTTCAACAAATGATAATTATATCTTTCTTGGGTGTGAAGAATGTTTATAATTAGCCTAAAATCACGCTTACCTTTTTAACCCGAAATTCCTTTGAAGGTATGTAAACTGAAGACGATATACCACCGCTTTTGACTTCATATATAAAGAACTCTTACAATAATAGTAAGATTATTCTCAGTAGCGATCATTGTTTTTTCATTACGAACAGTTATTTCCTGAACTGGACGGCTTAACATCCATGTAAATATTCAAATGTTGGAGCGAGGCGAACTCTGAAGAACAAACAGCTTCTAGGTCATTGCGCGTCACAACATAGCAATACGGCGGGCCGTTTGTGTAATAAATGCAGTTCTACTCAGAATATTCCGTCTCAAATGTAAATAAAAGTAATAAACAACAATGTTAAAAAGTTCACTGGGAAATGAACTTGGTTGGTACGTGATCAAATCTTCTGAGAAGCCCTTCGGGCTTCACAGGATTTGATCACGTGACCAACCAAGTTCATTTCCCAGAGAACTTTTTAACATTGTTGTTTATTTCTTAATAAAATTCCAACTTGATCTGTAGTTTATCACTATAAAGGTACATAGCAAGTTTCAAATCAGTTCTCAAAAGCATAAAGAAAAAAGTGCGGAAAACCAAGTGGGACAGACTGACAGACAGACAGAGGGACATACAGACAGACAGACAGCTACAGACGGACGGACAGACTCAGAGGAAATCTATAGTCCCCTCCGGTTTCACCGGTAGGGGACTAATTAGACTGGCGATTAAACTCAATTTTATTTTGCTTGTAGTCGAAGGACACAAAACAAGACTAAAGGAAGATGTTTATACGTTTATGTATCATCCATTAGTAGAAGTTTTAACTTTAGTTTTAAACAGAATATGTTTTGGTAACTATAGTGGAGAGCTATATAATAGACCGAACGTCCAGCTATATCATTTGAATAAAAATCTTCCATGACAGTCATAAATTACAAAAAATGCGATTTTTCCAGTAATCAAAACCCAGTGGTTTCTGGGCTGTTCAAGATCGTAGCAGCTAGCCTAGCTGCTAGGTTAGATATCTAGGTCGTATTGAACGCATTAATTAGGCCTAATGCTCGTTATGGCTAGGCTAGGCTAGCATATCGTTCAAGACCGTAGCGGTTACGTCATTTTCAGAGTTATTACGTCATAAAAAATACAAAATGACGTACAATTTGTGCGCATTTTCCTGCAATGAAATCAAATTCATTAACTTGCGTTAAACAAAATTAATATTTTTTTCAAATCATTCTCAGAACTTTTTAAATACCCCTCGTACAGCAAAGAGTTTGCTTTGTTATTTATTTTTTATTTTCGTACAATTTGTGCATTGAGTGACATTGAGAAAACCATCAAAGTGGCGCAAATTCAAAGTAATATGACACTTTAGGAGATTTTCTAAGATTTAGTACATAATAATCTTGATCGATTTCTTTGAACTTAATCTTCTCGAACAAATTAAGAGATTTTCAAAATTTTATGACATAGTGTTCCATATCGGAATCAGAATCAAATTCACTGAACTCAATCTCCTCACAACAAATAAATACATCACGTATATCTATGTCAAGAAGTGTTCCATGTTAGAATGAAAATGCAATTCGTTGAACTCAAAAAACTTCTCAAAACCACAAAATGGAGACAACAGACAGAACAAAGTCAATGACTTGTCAAAAAAGACAGTTATCTTTCATATATAACAAATAAAATATTAATTATCCCTCTAAAAGAGGAAAGAATTTCAAACTAATTCTTAGTATTACTGCTTGAAAAGGATATTGACCGTGCGATTTACTAAAGATTCTCAGACTTCTTATTGAATGTATACAATTGCAAGAAGATAAGAACAGCGGGAAGAAAAGATACAGCTGTTCTACCAGAACATTGCTCCTCAACCTGGTCTACTTTTATACCTAACAAGCAATTTTGCCCGTTATTCTGAATAAAAGATCTCTCTTTGATTTCTACTCCGTGTATATGTTTTTTTTTTCTTTTTTTGAATTTCCTTTAATGAAAAATCCCTACTCTAGGCTTCCGTTAACTTTAAATCTAAAGAGCAAATTGACTGGTTTTCTTATAAATCATATCGTCAAGTTTGACCTTTTGCTAACACCCTCTGGTATACGTAAGTCATCTTTCAATATGCAGAAGCTCCTTCGGAGGCATTATCTGCGTATTTTGTAATGATCCTTGAGATAATGACACAATGAATTGAGTAAGTCAGCAACATGTTTGTCATGCATCGACGGTAATTCTGATCGAAGCTCATGACGAAGTGATGACAAATTCGTTGACAATATCCTTAAATAGATAAAATGGCTTAAAATAAATGAGGTAACTATATTGGAACTGATCAATTCTAAAAAAGGACTGATATATTTGTACAAAATGAAGGTATACAAATAGAAAGGGTGAAACAAACAACACTAAATATATAAATTTTTGCAATGAATCTTATATCAATTCGATCTGTTGTTATTTATAACATTTTTCTTTAAACACTAATTCAGGATTCTGAAACATTTTAGTGCAAAGTATAAACTTGTTTCTAAGCAAGTGTTAAAACTTCATAGCTTCTTCTTGGTGTAAAATCATAGGAATGATCTAAATATTCAAGAATGCAACGTATTTACATACTTTCACGAGGAGTTTTTTTTTCCCAAAGCAACAATAAATCATATTCTGTAGGAACCTTGATTTGAATTATACATTTTGAAGCCTAGGACTATCAGATTTACTCTTTACTATCACATATAGTTATACATGGCATATAGATGTTGGAAGCCTGAATGGCCCTGAAAGTGAAAGCCTGAAAGTGAAAATCTGTCTGTAAATTGCTCTGGTTCTTAAACTCCTCCTCTGTTGGCAATCGATACCACTGAAGTCCTCTTTGTGTATAAATATTGGACTACTCTCACTTTTTCACAGTCAACAATTGCTGCTTTAGATGAACGCTACCTGTAAGTACTATATCTTCATACGAATGTTCGAAGCAGAATTAAATTGCAGTAGCGATGAAAAGAATTGTTTTATTTGTTATCATGTAATGTCTTAGTTTGAAAAAAAAAAATTGATAACATCATAAAACATGCACTGCGTCATGCTATACTTTTTTATTCAACTGTATATATCAGCTCAATTTAATTTAAAAAATTGTTAATCAATACAAATACGTTATATTGTCAATTTTTGATTTTGGAGGATTTGTTCAAGATGCATGATCAAAATTGTGCTTACTTTCACTGACTTATATTTTTGCCTTTTTAGAAAAATGAGAAAGTACAATAACAAAATAGGTCGCTCACAAAGTCTACCTGACTGGAATGGTGACCAGGACGACAAATTACATTATAGAGTGACCATCATGGGGGCCGCTGGTGTTGGCAAAAGCTGCATTATCTCACAGTTTTTGTACGATCGCTTTATAAGTGAGTACAAAGAAACCGTGGAGGAATTTCACCGTGGAGAATACACTGTGGACGGCCGAGAACTTATCCTTGACATTTTAGACACCGCGGGTGCACATTCATTTCCGGCCATGCGCAGACTGGCTATTTCAACAAGTGATGCTTTTGTATTGGTATATTCAATAGACGACGAGTCCTCATTTCAAGGAGTAAAATATTTGAGAGACATTATCTTGGCTGAACGAAAAGGTGAAACTGTGCCAATAGTCGTTGTTGGGAACAAATCGGACATTTCAGAAGAAGACAGAGTCATACTGAGAGAGACAGCTGAATCCATTGTTTGTTTTGACTGGGAGAATGGCTACGTGGAAGCTTCAGCTAAAGACGGTATAAATATTACAGGAATATTCAAAGAAATTCTCCGACAAACAAACATGGGTTTCAGTAAAACACCCCTTCCTAAACGAAGGAGGCTTGGATCAACCTCTTCGGAAAACTCAGACATTTCCACGCGGAAGAGAAGAAGTTGCATTATATCATAGTACATGAACATATTGCTGCCAAGTTATTTTGTTGTTTTTTGAATAAATTAGGTTATTTCTGAAAATATTCAAGTAATTTCAAATATTGCCTTTAAAGGTCTATGTATACATTTTTTTTTTAAAAAGTTGAAATATAAGTATATGGTCTTATTGTGGAATCAATTTAGTTCGTGGGTGTCAATGTTTGTGGTCATCGAATTTCTGATCTGTGAGAACTCTATTTCGTTGATAACACATGTATACTGAAGTATCCTATGTTGAAATTGCCATGTTTTGTAAGAAAGTAAATTCGTTGGCAAGGACGACTAAACCCGCGAAATCCACGAACATTTGTCCCCCACAAACAATGATGATTCCACAGTAATTTGTTCCATAACTATATTGAAGAAATATTTCTTTCACTAGAGATGTTTCTGAATATGAAACGAATCCGAATCTGAAAATGAATATGAAACGAATCTGAATCGGAGGGATCTCGATCCCGATTTGAAAATGAATACAACGTATACATGATTTCTAAATTCATTGAGAATATCATTATAGATTTTTTTTTCTTTGGTTTATAAATCTGTAACCTATATAAAAAGTTTAATGTGTTTGTGACCCCCCCCCCCCAAAAAAAAAAAAAAACAAAAACACCACCACCACCAAATCCCGAGAGCAATAAGTCCATGATTTAAATCGTAAATAGATGTTATATTTATTTTGTTACTTCTAGCAATGTGAAAAAATAAGAGTTTATGATGTAAGCTAGATTTATTTTTTCTTGGGGGCTAGGGAGCGTGTTTGAAATGTCAAGGGTGAACCAGGAATTTGGGCGTGGAGGAGGACATACTAATCAATTCCCACAGGGAAATGAATAATCACCCTATTTCTCCGACTCGGATATTTTTTTACCAAAAAAAAATATTCCCAACTCTCTCCAGACGTGAAAAAAAACCTATCTGTGTGAGGGGGCATGTCATGCTTGTGTGTTTCTCCTCGACCAGCTTACGAGGGTCCGATGGTACGTGTTTCCCAAAGGAGGATGTGGGTGGGAGGAGGGGGTGGTAAGTTCATCGTCGCTAACTATCTTACGTACAATTTAATAACCCTGAAAAATAGGGGGTGGGGCTGGACAACTTTGACACCTTCCACCGCTTGATAGCTACTGAAGTTCAAGTCGTTGAAAATAATGGTATGATATCAGGCCCATAAGGACTGGGGGAGACATGGAGACCACCAACCCCCTTCCTATTAATTTTGCTGTTACATATTACACGATATAATCAGATCAAAATTATCAAAATTACGGTTATGTTCCTCATGAATAAAGTTTTTAGACTTTTGTTTTTTGTTCAGTTGCGCCCCATTCCAGTACTGTAATTGCGTCCTACAGAACATCCATATTACATACTACAAATAGTAATAAGTGTCTTTTTCAATACATACGAAAGCTATCAGTTTTGTATTATTTTATTGTTCAACATAGTAGATATTCGTTCCTCGGGAAAATTGTGTTCTTTGAGATGTAGGAGACAAATTAAACTTTTTACTATACATTTTAACAAGCTTCATTCTTCCCCAATCAAGAAAATTTTCCGAGAAATGAAAGGAAACGTTTAAACTAGAAACTTGTAGACATCAAAGTAAATTGCCTAAACTTTCTACAAAAAATTTGGCTGCGAGAAAGTGGCCACGGGGTTGCTGAAAAATGTTTTTATCCGACATAATTTTCAATTACATATAAATTATAAAATGACTCGTATGTATACATTTACACAGAATATTTTTTAAAAATAGAGTCCAGAACACGATTCTTGCGAGGAACAAATAATGTAAAGTAGGTGAATAATACAACAATGATACTTTACGAGCATAATGTATAATTAAGAATATTCTAATGATGATATCTTTCTCAGTTTTCAGATCGGGATCGCGATCCCTCCGTTTCAGATTCATTTTCAGATCCGGATTCGATTCATATTCAGAAACATCTCTAATAACAACAAAACCTTTTTAGATGAATGTTTAAAGTAAAGTAACGTGATGTTTATTCTTAAAAGGTCTTTTACCTAGATGACATTGACTTTGAATCCATCTCAGTCTTTCTATGTCTCCCACGAAGAGAAAAAAACATTGTACTAATAAATGTGATATTTTTGAAGAATTGAGTTAATTAGCGAGGTTATTTTCCTGTGAAGTCATTAGCCAGAAACTCATATTGGTTCTCTTTTATGATGACTCTATGACGATATACTCATCACTCACCCATAAGAATGTAAACAAGTGTTCCTACAAAGGGTATAATCAGGGAGTGTTTAATTCACATACCGTATAGAGGGTGTAAAATTTGGCGTTTTGCTTGTCTAAATGTATGCCAATAATTTTGGCGGAACTAATTTTAGTGGACACAGAGTTCCAGGGCGTTGCGAAAGAGAAGAAATTCTCATTTAAGGTCAAGATCTATTAAATGAAAGGTGCCTTCAGACTTCTGAAATCTGAGAAACAAGTTCTTTCAATGATCCTTTACAAATATAGCTTGGCGAAATTAGGTGTATCGGGGCATAATTTTTAGGTAAACTCAACGAAAAATGATACTTTAAACTGTTATTTTCAATGAAAAATGAAAGAAATCAGGTATAAATATGGGAGTTTTTTCCTCCTCAGAAAAAGAAAATGTATCAATATTGCCTACAGTCTCTCAGAAAACAGTTTTTCATATCTTCTTGACCTCTTCTTTAAAATGATATTAATTTGAATATAGGTATCGGGGTTAATTTTGAAAGTACGGGAAAAATTAAGTTTAAATCAATTATGGCGTCATAATGGATCTAGCACCAAAAAGACAGTCTAAACTCATTTACTAGATCTTGACCTTAAGATGAATTTCGGTACGTTTGATATAAGTTTGCATACCTATTTAAGCAAGAGTTTGAGTAAAAACAATACCAGATGAAATATATAACTTTCAAAAAAATGCTGATCAAAGGTATTTTTCTTGTATTCAGTACTTATATGCAAGGGAGCAAATTCACCCCTACTAATGTGTTCGGAACATTTTATTTTTCGGTGTTCTGCAAGTTATAAAATCCGAGTAGTTCCCAGTAGCTCTCACAGAAGCTCTGACAAGATCTAGTGAGACTTCAACGAGATAAGGTAAATTATTCACGGAAATGTGGCTAGGAAGTGACTAACACGTGGAGACATGGTAAACAAAAAAGTTATCTTGCGTTTCCTTTTTCACCACTGAATAATATCTGTAGAAATGTACTTCTATCTCTCTTGAGCTCATTCAAACGTCAATAAGTATTCTTCATGACATTATTTTCTGCACTTATATGTATTAAGATTTCTTCTTCGACAAACATGCTTTCATGGGAACTGAGGCTATATTTTTGGCGATAGGTTAGCAAATGAGGAACCTGAATGAGTTGAATTGCATTGTGGGTTAGTACGGATACTAGAGGAATTCTACGCTTGAAAAAATAACAAGGCGATCGGAAAGGAACATAGAACATTTTTTTCCATGCATTTGCATGCATTTCCATGCTGTCCATTTTTATTCTATTTTTTCCATGCTCACAATTACAAACAATTCATATGTAACATGTAAAAATAAACGTGGAATTCTAGGTTTTTCAAAGTCATACTGTAATGTGATTTTCGCCTGCATTCCTTTGTTGGACTATCGGTGAATACAATTGTCAGATGGATTCCCTGGCCAAAAAGCACAGATGATCACGGGTATTGTATTATGAAAAAACTGTGTTGTCCATTTAACTGTTTAAATGCCTAGGGATGCTGCTCGTTTTCCGCCGTAAATTATCACAAAAGCGAAGATAAACTAAGTAGATTGTGATTTTTTTTTTTTTAAATCCCACCCATTTCTGTTTAAAATCTTGAAAATCTTTCAGGAAGGTTTGGAAGCACACTTTTATAGGACATATTTTTAAAAGAAACAGATTATAGCAATTTCCTGTTTACTGCCAATTTTATTTATAAAACCGGTTCTACCCTATAACCTTAGAATGGGTCAACCTACACCACGTGTCTTAAATTAATTCACAATAACATTAGTAGGGGTGAAATTTAGCGATTAAAATTTTAGCGGGCTACTACAAATCCGCTAAAATAAGCCAAAGTTAGTACCCCGCTGAAAACTTCCGCTATACGATATATATTTATTTCTTCTCAACATTTCTTCACAAGTAACAGACGTATCCGTTTCATGAAACGCCAAATTAACAAAGAGTCTTCGAATCAATTGTACCTATCTACAAATATTTGTGCAAATCTATAAATATTTGTACCTATCTGCAAATATGTGTACCTATCTACAAATATGTGTACCTTTATCCTCTAATCAATTGTATCTATATTCAAATGAACTAAATATCGGTATTATTGAATTAAACATGATTTCAATTCATTTAGGGATAGGTACAAATAATTGAATATATATATATATGTTAATTTACCGTTTCATACAAATGGTTACAATTGCTCGGATGGAATCAAATATGATATGTCACAGCCCATCACAACTAGAATTTTTTTAAACATTTTAAACACAATATATGCTTTGTAGGCTTGTTATACCGCCACGTTTTCCGGAAGTAAATATAGCTAAAACAACCCGTTTTTTCCTTAAACTTCTATAGGGGAGAGGCAGCGAAAGTCGGACGGTTTTTCGGACCCCCTCGTCTGCACCTTTGGTAAACGCTCCAAACTCTTCACTTATAACCGGAAACTTTTACATCACATAAAATGATGTTTTTACCCTCTTTCTATTCTTAATTTTCATTGGTTAAAAGCTTTGTAATGTTATAAATCAAAACCAAACACGGGAAGGCAAGGGCTGATAAAGTCGGACATCAACAGTGAAAGTCGGACATGTAGAATTTTAAGTCGGACACATACTGGTTTCGACATTTAAAGTCCAATTTTCTTCATTTTTTTTAAGGCTAAATCATAGTTAGAGAGTAGGACACGTAGGGGGGGGGGGCTCACTTTTTTCCCAAGCATTACTTTTCACTATTGAAAATTTTCAATGAAAGGCTGGTTGCCCCACCACCACCTTTTTTTGTTGCAGTATAGTCAAATCAGGGTAATCTGGTAATGTATGAATAAAATTTGGTTTTGAAAGAAGTTGGAACCCTCCCACTAACCCCCGAAATAGGATTTTTGAATTTGGACAATTACCCCCCTCTTTTTTTTTTTTTTTTTTTTTTTTTTTTTTGCTCGTCATTTTTTTTTCTTCAGGTAAGTTGATTTTTTTTTATTTGGCTGCCCCCTCCCCCCACTTTCAAATACGATACTACGTGCCTGGGCAAACTTCGTGAACATTTAAGTGATTATTACGTAATAAACTTAGTAGTCATTGTATGGATTATTTAGATAAACTTTCCATTTAGACCAAGAAATTTAAATGAACATATAGTATCTTGCAATCTATAAACCAATGCGTTATCGTGTGAATAAATTTTAAGGTTTAAATTGTTTCCAAAATTAAACCCATTTCATTATATAATGATTATAAGACAGATAGCCGGAAAGGAGAAAACTATATATCCCTCAATCTTTAAAGTGGAATCAGTAATCTATGGAACTAATTTTATTTTTCAACAAGGAAAGTTCTTTTTTTTTCAAAATAAACAATGAAACTGAGTGCCGAGTTATAAACATGAAACTAAAATAAAGCCGTGAAAAAAAATATTTGTGTTGATTTTTTTTTTTTTTTTTTTTAGACTTTTTCGCGGCCTTTTCTTCTTTTATTTTCCTCAGTTCCAATATTTCTCATTTCTCTGTTAAAATTCTTCGAGATGTTTTTTGGTTTTATAGGTGTTTTTCATTGTTTTTCTGAAATGAAAATTTCTTTAGGTAGATGTATCTTTTTTATTTCTTCCTTCCTAAAAGTTGCAGGGAATCAGCATGCAGAATTTGAATTGCAAAAGCGAAAATACTCTTAAATTACCGGTAAATTATATTACATAATAAGGTTCCGGGTTCAAATCCCATCCCATACCGTATTTTTAAATTTTTTTTTCGAAATGTTAATAAATTGTTCTAGTTTTTAAGAAAATTGACAATTAAAAAACAATGTATTGTGTGTTGTCCGACTTTAAATTCTCCTCTGTCCGACTTTAAATGACCCAGAATGTAAAGTCGGACAGTTTAATTTTAATGGTTTTTATAAATAAATATCCACCAAATTATTATTATTAAGGGAACAGTTAATATTTATCATGTAAAAGTATGCTTTAATTACAAAATATATTAGCAATCACAGAATACAGACAGCAAACTGAAGATTTCGCCAAGGATCACTATGTGTTGCGCATGCGAGTTTTTATCCGGATCCGTGAGATGCGTATGTACCCGACGAATTTTAGAGGTTATTTCAAACATTTTCATGACTTACATTTGAATGAAACAACCAATAACACCCTGTAAACAGAGATACTTAACACATGCTTAAGAAAAATACAAACGACACTAAATATAGTAATGATTTTATTCTGAAAAAGAAGAGTGTCCGACATTCGATGTTGTCCGACTTTAGCTGTTCCGCCCCTATACCAACAAAGGAATTGATGCGATATTCTTAATCACAAAAGAGTCCAATCTTGTACTCTACCATATTTCAAATTGAAGACTACACCCTGTATTTCCTACAAATATACATCGACTATTGCTTCCAAACTTTTTAATTACAAGAAACTTTACAGAGCCTGGATATTGAGCATCTGTAACATAATCCTCCATCGTGTAATTGTTCTTCTTCACCCTACAATTATAGTCCTGCTAACAAGTTATTACTGGTGACGTAAATATAGTTAATAAGGAGGACCTTAAATCACTTAATTTTAAAAGGGCCAAAATCTAGGAAACTCCGATCTTTCAACTGGAATCATAATTTCATAAATATTATGAATTTTGTGGAAGATTACGCGAAGAGATGGGCCAGACATGAAAAAGAAGACCTTGACACTTTTTCAGAATGGATTAAATGTATCAGATGTATGTTAAAATCTCGCATTAAGCGATTGAGGGGCAGTATGAAAACCATTTATCCTTCTGTGTTCAATAAATCAGAAGTGAAGAAGAATTACATCGACTACATGGTCAGTACGTACTGGTCCTAACTGACAAAGCAGGTAACAATATTGTCTTTATTTGTAAGGCTCATTATTTTAATTGTATTTTAGAGGAACTCGGATTTAATTCTACAAGTGGTAATCCAATTTATACCCACAGCTGCGTTTCTAAGGAGGGATTTTTTCAAAATCATATGTCAGTTTTGAATGTTTTTAATATTCCCAACAATCAAAATGAACTTGAATTACCATATTTATATTGGATTCCAAAACTTCATAAAAACCCTTACAAACATAGATACATAGCATGTTCCAGTGAATGTTCTACCAAACCTATTTCTTTACTCCTCACTAATATATTAACAGCAGTGAAGGAGACTTCAGGAGTACTGTGCAACAATATATTCGAGAAGTGGTGTACAATCGCATGTGGATACTTAAAAATTCTAAGGAACTTATGGAAAATTTGAAATCATAAAATTTTACCAAAATCAATTACTTAAAAACTTAAGACTTTTCAAGTCTATATACAATCATTCCCATGATAAATTAATCTCCAGGCTTTTTTACATCACTGACAGCTGCTTTTTCAATAAAAATGGAACTCGTAAATTTTATTTACCTTGTCATTAATTGGTCATTTGCAAAATTATTTTGTTAAAAAAAACATCCTGATTGTACAAACTAGTACTCTGATGTTGATATTAAAAAAGATGCTTGAGTTTCTGATTAACAATATCTATTTGGTTTTTTGAGATCAGGTCTTCCGACAATCTGTTGGAATTCCCATGGGAACCAATTGCGCCCCCTTATTAGCAGACCTATTTTTGTATTCATATGAAGCAGAATTTATTCAAAAAATTATGCATGAGAAAAGAAAACTCTTGCTGTGGCCTTCAATTCAACATTTAGATATATCGATGACGTACTATCAATTAACAATAGTTATTTCATTTCATATGTAAACACGATATATCCCATTTAGCTTGAAATAAAAGATACCATAGGGTCTGACACATCTGTTTGATAGCTGGATATTTTACTTGAAAAAGACATTAATGGTAGTCTAACAACAAAGCTTTATGATAAACGTGTTTACTTTAACTTTTCAATCGTCTACTTCCTTTACTAATGCAGCAATATACCCTCATCACCTGCATATGGGGTTTATATCTCTCAGTTGATTCGATGCGCAAGAGCATGCTTCACGTATGAACAATTTCTAAAACCAGGTAAATTATTAACAAACAAGTTGATGAAACAAAAATATCAACAGTCTCGTTTAAAGTCATCATTTCGTAAGTTCTAAGGTCGATACAATCACCATGTCAGCAAATCTATCACTAAGTCAAATGCGGACTGACGTTTTTTATACTAATTGTTAGACCATTATTTTCACACTGAATTGTCGACGGATTTTTCCGTTTTTCATATCATGACAAGGAGCCCACTGCGGGTGTGAACGGTCGACAGGGGATGCTCACACCTCCATGGTATCTGATCCCACCTCTGATGTTTTAGAGGTCCATGTTTGCTCTGCTCCTGATTTATATTGTTTGAATGGACTTTTGAGCTTGAATACTATTCGTTATCTTCATATATATATATATATATATATATATATATATATATATATATATATATATATATATATATATATATATATATATATATATATATATATATATATATAAATATATATAATTTTATTTATTATATCCATTATGCGTAAGCTTCTACGATTTCATCAAATGAAGGAAACCTTTACCCGTTACCTTCCTTCTCTGCATGAGTAAATACATGTTTTTTCAGTGTGGATGTATGAACTGGCGAACTGAATCTTCCAAAAGATAAATTAATATTTCAAACTTCAAGAACAAGCAGAGGTTGGAAGTGCAATCATGACATGAACTGATTAAACGCCCACAGCAGACGATAAAACATTCAAGAGATGTTGAACAAGGTTTAAACGAAATGTTTGCGTTTTACATTTTCACAGGGTTTTGAAACTTTAAAGATATTGTTTACTTTTATAAAACTAAACGCAATTTATATGACAGTTTTAATTCTATGTTAAAGCAAGTATTAAAATGCTCATGTAAAATGTAGAGTGTACATTTGGAACTTACATATGCAAGTACATTTTTTATAAATTGGAGTTAATTTTTTAAATCACTCTCTTACCATTAAGATTTGTGTAAAACGAGAAAAAAATATTAACAAAATCAATGTAAAAAAATTATTTGTGGAAAAATCTACCATTAAGCTAATTACACAGCAAAAATTCTGTCGATTAAGAATTTGTTAAAGTAAATGTTTGAAGGCGGTGTAATTAAGGAGATCAGGGTTTTAATTAAATTTTATATATAATAATGTATTATTAATTTTAATAAAGATAAGTGACTTTCAACTGATGTCCATTTTTTTATTCCGCTGGACCAGTTTCGCTAAAATAAAGTTTTTTTTTTTAATTCAGCAACGAATTATATAGCAGCATTTTCCTTAGATACATATAAGGTATGGATATTAAATTACCAAATGATATAAGACTATATATTACACATCTCCAGGAAGTTGGAAAAGCTGTCTGGAAAAATCTATATACTTTTTATTAATTTGCCAGTCAGTATCATGTTCCCTTACGTCTTACGTCCCCAAAGACATTATCTTACACAATATTTCAACCAAGAAAACGCAAGCAAGAAATACAATGTACCAGTTCCTGCCACGGAATCGCTTATAACCCACAGAACTGTTCTCCTGAAAATGTATATAAATGGAATGAGTCCCTTGCTCCCTATCTAAGATTTTTTTTTTTTAAATTATCTTTAGCAACTTATTACAGTTAACATGTGAATTTTACAATAAATCAATCTTGCACAACTATAAACAGTTTTACATTGGGAAAAAGTCTTAACATGAAGTTTGTAAGGCTTGGTAGCACATATAATCATTTATCGTAAAGTTTAGTTACAACTTTGCCAAACAAACATCGACCAGTGGTGATAAACTTTTGGGTTGCTATTTGCAGATTATGAGATGCACACATATTTATCTGGGAGCATTAAATTAACCAATTTTTCTTCCCCTTGCATGAGTAAACTGTACACATTTTTAAAAAAGTCTGTATAATTTCTATGCAAGTGTAAACTGTATACATTTTTGTACACTCTCTACCATGCATATGTAAAAATATGTCAATAGTTGTTTAACTAAACAGTTTATATTTTTCCGAAAAGAGTAAAACAAGTTTTACTTAGTAAAATAATTTTATTAAAGTTACATTTTTGTAGAGAAGAAGTGCAAAATTTTTCATCGCTCTTAGCTGCATACCGTTATTGTTTCTTTGAAATCTTTTATACCTAAAGCACTTTAAAGATATGGGATCTTCTTTGAAATAGTATACACACATTACAATTTCGTTTAAACATACATACATGTAAATGTAGATCATTCATCGTTTGTACCGACTTTTATATCATCAGTAAAAGGTTCTTTAGCAGACCCTTAGATAAATAAATCTTTAATAGCTATTACATGCATATATGTTTATATGTATGTATCGTGTACTCAACAGATCAACACTAAGGCATCACTAATGAGGAGGAAATTGATTCATCAATGAACAATACCATAATTATAGGGAGAAAATGATATGACATAGTGATTATCATTGTAGGAAAATGTTGTTTAGGGGAAATATAAAGCTTGCACATTAAATGAAATGTAAATGTAAAACAAATGTGCTAAACATGAAAGAAAACAAGGCTCTTTCATAAACCATTTCCTATGGCTGAGTGTGACTTGGCAAAAAATTGACAAGCGTATTCATAAAAGGGGGGCCCCAGTTGTGTCAGTTACTGTTTACACAGGTCCAGTCTGTCTGGCATGTTTTAATCATGTGTGAATAATAACATAAAACTAAAGTACTCTAATGGTTGTTGTGTAACTGTTTTCATTGCACATCTCATCCATTCTGTCCTGTGTATATGTCAACCAAAATATATTTTTAAGCAAAAATTTATAAGAAATTATTTATGTCTGAAACACATGTATCTCAGATATGTTTCATGTTTTCCTTTGTTTTTGTGATTGAATAAAATTCATGCAGTATTTTGATTTAAAATAAACAATTACTTTAGATAATAAAATATAAATCTATCAATGTGTATTTTATACGATTAATAGATTATTCGGTCGGAATGTGCGATAAACCGATTGGCAATTCTGTATTCGATTGCCATCCCTAGTTCATATTGTATTAAATGATTTTTTTCATTGTTACATAAATAAGATCAAAGTAAATTCATACTGAAATTGCTATAATATTATATAATTAACTGAAAAAGACGCTTACATGCTAGTAATTGAGCTAAATATTTACTTTTTCTATCATATAACGAAAAGTATTGCACTGATAGTGAATAGAAATATTCCGCCCCAATTTTCAGAGAACATTAAAGAATATCATTGCTTATAAACACATACAACATAAAAATTACTCCATTTAACCATTAACACAATGTTTGAATGGAAAAGCCCTCTCAATCACCATAAGAATTGTACTTTTTCTCACATATTTCCTCAAATACAATGTATTGTTGATTTTTTTTTTAATTTTGCAAAACTATGTTATATTCTGATATAAAGATGACGATAACGAACTGTAATTAATATCATAAGAAGTGTAAACGTGAACAGGGCAAAAACAAGGATCTGGAAACAACTCAAATGTCGGATCAGGTGCCTAAGAGTAGTAAGCATTCTCTGTCTATTGGTCACACACACCGTGAGCCCTCTGTATTGATCTGGTAAAAGGAATAATCTTTGGTCAAAATTAGTATAAAAATAATGACTTAAAATTGGTATGGAACATTTCAGACAAAAAGACCCAAAGATAGGTTTATATACAAACAGAATCATTATTACGACCATAAAATTTGCTATTAACACCATATGAAGGTAACAGTGGAATGATACAATATAAATATACAGAGTCATCAAGTTTATCATAAAGTTTAATTGTTAGCTTGCCATTAATGTAAATAGATAGTGATTCATCCCAATATGAAACAGAAATGACATGCTTCGTGGTTTCTTTTATTTTGAATTCACTGTAAAACATAAATTTATAAAACTTCATTAAAGAATCTTAAATGAAGTCGAATTGAAAGCCACAGGAAGAAATTTCTTCTCGTGAAGAAGTTTTTTTTATATAAAAATATGAAAACAGGTCGCCCAATAAAGGAGCACAATTTGTTCCCTGCCAGATCGTTGGAAGACCTGGTCTCAAAAGAATACATAGATGTTGTCAATCAGGAACTCCAGCATACTTTTAATATCAAACTCAGAGTGCTTATCTCAACTTACTTATTATTTGGCCCTGACCTATAACCTCAGTATATTTCTAAATCATTTTGTTCACTTATATTTTTTCTTCTTCAGATAATTGATTGAAATTTATAATATCTATAACTTGTGTAAAGAATAAAACTAGTTTCACTTGACTCATGATCTTGATTCGGAAACATTTTTTTTTTGTTTTGAGTTACTTTTCTCATTTTTTACGTTCTTGAACTCAAAGAGAAGTAGGGTAAGATACTGTTTTAAATTAATATTTGTATTTCTTGTGACAAGATCTATCAACAATCTATCAACAATCAAAAAAGTTACAGTTTTCGTGAGCTTGACAACTACCTACATTACAATGAAGAAACAATTTCTTTGAACATTGAACTTTAAAGGAGGGAAGTAGCTGTGCTTCTTCTACTAATTCTCATCAAAAAATGCAAGCTCTAACTTTTTCCATAGCGAAAATTCATCAAAATTATGAAAGTTAATTATCCATTTACTTGCAAAGCAAATTCACGGCACTATTTTGAATAATATAACAACAGCCGACAAAAAGGAATTTGAGAAATTGGTATAATACTCCTATCTGAAATAATACTGACAGCTGCGATGTTGATTACATGAAAAAAGTGTGTCATGGACAATTCGTTCTATTGATTTTCCTCTCAGTGCTTCTACACCAGGTAACTCATCAAAAAGGAATCTGTACAGTTCACCTGAACTCATCTTATGTCTGCCAGATTTATCCACAGGTCACAAATTTGGCCGTAAATTCAAAATAACCCCTTAAAACAATTTCTGTTAGCTTTATATTTTGGACAGTCGCTAAAGCCTCACCTCACGACTTCAATTCATATTAGCGCAGGTGCGTTTGGTAAAGCGATAATGGAGATATTGAAGAACATGATATACATTGTTTTTGACCCAAAATGTGCTTTTTCTGTAGTAACACAACTCTTTGCTTGACATTTTAGGGTGAAAATTATTTTCAAATTTTCTAAAGGACAAATAGATTCTGGTAATGGATAAAGTAGCTGTTGCAAAATTGTCATTGGGTGACCTGAATTTTACGTTTTTTTAGGGAGTGTCCTGTCTAAACACATATTAACCAAATTATGTCGGAAATTGGATTAGACACAGCATGAATATTTATCATTACACTGTCGCCTTAGTGCGGCGGGATTTGAAAAATTGGTTTGAAGATCCAGAATTTACATGATAGAAATAATAATACAGGACATTATATGAGATAAATACTGAAATGGGTTTCATTTCCCGCCATTTTTATTTTTTTAATGCTGAAGGCAGTAAGAGAGGGGACTTCCGTATTGAGGCATTAATTGGCGCATGCCTGAGAAGCTATACAATTTTCTCCAAAAATAATGGGAAGGAATGTCAAAATAAAGCTTTCAGAGTATCAAAGGTCAATATCCATTGAGTAATAATTGAAATGATTAAGATCTAAATCCATCTTAATATGTCTGATTTTTATTGTTTTGGATAATATTGCTGAAGAATGGGGCTATTTAAGAAACAACTCATTGAGAAATCTTCGTGCAAAATCAAAATCCATCCTGATGGGCGAAGCATCTAGGTCCAAGTTAAAATTTCCAGGCCATGGAGGTTATCAGTGAACAAATGTCCTTGATTACTTTGTTGATTTATGACAGACGGTTAATTGACAGCTAATCTCCTATTAAATTGTATTTATCTAACTGGGTTAGGCTCATATTTAACAATACAATACACTACTACATTCACTTCCAAGTTTTGGTGATTTACACAAGGACATACTTGTCGGCAAATACAATTTATCATTGAGTCGAATGCTGACTGGCGTTTATCGTGCTGGTTGTTGGGCCATTATTTACACACTGAAATGTCGTTGGATTTTTCCGTTATTACCCGATCATGACAAGGAGCACACGGTGGGTGTGTCCGGTCGGCAGGGGATGCTCACTCCTCCATGGTACCTGATCCCACCTCTGATGTTTTAGAGGTCCGTGTTTGCTCTGCTCCAAAAATTTGTACTGTTTATTGGACTTTCGAGCTTGAATACTGTTCGTTATCTCCTCAGTTCAATGAAAATGAAATTCCAAAGTTTTTACATCTTGTGATTGATCACCAACAAAATTATTTCGTTAAAAAATCACTCTGATTCTACGCACAAGTACTCTGAAGTTGCATACATGTAAGACCCGGCCCCAAGACATCAACTGAGATCAGACTCAATTGATGTAACTTTTGAAATAAGTTTATTGTCTTGAAGCCCGTTTCAAATTCTGTTGATACTTTAATGTATTTCTGTGAACCGTGCCCTGCGTAAGCATTGCTTGAACTGTCTTTTCGGGGAGGAAGATTTGAACACATTTAAATCTACTCTACCCGAGGATGCCTCTGAATTAATATGACTAATCCTGGCTTTGTTGTTCTTGAGAAGAAAATTTTTTATTGATACAGCAAAACAAGCTTATAATGAATTGATACTTACAGCCAAGTGATTTTTCTTCCCCGAGATTAAAATGTATTGTGAACCCAACGAATATAACGAATTACGCTTACAACGAAGCAAAATCATCCGTCCCTTGTACTTCGTTATAAGCGGGTTTTACTGTATATCCTTTATTTTCCTTCGTATAACTTTGATGCCCTATTGTAGTCCCTCTCTACACATCTACAAAAATTGTGAAATTCATGGTTCCAGATTCAGGAGCTCTGGACCTAGGGTGGGGTTCTAATGATAATATATTGAAAATGCATAATATTTTTAAAAATCTTCATCTCTGCCCATGTATAATTAGCATATAAATTAGGTGCATAGTTATGATGAGGAAGGGGTTTCTTCTAAAATAATAAAATTTGTGGCCCCAGGATCATGGGTTTGGGAGGGGGCTCTGTTAACTATGCATAAAATGAATTATTTCTTTAAAATTTTTCTCTGTCCCTAGGTATTGAGCAAACAAAGTAAGTATATGGCTATGATGAGCAAGGGTGCCTCTTCCAAAATTGTGAATTTCATGGCCCCCTTTGACGAAGGTGTGACTCTTTACCCAAGGATACTTTGTGGTAAGTTTGGTTGAAATTGGTCCAGTGATTCTTGAGAAGAAGTCGAAAATTAAAAGGTTTGCAGACACACAGAAGGACAGACAGACGGACGCCTGACAAAATGTGATCAGAAAGGCTCACCTGAGCCTTCGGCTTAGGAGAGCTAACAAACGCCTCACAATTGGTAGGGATATGTCAGTTAAAATACGTGACCAAAGTTAAGTTATATATGCTAACAAGGTCATTATAACGACCATAGAATTTACAAAATACTGACTTTATACGATGGGTTGTTGAAATCCCTGTAACATCAGCTTATTTGTCAGTAGCTTTTCTCGGTTTAAAACTTGATCTGCTCCTATATCCATGCATGTTATAGCGGAATATTAATACATAATTAAGAAAAGTTATGATGAAAAAGCTAAAATCATCTCGTTTGTCATACAACTTAATTGTTAGCTTGCTCTTATCGTCTAAAATTAGTTAAACATCCAAATATGAAACAGATGTGACACACTCAGTGGTGTCCTTTATTCAGAGTTCACTGGCATATATCGAGGTGACATATGAATGGAAGTAACTATCGTTAATTCATAAAATGTCGTCGGTATATCTGAATGTCGAGTTGAAAAACATAGCAAGAGTTTTCTTCTTCCCATGTAGATGTTTTTAAAATAAATTCTGCTTCATATGTATACAAAACAGGTCGGCTAATAAGGAAAACAATTAGTGTCCATATGAATTCCAACTTTCGTTGGAAAACCTGGTCTCCTAAGGCTTCATAGATTGTCAATGAGGAACTCCAGAATCCTTTGAATAGTACTTCAGAGTACTTGTGCGTAGAATCAGAGTGATTTTTTAACGAAATAATTTTGTTGGTGATCAATCACAAGATGTAAAAACTTTGGAATTTCATTTTTATTGAACTGAGGAGATAACGAACAGTATTCAAGCTCGAAAGTCCATTAAACAGTACAAATTTTTGGAGCAGAGCAAACACGGACCTCTAAAACATCAGAGGTGGGATCAGGTACCATGGAGAAGTGAGCATCCCCTGCCGACCGGTCACACCCGCCGTGTGCTCCTTGTCATGATCGGGTAATAACGGAAAAATCCAACAACATTTCAGTGTGTAAATAATGGCCTAACAATTTGTATGAAAAACATCAGTCAGCATTTGACTTAATGATAAATTGTATTTGCTGACAAGGTCATTGTATTGATCATAGAACTTACGAAACTTTGAACGAGACTGCTGATATTCTTATTTCATCAACTTGTTTGTCAATAACTTACCTCGTTTTAGAAATTGTTCATACGTAGAGCATGCTCTTGCGTATCGAATCAACTGAGAGATATAAACCCCATATGCAGGTGATGAAGGTATATTGCTGCATAAGTAAGAGAAGTTTACGACTGAAAAGTTAAAGTCATCACATTTATCATAAAGCTTTGTTGTAAGGTTACCATTAAATTTTTTTTTCTAGTAAAATATCCAAATATGAAACAGATGCGTCAGACTCTGTGGTATCTTTTATCTCAAGCTCACTGGGATATATCGAGTCGACATATGAATATGAATGGAAATAATAATTGTTAATTGACAGTACGTCGTCGATATATCTAAATGTCGAGTTGAGGACCACAGCAAGTGTTTTCCTTTCACGTACAAGACTTCGAACAAATTCTGCTTCATATGAATACAAAAATAGGTCTGCTAATAAGGGGGCGCAATTGGTTCCCATGGGAATTCCAACAGATTGTCGGAAGACCTGGTCTCCAAAAACCACATACAAATGTAGATATTGTCAATAAGCATCTTTTTAATGTCAACTTCAGAGTACCTGTGTGTATAATCAGAATGTTTTTTAACAGAATAATTTTGCAAATGACCAATGACAAGGTAAGTAAATTTACGAGTTCCATTTTTATTGAAAAAGCAGCTGTCATTGTTATCAAAAAGCCTGGACTTTAACTTATCGTGGGGAATGGTTGAATATGAAGTTAAAAAGTCGTAAGTTTTTATGTTGTTGATTTTGGTAAAATTTTGTGATTTCAAATTTTCCAAAAATTTCTTGGAATTTTTAAGTATTCACATCTCATTTACACCACTTCTCAAATATATTGTTGCACAGTACTCCTGAAGTTTCTCCTTCACATCAGTTAATATTTCAGTGAAGAGTAAAGAAAGAGGCTTGGTAGAACATTTACTGGAACTCGCTATGTATCTTTGTTTGTAAGGACTTTTATGAAGTTTCGGAATCCAATATAGATATGGTAATTCAAATTCATGTTGGTTGTTGGGAATATTAAAAATATTCAAAACTGACATTTGATTTTGAAGAATTTCTAGTTGTCTATGATATCAAAAAGCTTAGTTTTTAATCTATGTTAAGAATGGCTGTATATAAATATGCTTTGTAAATAAGGGAAGTTAAAAATAGAATAGTTGAAGTCATTACATTTATCATAAAATCTATATAGTTGTTGGGTTGCTATCAGTGTCTCTTTTCCAGTAAAATATCCAGATATTAAACAAATGTGTGAGACTCTATGGTGTCCCTTATGTCAAGATCAGTGGGATATCTTTATCAACGTATATTCTTAGTCTTCTGATGTCTTAGAGGTCCGTGTTTGCTCTATTCCTATTTTGTAATGTTTAAAGGACTTTTGAGCTCGAATACTGTTCGTTATCTCCATATATTTCATTGATAAAAGTCGTTTATATATCTAAATGCCGAATCGAAGAAGGGACTTTTTCATTTAGTAGTAGGTTTTTTTTTTTTTTTTTTTTTTTTTTTTTTTTTTTTTTTTTTTGATAAATTCCGCTTCACAAGAATACAAAAAGTCGGCTAATAAATAGGCACAATTAACGCCCATGGGAATTCAATGAGATTGTTGGAACATCTGGTCTGCAAACACTAAAAAGGTATCAATAATGAAGAACTCCAGCATTCTTTTTATATCAACTTACGTGTGTAAGTGTCAAGTATACGTGTGTGTAGAATCAGAATGGTTTTAATAAAGTAATTTTGCAGATGACCAACCACAGCATAAAAAAAATTTCCGAGTTCAATTTTTACTGAAAAATTTGTTTCTGATATGAAAAAAAACTGTGATTTGTTATTTCATAAGGAATGGGTGTTTAAAATGTTTTAAAAATTATAGTTTTTTGGAAGAAAAATTATTTCTAAGTTACAAAATGGTTCTTTGGAATATTTCTCCGAGAGCTTGCAGTAGTATCCAAAGGAAAAGAACTTATAGTTTTATCATTTGCACACATATATACGACAAGCGCAATAACTTCTATATTTTTCGAATTCATTTCATTCTCGAAATCTTTTTAACGGACAAATTTTTGTCCTTTGGACATCATTCTAGTTAGGCACAAGTCAAAACGGGCTTGCAATCAAGTTACAGACAGGTCGTAATCCCCACCCACCAACCTATTCCAAAAATAAGAAAAAGAATCACAAAAAACGCAAACCATCGCAGACCATGTACATATAAATGGTTTAAAACAATTTTAAAAAGCAAAAAAACTAGTGTTTATCGTATATATAGTGCTTCCAGAAATTGTTCAAAATTTTTTCGTGAAATGTTTTACAAAATATTTTAAAATAAAATATTAATAGTTTTTTTTTTCATCAAATGAGAAGACCTTGATACGGAAGCCCGTTGAGGCCAGTTCAGAGAAAGAAATATTTTTATTGCGTTTAAACGCAATAATTATTGCGTTTAAACGCAAAACATTGCGTTTAATCGCAATAATCATTGCGTTTAAGCGCAAAAGATTGCGATTAAACACAATGTGTATTGCGTTTAAAAGCAAAAGATTGCGATTAAACGCAATCTTTTGCGTTTAAACGCAATACTTTTGCGATTAAACGCAATACTTTTTACGTTTAAACGCAATAATATTTTTGCGTTTAAACGCAATAATTTTTGCGATTAAACGCAATAGTTTTGCGATTAAACGCAATAGTATTGCGATTAAACGCAATAATTTTTGCGATTAAACGCAATAATCCTTCCTTATAAGGATTTGTTTTGCATTTAAACACAATGATACTGTAGTTTCAAAATCAAACATGAATTAGTCGAAGCTTATAATTACATGTACATGTACTAGGATCCGACACTTCAACTTTAAGAAGATCCGATTTGTTCTGTGTCTTTTTGCAAAATTTTCCAGTTTTTGAAAATTGCAGTAAAACAATGGCATCCTAACAACGTGAATGTCTTTAATGTATTAGAACCCAAAACTCTTAATGAAGTCTCTGACCAATTGCTTACGTTTATCACAACAGAATGTTTCAGTGGTATTAATAGCACTTGCCAATTTGATACATGTAGTGCACATCGATCAATCTGTTTTCATTAATTTTGATTTTGATTTTGATCTCATATAAATCCATCACATATGTTCTTGTGTTTACTGTATGCAACCATAGGAAGGGTTATGAATGTACATTAAACTTCATCATGTTGTACGTAATTCCAACATTTCCTCAGTCCTTTCCAAAAAAAAAAAAAACCATTTATACATGTGTAAAACTTGTGACCGCAACGTAGGGGACAGTTTTTTTAACAGAGCAACTGACCAAAACTTCATTAAGAATGTAGAGAATAATAAGCTTAAGACATGTTTCGTTCTTAGGTTGCCTTTGTTTTTACAACCCGACATTTTTTTCTCCTCTATAAATTCTTATTAGTGATTTATCCTTTAAGAGAGCGTTTGCTCGAAGAATTCTGATTCTATAAAGCTAAACAATACGCAATTTCCTCATAAGTAAAAAGAGAAAGAAATAAAAGATATAAGTATGCGTGGGTCCACTGTACTCTGCAAGGTTTGATCCAATGACTGCCTTTAAACACAAAGATTATTGCCTTTGAACTAAAAGATTTTTGCGTTTAAACGCAAAAGTATTGCGTTTAAACGCAAAAATTATTGCGTTTAATCGCAGAAGTATTGCGTTTAATCGCAATAGTATTGTGTTTAATCGCAAAAGTATTGCGTTTAATCGCAAAAATATTATTGCGTTTAAACGCAAAAACTATTGCGTTTAATCGCAAAGTTATTGCGTTTAAACGCAAAAGACTGCGTTTAATCGCAATCTTTTGCGATTAAACGCAAAGTGTTTTGCGTTTAAACGCAATATACATTGCGATTAAACGCAATCTTTTGCGTTTAAACGCAATGATTATTGCGATTAAACGCAATGTTTTGCGTTTGAACGCAATACTTATTGCGTTTAAACGCAATAAAAAATATTTCTTTCTCCGAACTGGCCTCAACGGGCTTCCGTACCATGACGCTTTGTCAGAATGGATTAAAAGTATCAGATGGATGTTAAAATCGCATTAAGCCACTGAGAGGCAATATGAAAACCATCTAACCTTCTGTGTTCAATAATTCAGAAGTGAAAAAAGAATTAGATAAATTATACGATCAGTATGTACTGGTCCCAGCTGACAGAGCAGGTAACAACATTGTTTTTGTTTGTAAGACTCATTATTTTAATTGTTTTTAAGAGGAACTGGGATTTAATTCTACAAGTGGTAATCCAACTTAAACCCATAGCTCCCTTTCTAAGGAGGAAATTCTTCAAAATCATAGGTCAGTTTTGAATATTTTTAATATTCCCAAAAATCAAAATGAATGTGAATTACCGTACCTATACTGAATCCCTAAACCTCATAAAAATCCCTACAAAGATATATAGCCGGTACCAGTAAATGTTCTACCAAGCCTCTTTCTTTATTCCTCACTAAAATGTTTACAGCAGTGAAGAAAAAACTTCGGGAATACTGTACAACAATATATTCCAGAAGTGGTGTAAATCAGATGTGGATACTTAAAAATTCCAAGGAACTTTTAGAAAATTTGAAATCAAAAACATTTACCAAAATAACATTATGACGTACGACTTTTCCACACTATACCCCCCCCCCCCCCCCAATAAATTTAAGTCCAGAGTTTTCGACATCATGGACAGCTGCTTTTTCAATAAAAATGGACTCATAAATACTAACCTTATCCAGTATAGGTTAATAATTAACCATTATGTCATGTGCACCCACAAGCCCGACTTTTGAATAGCGACTTTGTCAAGGGTTTGTGTAGAGGAATGAATATCGCAAAACCTTGACATTGTGAAGAAGTTTGAAAGTTACTCATCCATCTAAACTAGTGACAATAAAATATTCTCTAAACTACATGTATCATGTACAGACAAACATGGTCTGTATACTCAAAGTATATGCTGTAAAAAATTCCAGTCTTAACAGTTAAATGTAATAATTTTAATCCAATTTTCAGTGCATCATAATCAAACATGATAATTAAGTAAAACACAAGTGTAAGGTTACAGTCCATTGACAAAAACAAATTACTGATAATCTGAAAGTCCCTGGAACTCAGAAGTTTCAACCCATTATGTTTATTTGATTCTTCAATATTTAATGGTTAAGCATCGAGATGATCTAATGAAAAAATTTAAATGAAAAGTCAATGCATGCATTTTGACATTCCAAACCATAGGGGAAAATCCTTCTGGACCATTGCAGAAACATTGTACCACATTTGTTGACTCAGCATGTACATGTATTCCTGAGAGATTCATTTTAAATATGAAAATATGGTTTAAAATAAATAGATTATCAGAAATAGAACTTGACTATTCAAGACCTTCATTAACTTCATTAGCTGCAGAACCGTTAGCTTTTGGGAATATTTTAGGAGGACAGGGCAAAGAATTTTCTGAAGAGCTACAGTTCTACAGCTAGTGGTTAATGTGAACTACAGTTTTAGAGCTAGTGGTTCAAGTGAGCTACAGTTCTGCAGCTAGGGGTTCATGTGAGCTACAGTTCTGCAGCTTGTGGTTCACTTGAGCAACAATTCTACAGATATAAATGGTTCATGTGAGCTACAGTTCTGCAGCTAGAGGTTCACAGGAACTACAGTTCTGCAATGAATGGTCTACGTAAGCAATAATTCTACAGCTAGTGGTTCATCTGAGCTTTCAATTCTACAGCTAATGGTTCATGTGAGCTGAATCTCTGCAAAGAGAGAGTACACTAACATTGACGTTTCCTTTATAACATTACCATCTTCAGCAGTATTTTGGTTTTTGCCTCATGCAGTAAAATTACAATTTTGTCCATTTTCTGTTATAAAATTGTCAGAAAAATTCTTTTTAGTAGCAGAGGAGTGCTCTCCCCTTACAGATACCCATATTTCATTACTCTCACTGATAAAAGAAGAACATTATTAAGGTCTAAGGACACGTTCCACGAATATCTGTTTTAGCATTCCTTTGTAATATACCAAAAATCTTAATCAAGCACAAATGCCTGGTAATGTACCCCAAATTTTTGTGAGGAAACTTCTTTAAATCACAAATTCTTGTAAAAAATTATATATTTTTGAGGAATGTGTCATCTGACCTTAATACACTCATCTTATACATGTACTGTCATGATATTCCTGGAATGAGCCATACTTCAAATTCTGAGTTATCACAGTTTTAATTGTCTTCAGCAATGTTTTACACCTTATATACAAATACAGTGTCATGAATTCACAATATACCAACCTATCTAGTACAATCATGCAGGAATGTCTGCTAAAGAATTTCCTTGAGTGTCTTTTGAAGCCTTTTTCTTATTGGGTTTGTTCAAAATCATTAGCACAATAAGTATTGGTATGTGTAACAAACTAAAACGAAACAGTTTTCGTGATGAATTGCTGTCTCCTTGCTGGTAGAACTTCCATCCAAGATATGTAAAGTACAAATTGAGAGGTAGAGACATGACAGAAAACAGAGGGGTGGTTAGATCCACCACTGGAGCCAGGAAACACAGTCCTGTTATTCCTGCTGTGTGACGTAGAGCAACACGTTTACAAAGATTAGGATCCACCACTGACATCATTCTGTACCCTGCCCTGGAATAATCAGGTCTCAGATTCCAACTGAGAGCATTAAAATGGGGGAACTGCCAGCAAAACATAATAGCTGCCATTACCCATGCACCTACAAAAAACGACAAATATTCAATGCTTTCCACTCTTTTTTACAGAGAGAAAAAATATATGTATAAGTACTAGGTGTAATCGTATTGATTGTTTGACATCTCAAATATAAAGTTGTTTATAAAATGAACAAAATTATACAAAATAAGACTTTGCATGGTAGTTTTCTAGCTGGAGAACAAACAGAGTATGTATGGAGCAACAAGATATCTATATCTTATAAACACCATGCTATATATACTTTATATACTTTACTACAACACAAAGCTGATCAATTTCTGTTTTTGTGTGTACACATTGAAATTATGTCCGTATAGTGCAGGGGGTTACACTTACCAGGTCAAGTGTGCCTGCGCAGACTGACCATACCATCAAAGGAGGGATAGCTTTAAAGGAAGGGATAACACTTACCAGAGTCAAACATGCCTGCACAGGCTGACCATTCTATCAGAAGGGAAGCCGTAGGAGAGGAGATTACACTTACCTGGATCCAGTGTGCCCATGCAGGCTGCCCATCCCATCAGAGGGGGGACAGCTCCCACCACAGAGCCCACCCAGGTATTGATAATACTGAGTCTTTTCATGGGAGTATACACCAGAGTGTAGAGGCCAAGGTTGAATGCCCCTAAAGCAGCTGTAAGGGGATTAGCACCCAGGGCCAGAATGGCTAGTCCAACACTGCCAGACACAGCAGCAAATGTCACAGCATGCAAAGGGCTGGAATATAGAAAGTAGTTTTGCAAAAATATCCATGATTCTACCAAATCTATAAGAACACACTGAATGTCCATAAATCAAAATAAGTTTTAATGGTTAAAAACACTATAAAATCTGTAGTTTCTGTTGTTCAATTCTGCTTTTCATTTCAAAGGATTTTTTAAAAGTAGCAGTTAAAATTTTATAACTTTTTTTCTTAAATTTATATTCCATTCCAAACACCAAAGAAAGTGACTGGCCGATTCTGCAGTTTTATTACCGGTATCTCGTCTGATTGAATCGTATTCACAGGTTTTCCTTCTTCAAAATATTTTACAAATCATAAAAATTTGCTCTCTCTCCTCTCTCTCTCTCTCTCTCCATGCAAAAAAAAAAACAAAACAAACAAAAACAAAACAAGAAATGTAATTTCACCTTAGATATCCTCTAACAAGAACCCTGTTTTTGGTCCTGTTCATCTGGGAATCAAATGGCACTTCAAAAAACTGGGGAAAAAATCACATATTTTTATTAATCATATGCTGTGTTCTTTTCCAATATAAGCAAAAGTGATGGAAAACCGGTCCATCACTGCTTATCTGGGTCATCATTTTCTTTTTGAATTTTTACATGATAATTAATGTATAGCAGGTGTGAAATATTGCAATCACCAAAAGTCCATGATTTCAATCATTTTAATTAACACATGAACAGTAAATTGATGATTAATGTCAACTTCACAAATTGTAGCATTCTTGTTCTTGCAAATGTCAATATATTCATGTTTTATCTTTATTTCCTAAATGCAGCCCCATCCTCGCCCAGGCGTCCTGATTAGAACAAACTTAAAACTACACATATGGGAGCATTTCTACAGGTTTAATTTTTCTATTCCAGAGGTTCTTAAAAAGATTTTTAAATTACTGCAGAATCACTTAATTTCGTGGGGTCAAATTTTCAAGGATTGGGAAAAAATTTTGGTTCAAGGGAATTTGATTTTGTGGCCGAAGAAGAAAACTTCATGCTGTAGTACAGAATTTTAACATTTTGTGGGGGAGATAATTTGTGGGTCTCCTCATACCAAGAAACAAACAAAAATTAATCCCCCACCAAAATGAAAATTTTTTCATCTTAAAATTACTGTGGAATCATCTTAATTTATAACGGCCAAGCAACTTTAACAGACAGACAGATAGAGGATCGACACTCTTTGTTCTGATAAGTTCACTTTGCTCAGGTGAGCTTAACCAGAAAAAACTTGAGTAGTTTGCGGGTGTGTCAAATATTCTTGTGTAACATTATATTACATCAAGTCTTATATTTTTTTCCTTAGAATCAATAGAATTTTATTCTATTTTACTTAATTTATCTACTAGACCAAAGGGAAAAAAAATCCTTTGGAATCTCTATTCACTGTTATAAATATAACTCTGACCTGATTTATGGCATTTGCTGAAGCAGATGTCAGCCCTGTACCTATGGTCACCATCAAAAAACCAACAGGATCAAATACAGCTGGAGCCATAGCATAACCTGCCATAGCAGTCAGTACAACTAGACCTGTTCAATAGATACCACAGTAAACATTCTTACTGCATGCCAACATGTAACTGCACATTTAAAAAAAAAACATCACCAATGTAATGAATTGCTCTAAATAGTTTAAATGGTGAATGCTTGGCTAGTACCTGTTAACCTGATCTTTGATAACCTGAAGTAGTACTGAATCAGTTTATTGTAGTCTGTTCTCATCTCTTGCCATATACACTCAGTGATGGATTCCGGATTATGGGCTGGACTTCGATCTCTCCTGTCTTTTTCCAACATAGCTTTGAGCTTTGCAAAGTCTTCAGGATTAACATCAACAGTCAATGTGTCTTCTGACTTTGGAAAAGACACGGTAAATCTGTCACTAATTTCATCTAACATCACAAGTGTCTGTGACTTTTTTATGAATAGTGTAAGGGGAACAGGTCTGAACTTTCCCTGTGGAAATTTGTCTTTGCCATTGGCAGTGGATGCATAACTAATTCTTGTCTCCTGGTGGGAAAACTTCATCTCTTCGTCTTCCTCTGCTGTTTTCAAGTTGGATTCTGATGAGACATATCTTATGTTTCTTATCAGACCATCTTTCTTCTTGAAGGTGTTTTTCTGTCAAATAAATCAAAATACTTCAAAGGTGGAGTCTCATTTGAATGATACAAATTTTAGATTATTCTATACTATTATAGTAGGATAAAGGTATTAGAAGTGAACTCCATTCTTTTGATTTAATTTTTATTTTCATTTTACAAGCACCTGTTCCTTGTTTTAGGGTACTTTATATAGAAAAATGAACATATGATATTGTTCAATATATCAAATCATTCATCTGTTAATCATGGCTTGCTTTTTAAAATATACTGATATGTACATTGTCCATCTTCACTAGCCAAGGGTTTCTGATACGCTACTCTCCTCATAAGCCCTTGGCATACAGTGTTAAAAAAAGTTGGGATTTTTTCTCAAGTTGTGATTGGAGTTGATCGACATCGTTCGACCAATCAGAAATTGTTTTTTGTAAATGATGATATTTGCATTCGGGATATATCTTGACTCTTTAATATCGGGAATGAAAAACGCAAGTAAACAACGATCCGTAAGATAACATGCCATTCTATGAATAGCTATATGGTCACATCCAATATCTTAAGCTACATGCAAAATATGTGATTAAGAATCTATATTGAAGATGTATATTTGCATTTTAACATGTTTAAATAACAAATTAACATAACTCAATACCTTCTTGTTAATTATTCTTTAAAAACATTATGTTTTTAAATACACTTTTTATTTCTGTCGATGTCGCAATCGGTGCGAACCTGGTAAGAATCGTGATCATGTGACGAAAACAATCCCGTCTTCTGTCAGCACCGTATGCCAAGGGTTTATGAGGAGAGTAGCGTATCAGAGACCTTTGGCTAGCGAAGATGGTACATCGTCTAGAAATGAAATTAGCAAACCCTACAGACTAGTCCAAATGTACAACTATGCTAGAAAATACCAATGAAAATTCTAATCTCATCACTCTTCAAATGTCATAGTGGATTTAAATCATAATCAACTTACTTTGAAAGCTTTCGATATAGATTTAATGTAATTTTTCTGCTATAAACTAGCAAATTTTACTACTCTTTATATAATTATGCAGTAATGTGAATTGATATACAACATATTTATTTCATATACAATTATACCTAAAACTGATTAATTTCCTATGTACAATAAAATTGATAGATGTGAATAATTCCATAAAAATCACTGCAATGGGATAGCTTAAATTAGCTATATAGCTTAAAGTTAATTAAGCTATTCAAAATAGCTTGATTTAGCTATTTTACCACAGCCTTTTCTTAAATGTGTTATTTTTTCAGATTGTACAAAAAATCGCAACTTGGTGCAGTGATAGTGTTCAACATTGAACTCTTCTGAAAACAATGCATGTAAAAATCAACTCTTCAAACTGTGTCACCTTGAAAGGAGAGACTTTGCACTCAAAGTTTTAAAAGTTTTGGGGCTATATAAAGCAACTGATTTGTGAACACACGGTTACTTCTTGAATGAAATTATAAAGGAGCTCAGTTATTATGGTCAACAAGATAACTGATTGGTAATAATTCAGCACAGTGTGAAGCAATCATCCACGCCTGAATGCACACAAGGTGGTGGACAGTTATTCAAACAACAGTCTAGACGAACTCCAAAAACAGCGTTTCCGGAAGTAAGAAATTGAGACTGAAAAAGACTCCGAAAAAAGAGTCCGCGCATGCGCACCCATACAAAAAATGGCGATTTTTCGGCAAAAATGATGGGTCTACAAAAACTGTCCGTGCAAAGTTTTTGAAAGTATGGCAATTATAACAGTACTCATCAATGCTAAATAAAAGACTTGGGAAGAGATCGTATTTGTCAGATTTTTTATTTTATTTGCAAAAAAGAAGATATTTACTTTCAAAGCTGACGCTTGAAGTCAGATCAATCACAGAGAAAATGATACGTTTGAGAAGTAAATATGCATAATAAAAGGGATATATATGCAAAATGGAACAATATATATTGTAACTGTTAAAAACTTGACTGAATTTTACACATAAATTAGCAATCCGGTGTTTTATTTGTGTACGATATCTGAATTGAACACGTAAGTTCTTACCATCGTTATTTACAGATTTTTTATCACATACGAACAAATATTATTGTGAAAACATTTTTTTTAACTATAATCTATCAATATGAAAACTTTAAAAACCACTCTTATAGAAATTAAGGTCACAACATGTCTTCTAAAAATGAACCTGTGAATATCTCTGCTCCGTGGTGAAAAATGCGCATTTTCTGATTAAAATAAACACAAGCTGGGTGTCTTCAAAAACAAATAAAAGCACCTTTATTTTAGGAACGACATAAAATTTAAATCAAGGGGACAATAAATCAAATAAGAAAATAATTCTTACCGTCAGTACTGAATTCGATGTCGTATATCCAATTTACTATTATGCAAGAGTTTAAAGCGATAGATACGTAAGTCAGTATCCACAAAATAATTAAATAAATGTATCCATTCAACAAAAATTAAAATAAAGTCACAATGCACTAAATACAGCCATTATGCAGCCGTATATTTGGAGAAAGCGAACGACAATCCATCATTTGTGTACATCCGACGCCATTTTACCGCAATGCATGATGGAGCCAAAGACTTCGTTTTCAGAGTTCACGCCGTTTTTGGAGTTCGTCTAGACTGAACAATGGAAATACATCTTTTGCTTAAACGTATTCAAAATCTGCCATGTAAGAACCATAGTACATATATGAACAGATGAATAGTCAAATACTTGCGACTTTTTGACTATTTCTTACTATAAACATTTTTGTGAAAAACTGCAAATAAATCGCTTTAACAAGCTATTTTAAATAGCTTAATAAAGCTATATAGCTTATTCAAGCTATGTGCACGTGCATGTAGCTAAATCAAAATGTGCTGGACCTGAGTGACAGACCTGGACCCACTGCGTTACTTAGAAACAAAAAGGATGATCATTAAAAATTACGTTGTTTTCTTACCAGATAATTATGTTCTTGGATTCGCCATGCCCACAGACGATAGCATTGTCTGTACATGGCTAGAAATTTACATTTTTCTTACAAACGATGAAAACATGTTTGTATGACATTGATCAATGTCATTCAGTAACAAATTTATCATCTTTCAGAATTACAATTATCTTAAACACTTAAAAGACTCCGAATAAAAAAAAACCATTAAGTTGCACAAGAGTCATTTTAACTTAATTGTATGATTCATTCATATTATCAAATCTTTATGCACGCTTAATCTAGTGATAGTAAGATAACAAATTCTGATATATTAAACATGTTCATTAAACAGGAACAATTCCCCCTCCAATATATATCAAAGTACAACTTACTATGTCATACTTTCATTTTCACTTTACCTTACAATGAGAAAAAAGGTTGCTAATGTTGCTGTTGTTGAGAGAAGGATCAACTATCTTTTTCAGGTGAGTTTGTCAATTTAAATCCAAATCATGTGTCAAAGACTCATTTTCTTTTGGTTAAAATCAAATATTTTTCCTTATACAATTTTTTAACTTCAAAGCAGAGACATATAAAACCATATACATATGTCTCTGTTCAAAGCTGACATACTGGCATTGTATGCTATCCTTTTTATGCCCCCGTATCGAAGATTCGGGGGTATATAGTTTTTGCCCTGTCCGTCCGTCTGTCTGTCTGTCTGTTTGTCCGCAAAAACTTTAACATTGCCCATAACTTTTGGTTGGTTAGAGCTATGGCTTTCGTATTTCACATGTGTATTCCTTGTGACAAGACCTTTCTTTGGGTACCACTATATTTGACCTTTTGACGTTGACCTTGGAGTTTGACCCAGTTTTGCAAAATTTTTCCCAACTTTAACCTTGGCCATAACTTTTGAACAATTGGTGCTAGGGCTTTCATACTTCACGTGTGTAATCCTTGTGACAAGACTTTCCTTTGGACACCAACAACTTTGACCTTTTGACCTTGACCTTGGAGTTTGGCCTACTTTTGAAAAACTTTAACATTGGCCATAACTTTTGCACGGTTGCTGCTAAGGCTTTCATACTTAGCATATGTAATCCTTGTGACAAGACTTTCCTTTGGATACCAAAAATTTTGACCCTTTGACCTTGACCTTGGAGTTTGACCTACTTTTGAAAAACTTTATGCCTGGCCATAACTTTTGAACAGCTGGTGCTAGGGCTCTCAAAGTTCACAAGTGTAATCCTTGTGACAAGACCTTCCTTCCGATACCAACAATTTTGACCCTTTGACCTTGGAGTTTGATGTACTTTTGGAAAACTTTAACCTTGGTCATAACTTTTGAATGATTGGTGCTTCGGCTTTCATATTTCACCTGTGTATTTCTCTGGAGAAGACCTTTCCTTGGGCACCATCAATTTTGACCATTTGACCTTGACCTTGATGTTTGACATACTTTTGAAAAAATGTTAACCTTTTCCATATCTATTCAATGGTTGCTGCTGGGGCTTTCATATTTCACAGGTAAATTCATCGAGACAAGACCTTACTTTGGGTACCAACATATTTGATTTGCATTTGAGAAAGTTTAACCTATGCTATAAGTTGCCATACGGGGGCATCAGTGTTTCACATACACATCTTGTTTAGCTCTACTATTCGGAGACCAGAAGAACTTATGCAATAGTAAGGTGTCTTTTGTCCAGCTGGCTGCCTTTCTGTCTAGCAGCTGTCTAGCTGTCTGTCATCTGTCTGTCTGTAAACAATTTTTATGCCCCCATATTGAAGATTCAGGGGTATATAGTTTTTGCCCTGTCCATCTGTCTGTCTGTTTATCTGTTTGTCTGCAAAAACTTTAACATTACTCATAAATTTTGATAAGTTGGAGCTATGGCTTTCATATTTCACATGTATATTCCTTGTGACAAGACCTTTCTTTGGGTACCATCATATTTTACCTTTTGACCTTGGAGTTTGACTCAGTTTTACAAAATTTTACCCAACATTAACCTTGGCCATAACTTTTGAACAGTTGGTGTGGTGCAAGGGCTTTCATACTTCACATGTGTACTCCTTGTGACAAGACCTTCCTTTGGAGACCAACAACTATGACCCTTTGACCTTGACCTAGGAGTTTGACCTACTTTTGAAAAACTAACTTTGGCCATAACTTTTGCACGGTTAGTGCTAGGGCTTTCATACGTCAAATGTCTTATCCTTGTGACAAGACCTTCCTGTGGGTACCATCATATTTGACCTTTTGACCTTGACCTTGGAATTTGACCTACTTTTGGAAAACTTTAACCTTGGCCATAACTTTTGAACAGTTGGTGCTAGGGCTTTCATTTTTCACATGTGTAATTCTTGTTACAAGACCTTCCTTTAGATAGCAACAGTTATAGCCCATTGACCTTGACCATGGAGTTTGACCTAATTTGGAAAACTTTAACCTTGGCCATTACTTTTGAACAGTTAGTGCTAGGGCTTTCATACTTCACATATGTAATTCTTGTGACAAGACCTTACTTTGGATATCAACAACTTTGACCCTTTAACCTTAATGTTTGACCTACTTTTGAAAAACTTTAACCCTGGCCATATCTTTTGAACAGTTGGTGCTAGGGCTTTCATTTTTCACATGCACATTTCTTGTGAGAAGGCCTTTCCTTGGGCACCATTAATTTTGAACATTTGACCTTGATGTTTGACTTACTTTTGAAAAACTTTAATCTTTTCCATATCTTTTTAATGGTTAATGCTAGGGCTTTCATATTTTCAGGTATATTCCTCAGGACAATAACTTACTTTGGGTACCAACATATTTGATTTGCATTTGAGAAAGTTTAACCTTTGCTATAAGTTGCCATACAGGGGCATCAGTGTTCACAAACACATCTTGTTCAAAATGCTACTACTCCTACAGTTTTGGTCTGAATTCAATATAACTCTGCACACAAGAAGACTTTAGTACAATAAGATAGTTTCATAAGTCTTCATTTCTTATGCAGCTTGTAACATGAGATTTAATTGGATTGTAGGTTTGTAAATTTCCATACACCTGACTTGAGCCAGAAGTAAATAGAATGATGTCACAATGCATATTTTTTCTTCCAAAAACATAGGTAATCAAAGATTATGAAGCTCACCTTGACAAATGTTATCTATAAGTAAGGCAAATTTCACATCATAATTTTTTCTAGAAAATTTTGGTCAGTTCCAACATCCAAAGTAAGTCTGGAAGTTTTCATCCTTAGGTGCACCATCTATGCAAGTTTAAACATAACAGGCCATAAAATTATAAAGCTACTCCAAGAAAATTACCCTGGTCTCTCATCTGGAAAATATAGGTCAGATTCAGAATCCAAAGCAAGTCTGGAAGTGTCCATCCTTAGATACAACATCCATGCTAATTTGGTTAAAATATGGCTAAAATTCACTTGTGGAAAATCGAGATCTAGGTCGGATCCAGCATCCAAAGCAGATTGGTTAGTGTACATCCCTAGATGTATCATCCATGAAAGTTTGGTCCAGGTAGGGCTTATAGTTACTTGGGAATGGGCTGTCCCAAAATATTAACCTGATCGCTCATGTGAAAAATCTAGCTCAGATCCAGCATCTGAACCAAGTGTGATAGTGTCCATCCCTGGATGCATCATCCATGCAAGTTTGGTCAAGGTAGGGCTTATGGTTACCTGGGAACGAACCTGCTCGAAAAACTTAAACCTGGTCACTCATCTGGAAAATCTAGGTCAGATCCAGCATACGAAGCAAGTCTGGTAGTGTCCATCCCTAGATGAATCATCCATCATTGCAAGTTTGGTCAAGGTAGGACTTATAATTACTTGGGTATGGACCTGCTACAAAAACTTAAACCAGGTCACTCATCTGGAGAATCTAGGTCAGATCCAGCATCCTAAGCAAGTATGGTAGTGTCCAATCCTAAGTGCATCATCCATGCAAGTTTGGTCCAGGTAGGCCCTATAGTTACTTGGGAATGGACCTGCGCCAAAAACTTTAACCTGGTCACTCATCTGGAAAATCTAGGTCAGATCCAGCATCCGAAGCAAGTCTGGTAGTGTCCATCCCTAGATGAATCATCCATCATTGCAAGTTTGGTCAAGGTAGGACTTACAATTACTTGGGTATGGACCTGCTTCGAAAACTTTAACCTGGTCACTCATCTGGAGAATCTAGGTCAGATCCAGCATCCTAAGCAAGTATGGTAGTGTCCATCCCTAAGTGCATCATCCATGCAAGTTTGGTCCAGGTAGGGCCTATAGTTACTTGGGAATGGACCTGCTCCTAAAACTTTAATCTGGTCACTCATCTGGAAAATCTTGGTCAGATCCTGCATCCGAAGCAAGTGTGGTAGTGTCCATCCCTAGATGCATCATCCATGCAAGTTTAGTCCAGGTAGGGCTTATAGTTACTTGGAAATGGACTTGCTCCTAAAACTTTAAAAGGGATGCCAACGCTTACGCTGATGCCAACGCTTGGGGTATAGCATAAGCTTATCTCTGCTTCGTTGAGGTGAGCTAAAAAGCAAATAACAAGATTTACATGACATCACTATTGCATTGTAGCACGTAGTAAATTTTATCAATAGTTAAAACAGCTTTGTTTGGACTTGGGTTCACAAAGAATTTATTTGCATGGCTACATAGGAAATAAATTTGTTATCCAGGTCCTATCAAGGGTGTATATCGGTTTTTGATTTCGATGAACGGTGTTGCCATGGTAACTATGAATAGAAATTCCTATGAAATTCTTTCAAAATGCTATTCCTCCTACAGTTTGGGTCTGAATTCAATATTAACTTGGCACACAAGTAGTTTACACTGAGGTCTTTAATTCTATTTATCAGTTTTTGATTTTGATGAAAGGTGTTGCCATGGTTACTAAAAATAGATATTTCTGTGAAATACTTTTCAAAGGCTACTTCTGAATCTCCTATAGTTTTGGTCTGATTTCAGTGTTACTTGGCACACAAGTAGACTACACTAAGATATACCAGTATGATTCTGTATATCAGTTTATGATTTCGATGAATGGTGTTGCCATGGTTAGTAAAAATAGAAATTTTTGTAAAAACTTTCAAATTCCTCTCTTCCTACAGTTTTAGTCTGATTTTGGTATTACTTTGAACTCAAGTAGACTATGCTAGGATACATAATTCTGTTTATCAGTTTTTGATTTCAATGAATGATGTTGCTATGGTTACTAAAAATAGAAATTCCTGTGAAATACTTTTAAACTGCCACTCATCCTACAGTTTTGGTTTGATTGCAATAAATTTTGCCACAAAAAGAGACTCAACCAAGGATTATCATTCTATTTATTGCTGTTGCAAGTGCAAAGTTTCAAGTCCCAAGTGCTACACACTTATCTCTTCCTTTGTTACAAGTACAAACCAGTAGAGCTACAATCTCATCAGAGACTTCTGGTTTTTATGCCCCCACCATAAAATGGCCGGGGGCATATAGTGTTACCCTGTTCCATCACTCTGTCATCATTGACTTTCCTTTCCTTATCTCGGCAACAGTTGCACACACATAGGAATACATATATAGGTCAGGTTCGAATTTGGTCATGGTCCGATGATTTTTGACATTATCTTGGCTACAAATGTGCAATTTGCAATATGCAGTTTCTATTTATTATCTTAGTTATAAATGCATATTTTGTGCATAAATATGAGTTCAGAAACAAATTTAAAACTAAATATGGCATTTTGAAATATTGGCTGCCTTCGGGGGCATTCGTGGCATTACAACACATCTAGTTTTCTCTTAATTCATATATTTAAGTTAACATTTTTCTTTATTTTTAACAGTATTTAAGTTGATATGTTTAAACTAAAAAAGGGTTTTATAGTCTCTATAAATTCATATCAGTGTGTGTATTAAGAAATCTGTGAAAATTATTATTTATACTCAAGTAATGACTGACATAGCAAGTTGTATTGGAAACCAACTTTCTACAATAATAACTCCAAATAATCTATGCAGAAACCAAAAAATATAGATCAGAATACATAATCCAAAGTTCGATTGGTAGTAAACATTTTTTATTGATGCAACATCCAAGCAAAGCTTGCCAGTGCTTGACCTTATATCAACAAAAAGTGGGGGCCAACCAGCATCTACAGAATACTCTACCATAGCACCCCCACCCCCGTATTTTACGGGCCTGGTAATGATTGTACCAGCCAAAATCATGAAAATATTGATTGAGAAAAATTCAGTAATATATTTTATTTAAATTGCTTCCAATTCAATTTTCAATTCAATTCATTCTCACATTGTGTTAAACAACATAGAGAAAATACAACAGCAATATCAAACAAAATACATGATGCAAGGTACCTCCTACTTTTATAAGTACCACTTACATATATTTCTAATCTTTTTGAAACCCCTGGGGGTTTGAAATTTATTTTTCCAGATGTATGTATAGGGATGAAATTAATTTTATTTTTAATGTTGAATAATAAACTTACTAATAAAACTTGTTTCACTTACACAGCTTGTTTTTGTCTGTGAACTTAAAATTCTCTGTTTAAATTACCGTCAGCTTGCTCATCAGTGCATTACAACAAAAGATGTAGATAAAGAAATGTGCAGATATCATGTGAAAACTTTGAAGAAGATAGCAATGAAGAATGTGATAAGACTGTATGTACCAAGTTATTCAATCATCAAGTGTTAATACTTAGTTTAAGTGAAAGTGATGCCAAGTATTGTGCATTTAAAGAAAATAACATCAGCTAATTGTTATAGAAAATATTTCTTTTGATGTTATTAAATTCAAGAAATAATTCAAATAAAGAAAATATAATTCTTTTCTCTTGCCAGTCTTACTATGACAATTAAGCACATTGTTAGAAGTCATTTTTGGTTATTTCCATTCTTATGTCGACACGATATATCCAAGTGAGCTTGAGATAAAAGATACCACAGAGTCTTACACATCTGTTTCATATTTGGATATTTAATTAGAAAATTCTGTAAATGGTAATCTAACAACAAAGCTTTATGATAAACGTAATGACTTTAACTTTTCAATCGTCAACTTCCCTTACTTATGCAGCAATATACCCTTATCACCTGCATACGGGGTTTATATCTCTCAGTTGATTCTATACGCCAGAGCATGCTCTACGTATGAACAATTTTTAAAACGAGGTAAGTTATTGACAAACAAGTTGATGAAACAAGAATATCAGCAGTCTCATTTAAAGTCATCATTTCGTAAGTTCTATGTTCGATACAATGACCTTGTCAGCAAATACAATCTTTCACTAAGTCAAATGCTGACTGAATTTTTTCATACTTATTGTTAGGCCATTATTTACACACTGAATTGTCAACGGATTTTCCCGTTATTCCCCGAACATGACAAGGAGCACACGGTGGGTGTGACCGGTTGGCAGGGGATGCTCACTCCTCCATGGCACCTGATCCCATCTCTGATGTTTTGGAGGTCTATGTTTGCTCTGCTCCTATTTTGTAATGTTTAATGGACTTTTGAGCTTGAATACTGTTTGTTATCTCCACATATTTCATTTTGTTAGAAATCTATCACACAGCTTTATATTTAGACTAGTATATAAACACAAAATTAAAGCTAAATACCATCATTAAATATACGGGTAGTGAATATATCTTAGTTATTTGGACTATATTTGGTCACTTTCAAGGCAGGCTTTTCTCCTACAAATTTTCTTCGCCTTTGATATTATTTCCTTTAACAAAACATCTTATTTGAAACATACTTACCTTAATTTTAAGATCTTTTCTTTAACAGCCACACAAATATAAAGAGGAAAATTTGTAAGAAATGTGACCTGTTACTGCATGCCGGAATAACGGCCAAAGTTAGATTAACCAGTAAGTATAGAATGCGAGAAAATAACAAAAAACAAGATCATTTTTAAAAACACATGAATATCTAATCCACTTTTAGTCTAACTCTTGTTTAGTTAGTTTTTGGCTTTTAGCCTACTCAGTTTTCCAGAAGCAATGGACAGAAATCCCATACAATTGTACATAGGGTGTAATCTGTTTTAATACACGTTCATGTAAATTTGAATTATTAGCTTTATTTATAAGAATTTTTCAGTGGTGTATCCCTGAACAATCATCAGTTGGACTAAATTTCAACTAACTGTATGTTCTTGTTATATGGAAAGGACACTTATTCTTGTTTTATGAAAAGGACACTTTCATAATATCGCTATACATAAGCAGCTATTGCTACAGATTATTATGTCATAATATAAAAAAAATATATAATAATTTCTTCCATAAAATATTTTCACCTTCTAAGCCTGGCTGTAATCAGCAGAGATTGTTATGTTTTAATATGCCATTTCTTTGTCCTTACCTGCTAAGTGTTGATGTTTTAGGGTCACCAAACAGAGCAGTCACAGTGCAGTGTATTGAGTGTAAGAATGTAAAGAAATTTCCATGTAATAACCAAAATTATAAGATCTGGATAGAGAAATATGAAAATCTTCAAGAAACAATGAAGTCATAAAAATACCATCATCAAAGTAGCTGAGAATTATGGGAAGTGTTCTTCTGTGTGCAAAAAAACTCATAATGAGACATTAGGAATCACAGGTTCTGCTGACTAAGAGGAGAAATGAGTTACTCAAGCCCAGACTGAGTTGCCATCAAAATATCTATCCTGTTTGCTGCTATACTTCACTGGTAATTTGACAACAAAGCAAGAAGAAAAAAAGCCTGAACTTAGAAATTTATTTGTACAAAGATCATTCTAGATATGTTAAAATTAATATCAACAGTATTGAGTTGCATTCAACCTTACAAAAACATTCTTATAAATACCTGTGCAATATTATGTATTCATTCCACTCCCTGATATTTAGTAATAATAACAAAAAATAATTTGAAAAAAAAATGTTAATATTACAAAATTTAAAAAAAAAATCATAAAAGTGCTTAGTAATAAATTATTGACAATTAAATTTACTGTTGTTGATTGAATCAACCTTCAATAAACCATGGTGGGTGAAGACTGGCCCAAAGGCCACGATGGTTCAACAAAACATGATCAACCAGAACAATTGAAAAAAAAACAGTTATGTGCTGTCAATAGAAAACAGTACAGTTTAAATCATCATCGCCTCTTACGGGCATTTGTAGAAGCAGGCCTAGTTTGCAATGACAAGTTTATTTTGGACAGTCCATGTATCCATTTTTGTGAATTAATTCTTTACAAGAACACATAATGATTTGCTAAACACATTAACCAAGAGAGAGAGAAAAAATAAGTGTACAAAGGCTTCATAGTGTGTTAATGAGAAAAATTTTCCAAATCAGTTTCAAATGGTGTTTAACAAAATTTTGACTTTTCATTTAATATTGACAAATTTCCTGAACCATTTGTGTGGTGCTCAAAAAAAAAAATTCTCTGTTAAAAATATTGATCAAAACCTAACCTCATCTGTTTTGTTAGACTTTTTCAGGAACCCCATCATTAGTTCCACATGTGTGAACATAATCATTTATCTACTGGGTGAACTCAGAACATGATTACCTGTGATATGTAGTATTAAAAAAGGGTGCCAATTAAATTGTTAAAACTTCATATCATTAGATTACAAATAATTTTAAGATTGGAAATAAATTGTCTTTGTGACATCATGAAAAACATCAGCTCCAAAACTGCTCAAGAGCCTTTGTTTTAAAGCATCATAGATTCTGATGATCACATAAAATCAAACATTTCTGGTGCAGATTTGATAGAACTACAGATCAAACTTTGTTCTGGAAGACTTGAAAGTAAAAGGAACATCTTTAACCCTGCTTCCCTAAAAAGAGAACAAAAAAAAATCAATTAAGTACACCACTACAGCATATGATACAACTATCAAATATTGTTCAATTATCAAAAACAGTTTAGAATGCATGGAAGAAAATCATGTCAACCTGAACTGAACTGAATTTATTAATCTCTTCACAAAGATTTCAATGATTTTTCCTTTCCTAATTTTTGATGTGCATCTTCTGTGCTGTAGTAATTATCAGAACAAATATACATCATTTATTTCTCAACTGGCTTTGTAAGAGTTTTACAAATTTGTCCATTGCATTTTTTGAATGATTAACAATGCTACAGACTAATAAAACATCAAAACACTAATCATTTATATTTTTTAGACTGTAAAACTGTCATCTACATGAGACATGACATTCTGCAATCTGTTGTTGAGATATAAAAATTAAAATAAAATATATATATATAAACAATCACTCAATATTAAATTAGTTTTAATTACTTAAATACACCAAATTTATTTTGAAAGTAATGACTAACCAACAAGAACTCTCTATTTTGACAGATACTATAAATTCCAATTAAGAGGTCAGATTCCTGTGCCCAATTCCCAAGAGATACAGATAACACCTGAGATCAGAGATGCTCTACCAGAAATCTTCTTAATACATAACTCTTAAGATGGACTTATAAAAACCCATGATTTTTTTTCTTAATTAGAGAAACATTGTGGATGTGATCATGTGTACCTTAATTTCTTTAATAAGTTTTTAAATCAAATTGTACCTTCAAATGGTTGAAATTTGAGGGAAGCACTGAATATTCAGTATCTATTCATTCCTTTCTTTGGGCCATCTCCAAGAAACTCATGCCCAAGTCCATTCCCACATTTAGAACACGATATCTAAAATCAGAACATAGAGTCATGCTCCTCAGTTAACAATTAAGTTATTAACTAAATAAAGCTGTTGACTACACAGATTTAATTTGGCATGGTGTACTGTTTATTTGTTTAATTAAGTAGAAAATATAGTAAATATTTATTTACATTTACTGTGGAATGATCATTATTCGAGATGACAAATATTTGTCCACAAATTTACATCCCCTTGAATAATTACTTTGTCAACACATTGATTCCTTGAATTTTCTGTATAAACAATCCACCTGAACCATTAAAATTTTGCTTGCCCATGAGAACTGACCACTTAAAAAATAAAATGATTCCACACTGACAGTATGTCTTACTATTATTTCACATGGACTTGTGTTCTAAACTAAACACACCTTTATTGCTGTTGGGCTTTCGTTGACTCGAGAAACAGAGTCCTCCCTGATCAAATGGGTGAAGGCTGGCCAGGGGGAAGAATGCTCATATTTTGTCTGACTATGAAAAAGCTCATTTCCACAATTGGAACAAACGTAGATTCCTGAAATTTAAACATTTCTTTTACCGTTTATCTCAAAGTACACATCCCATTTTCAACAGTGTGTAATATAGGGTTCATGATTTGTGAGAACTGTATATAGAAATTCTGCATGGTAAGTTTTCAGAGGATTCAAATTGCATTTACGTAACTTGACATTTTTCATGTCTGTGAAGTCAATTTAAATATACCCTTTAATTCAAATACGTAAAGCTGAATGTAATTTAAAAAATGTATACCTTTTTCAAAGTGATCTCGAAATTTTTCGCCAGAAAACCAACCACAGAATGACATCCTGGCTGACTCAGTCAGTCAGTCAGTCACACTCAGTGTCACTTATCAGTCCGTGACTTATTATGCAGAATGTCGAACCCGATTTTATTTCTTCTGCATGCAGACGTGCATGGTATAACCACCCACCCCTCCCTTTCCCACAGCCTCCTGAAAACTTTTCAAAGACACGATAGTTTACCAAAAATTATAGTAAGTCCTAGTAGACAATGGGCTATCAAAGGTATTAAATTAAAATCGTGAAAATGAAAAAAAACCTCTTTGATTCTCATGAATATATGTACATCAGGAACTTTTTGAAAAACAAAAATATGAAAGTGTATCAGTGGTGGATCTATAGGGGGGTTACGGGGGTTGCAACCCTCTCCCCCTTTGGATTTCTTAAAAAGAGAGAAGGAGAGAGAGAGGAGAGTCCCGAATATTTGTTGTTTTTTATTTTTCCAGGAACGGTTTTACTTTTGTCTAGTTTTACCACATACTTTTTCCTGAAGTGGTGCTTTACCGGTTTTAAGTCAACATCATAAACGTGATATTTTGAATGATCAATTTATGGATCATTTACGTGAAACGAGAAGGAGATTGATATCTGATTATAATCATATTACAATACAATATTTATTGGCGCAAACACAATTACAATACATGTAATTGACAAAGGCACAACATATAAGAATCATAAATTGCTCATACATTTATACAATATTCTAGAATGTAAGGATATGCATAAATCATACAATCATTTGTACAATGATTATGTAATACAATCATTTCTAGATATATGACATTATATATATATATATATATATATATATATATATATATATATATATATATATATATATATATATATATATATATATATATATATATATATATATATATAAATGAGTGTTATTTTGAGTATTTCTGGACATTGGCTATTAAAGCAAAGCTGAACTTTTTAGTACAAGACATATTTGATATTTTTTCCTGAAAAAAATCATCAAGTTCCTTTCAAAAGTTAACCTATGATTATTGTATTTTTGGCAGCTGAATAGAAAACGAAATTCATCTTCAACCTCTCCTGTGTTGCAAATATTACAAAATCTTTCATCTGTGGGTATAGACAAATGTCTCTCTTTTTCTATGGCAAGATAATGTGCCTGCTAATAATTGATCTCTCTGTTCTTTTTATATATATCAGTGTATCCACAGCGTTTAAAATTATCAAAAACAATTTGGTAAAATTTTAGTTTTGGTGAATTATGAATCTTTGCATATTCCTTTTGTAAGCATTGATCTTATATTCATTGCTTTGTGCTTCTCAGAAGTGATTTTATTGAATTTTCTTTTTTAGTAATGAATGAAAATCCTAACTTGTTGAAAAATTACATGTATTAATATATAAGTTCTCTCCGAGTTTATCAAGTTTGAATATCCAAAATACCTGCAGTTGCCGTGGAACTAAAAATGGTTCATCTCTTTCTAAAAATTTGAAATTTTGCACAACTTTAAAGAATATTTGCTGGGGTCGAGGGGACATGCTTATGTTTCGGCTTGCAAAAGCAGTGTATTGTTTAATTTGTTTTTATTTTTGGCTTTTTCCTTTTTTCCCTTTGAAGAGCTACTCGATTCAAATAATCACAAAATAAGATGTGGAACCTTACGATAACACAGATTTTAGAATTTCTCACACTCTCTTTCTAAAACGGATCAATCTAGATAAAATACTGGGCTTCTAAAGGGCAATTTTCAAATCACTAAAGGTGGTCTGATTTACATTTAAATTTGAAATTTAATTCTATTTTAATTTTACATGTATCTAATCAGTTTCTGAGTATAGTATTTTGCTATAGTAAATTTTCCTTCAGATGCTGGGTGTCTCCCCTCCCCCCCCCCTCCCAACACATACACACATACTTTTTTGTGACTGTTAAGTCGAGAACTGGCATATTATAAGCATGAATAGAAGTCTTGTCATCATATAACTTGAATCTTTTAAAAAAAGATGTTGCACTCTTGACCAGAGATATATAGATCTGAAACACAGGCATACCCTTTCATTGTTAAATCTATTTGGTAAAATGTTCTTTGTGTCTTTATTTTCCAAAATAAAAATCAAAGAATTCTCAAATATTGCACTCCTGTCATTATTGGGTATGCACAGATACTTGACGCTCATTAATGCTGCTTGTGATTTATATAACATTTTTAAGTTTTAAATTGTATATCAGTTATTGTTTTACACTTTGGAAATTCTTCTTTGACTTAAATGTCTTTCAGATTTTTTAAATCAATGTTGTTGTTTGTTTGTTTGTTTTGTTTTTTTTTTGTTTTTTTTTTCTTTTGCAACACTACAATTTTTCTGCATGTTGCACTCGTGTCATGGTATAACATTTTTTTTCAACAACTGCCATGACCACAACTTGGTCAACTTGGTCAAAATAAAAGTTGCTACAGTCTACATTTAAACTCAATACTTTGAATATTATCAGGAAAGTCTTTATTTCCAAAATAAACCATTCTTATTTATTTCACAGATCTTCAAACAATATTGAATTTTCAAAAAGTCACAAAAAGTTGTTGCACCCCTGACATTTTTAGCATCATTTTTGGGCATAATTTTGAGATATCAATAAGATATTTGGCAGGTATTTAGACACTATCTAAAGACATATGCAGAGAAATAGAAATTTATTCCCCTTGCCTGTATTTTTAGTGAAGGTTGATATGTGTTTGGTCATTTTTTTTTTAATTCACCCACATCAAGACATGGGGACTTTGTAAAGATCTGGGTCACAAAAAAATAAATATTCGTTTAATGAAACAAGAAAGTTATTAAGATTTTTGTCCCAGCCAATCAAAACGAAGAACTCGTGCATGCACATGTATTCATGCTTGTTCAACAGTGTCAACTTGTTTTCACTATGTATATTTGTTTATATGTACTTATTTTCAAAGCAATTCATTAAAAAATGACAGTTAAAGCTATTTCAATTAAATCAGCCATTTCAATCTTCGCACAAACATGCACATACATGCATGTGCGCACAAAATGAGCTTCGCTCGTAACATCGCATCGAGAACGCTCGCGGAAAAAAGGATGGAAAAGAAAGAAGAAACAAAGTGAAAACAATATGTTCCCAAACTTCGTTAAGAGGGTCTGTAGCATTGTTCAAGTGTGATGTAACAGAATATCCAGTATATCATGTACGAGTCATTTCTAGCAAAACGGTCAGAAAAATTGTGTAGATACATGTATAAGATCATTGGCCTTGTCATGATTTGTTCTTTTAAGGAGCGTTTTTTTTTCTAAATTTTTAAATAATTTGTGCATAAATAATTTTAGAGAGTGTTACTTTTGTCTATTGATTATGGTGTTCTGCAGGTTTCATGCATTTCACTCGACCCAGTAAATCAACATTAAGTCATTTTCTGTCTAAATATATTATTTCAAATGAATTTGATGCATTGGAAATGAAATTCAAACAAACAGAAGCACGGAAAAGGGGGGGGGGTGTCTTTTACCATGCCAAGAAAAGGTACGCATTCCAGTTTTAGAGCGAACTCAATAAAAGCGGAATTAGCGTTAATCTGTGATTTTTCCCCAGGGAGATGTGTGCAAGGCAATTAATGTCAGCAGTTTTGAGGGAAGGATCTTAAGTTTTACTGGTTTGAAATTAAAGCTAGAATACTTACTATTTAGAAGCCTTTGCCCCTTTTTTCCTGTTGTTTTTTTCTAAAGGAGGGGGGGGGGCGATTTTCCATGCAAATCATATGCGGTTAAAAAAGTAAAAAAAAAAAAAAAAGAAGAAGAAAAAGAAAGTGAAATAAATTGTAGTGAACTAATTAATTGTTCAGTAAAAATTAGACGCCTTTCAAATTTTTCAGTGTTTATATATCAAAATATTTTTTTCCTAATATAAATTAACATCGGGCACGATGAACTTGGTTGTTGTGGAAGTCTCGCGCCTTATTAAGGTATCATAGCGGTAATTGACCAATGAAAATGAACTTTGTCAATTGTAGTTCCATACATATAAAATTATTATTTTTTCCTTTTGAATTTTTTTTTTAAATTTCCTTCCAGTCTATTTTTACAATTTTGGTACCTGTGTCTAGTGCATTTTATATATTTTGTAAATAAATAAAGGTTTTTGACAGGAACTATTTTTTTCAGGGCATAGGAGGCTACTTCCTGGGGTAGAAGTTTATTTTTCTTTGACTAAGAAAACGGAAAACTTAGGATCCACCCCCTCAAATCTGCTGCCGTTAATTGTCTCGCCAGGGTTGGGGGAATATGGGTGATTTGCATCAATTACACTTTTATTGACTCCATCGCTGTGGAAAAATGGACGGGATTTCTTGGCATGGTCAGAAAAATTGTGTAGATACATGTATAAGATCATTGGCCTTGTCATGATTTGTTCTTTTAAGGAGCGTTTTTTTTTTTTCTAAATTTTTAAATAATTTGTGCATAAATAATTTTAGAGAGTGTTACTTTTGTCTATTGATTATGGTGTTCTGCAGGTTTCATGCATTTCACTCGACCCAGTAAATCAACATTAAGTCATTTTCTGTCTAAATATATTATTTCAAATGAATTTGATGCATTGGAAATGAAATTCAAACAAACAGAAGCACGGAAAAGGGGGGGGGGGTGTCTTTTACCATGCCAAGAAAAGGTACGCATTCCAGTTTTAGAGCGAACTCAATAAAAGCGGAATTAGCGTTAATCTGTGATTTTTCCCCAGGGAGATGTGTGCAAGGCAATTAATGTCAGCAGTTTTGAGGGAAGGATCTTAAGTTTTACTGGTTTGAAATTAAAGCTAGAATACTTACTATTTAGAAGCCTTTGCCCCTTTTTTCCTGTTGTTTTTTTCTAAAGGAGGGGGGGGGCGATTTTCCATGCAAATCATATGCGGTTAAAAAAGTAAAAAAAAAAAAAAAAAAAAAAAAGAAGAAGAAAAAGAAAGTGAAATAAATTGTAGTGAACTAATTAATTGTTCAGTAAAAATTAGACGCCTTTCAAATTTTTCAGTGTTTATATATCAAAATATTTTTTTCCTAATATAAATTAACATCGGGCACGATGAACTTGGTTGTTGTGGAAGTCTCGCGCCTTATTAAGGTATCATAGCGGTAATTGACCAATGAAAATGAACTTTGTCAATTGTAGTTCCATACATATAAAATTATTATTTTTTCCTTTTGAATTTTTTTTTTAAATTTCCTTCCAGTCTATTTTTACAATTTTGGTACCTGTGTCTAGTGCATTTTATATATTTTGTAAATAAATAAAGGTTTTTGACAGGAACTATTTTTTTCAGGGCATAGGAGGCTACTTCCTGGGGTAGAAGTTTATTTTTCTTTGACTAAGAAAACGGAAAACTTAGGATCCACCCCCTCAAATCTGCTGCCGTTAATTGTCTCGCCAGCGTTAGGGGAATATGGGTGATTTGCATCAATTACACTTTTATTGACTCCATCGCTGTGGAAAAATGGACGGGATTTCTTGGCATGGTCAGAAAAATTGTGTAGATACATGTATAAGATCATTGGCCTTGTCATGATTTGTTCTTTTAAGGAGCGTTTTTTTTTTCTAAATTTTTAAATAATTTGTGCATAAATAATTTTAGAGAGTGTTACTTTTGTCTATTGATTATGGTGTTCTGCAGGTTTCATGCATTTCACTCGACCCAGTAAATCATCATTAAGTCATTTTCTGTCTAAATATATTATTTCAAATGAATTTGATGCATTGGAAATGAAATTCAAACAAACAGAAGCACGGAAAAGGGGGGGGGGGTGTCTTTTACCGTCAGAAAAATTGTGTAGATACATGTATAAGATCATTGGCCTTGTCATGATTTGTTCTTTTAAGGAGAGTTTTTTTTCTAAATTTTTAAATAATTTGTGCATAAATAATTTTAGAGAGTGTTACTTTTGTCTATTGATTATGGTGTTCTGCAGGTTTCATGCATTTCACTCGACCCAGTAAATCAACATTAAGTCATTTTCTGTCTAAATATATTATTTCAAATGAATTTGATGCATTGGAAATGAAATTCAAACAAACAGAAGCACGGAAAAGGGGGGGGTGTCTTTTACGGTCCAGAAATTATAACTCAAGAAGTTACTAAAACATCCTGGAAATGTATCATGTACGAGTCTGCTGACCATAAATTTTACCAACAAATTAAAGCTCTTAAAACAAATTCTAGCAAATTTTGTTAAAGAAATGTCTAGAAATTGTAAACTCGAATAGTTATTGAAACATCCCGTAAAATACATTCATAATCATGCACGTTTACGATTCAAAAACACTTTTAAAAAAGGAAGTATAAAAATATAAATGTTCACAGTAATTTTATTGAGGAACGCTTTTCAAATTCAAATGAGTTAATTCAAAATAAAGATGATAAAGTGGTACATTAAGTACAAATTAATAAACGAGACAAAATAGTGTTTTTACAATTCTTCAGACAGTAGTTAACAAATGAAAGAAATCTTCAGAACGCATTATCAAGTGAACACGTAATACTTCATAAAGTCCATGTAACGTAAATGAAATCTTGTTCTGCTCTTCCAGCCCTTACAACGGCAATCTGATTAAAATCAGCTGCTCACGAACATCGTAACGTATCAGAACAGCTGATTTTAATCAGATTGCTTCAACGGGAGTACAAGATAGGACTCCCTCCCTGCTTTCGTTTTGAATTAATACTGCTGACCCGATTTATGCATGTTTAGTATAAAAATACACAGAGAAAAATAACATTGTAATGCAACCTGCTGTAAAAAAAAAAAAAAAAAAAAAAACCGGAAATGCATACAATAAAGTGCAAAAAAAAAAAAAAAAAAACAACTCCGCAATTGCTTCATAAATTTACAAAAATCTGTTGTTGGGAGGGAAGAAGAGAAATAGGGAGAAAGAGAGAGAGAGAGAGAGAGGAAGGAGGAGATATGCTTCTTATTAACAAATGAGGAAGAAAACCAAATCCTTAGAAACTATTATTTGATCACAGTTGCTGGCTACAACGGCAGGACAAGACCCCCTCCCTACTCTCGTTTTGAATTAATACTGCTGAGTAGAGTTGTGCATGTTTAGTACTAAAGAATACACAGAGAAAAATAACATTGTAGTGCAACCTGCTGTAAATTAAAAATCAAAATTTACGTTAAAATATTGTAGTCTATATATAAGATCCAAATGACACGTTAAACGTTGCAATATTTGATCTTTTCCATTTGCATTGTAAAAACATTTATTTGTATTGTATATTTCCTTTTTGCATTCTATATTTTCTTTTTGTATTCTAAAAAATTCCATTCATATTCTATTTTTTCCATTTGTATTGTAAATTTTTTTTATGTTATATAATTCTTTTATTTTTATTCTATATTTTCCATTTGTGAAATTTCAATTCATATTGTGTATTCAGACACGAATAAAAAATTAAAGATAAAAATAATTGAAAGGCATTTTTTTAATCTTTTGTCTAATCGTTTGATTTCAATGGCGCATGGAAAATTAATGCAGATTTACTCTAAAGTTATATATCTTGACCATAAGGACCAATTTTCGATGTACCAGATAGAGTGAAACTCATAAAAATGCAGAGCATATTAACAAAAAGCTTGCAATTACACTTGTTAACATTATTTTTGCGTTATAATTTCAAAATCTAGATAGTTGACTAAATTACACACAATTCAGAGCAAAATGAGAATCTTAAGATGCCAAAACCGATCTATACGTGATTATTGCGCTCACCACACCCTTTAAAACAAGTTTTCCCGGCACGGTATTGGTTTAATGAACTCTTTTGCATTGTAACCTTGTTTGTGAGAGAAAGAGAGAACGATATTTGATCCTCGTTTCAAGCCACGTAATATAATATCAAAGTGAACAAACATCGATGTATTTAATAATATAACGAATTTCTGACAAGATTTTAAAACAACAAGCACACAACATGCCTACACGTTGATATGACAAATGATGAATATAACATCAATATTTACATCCACTAAATATTTTCTCCTTTATTTCTTATGAAATCCACTATTCTTAATCCTTAAAAGCAAAAGTACATGACTGTAGTTGATTTTTTTTTTTTTTCAAGACCACCTATATGAAAAGATTTCTTTAGCAGCGGGTTCTTCCAAAACATACCTTAACCTTAAGCTTAATTAAGATGTTTCATGCTCCTATGGCATGGGGAATGAGTTAATCGCTTGTATGTTGTATTTTTCTTCATATTTGGTCCTTTTTTGACTATAGGCGCTTTAAACAACCCTACTTGTTTATCTGTGTCTGCTACCCTTGATGTATTTAAGAATTCGTTGAGAGGTAGCAAAACTCAAGAAAATGAAAAATCCTTGAGATGATGTCAGAATTGTAACAATGAATGAGAAGTATGAAATATGCAAGATACTGTCTATAACCTGTAGTATCCACACGCTTCCGGTCAGGAAGAACAGCTTCAGGAAAATGACTAGTTCAGAGTGATGCTCCCCGGATTTTTTAATATCCTTTTTCTGTTTGATGTTTAATACAGTGAGGATGAACATGACAGTATTGATTATACAGGTCAACAGAAGTGGAACGACAAAGGTGACTAGGTTTTGGATGAAGTCTTCAACAAAACACACTTTTTTGCCGTAACCAATATTGCCATTTATATAGAAAGAGAGACCGGAGTTTAATACCACCACAGTTAAAGGAACTAAGTAACAAAATGAAACATACCGAAGAAATGCAATGTGTTGTTGCTTACTTTTTATATAAGTAACTGCAGTAAGAGATTTAAAACTGCGGAAAATTTTGAACATTTGCAAGCAGCATATGAAAAGGCAACAGCAGAGACATAACCAAAAATAATGTAACACAACACCAGCTATCTTGCAGGAAAGGGTTGCTTTCTTCAACGTGTTGGATATTGTGTATGTTAGCTGCATGGAGAAAAGAGAAAAGGTTGTACTCATTAGATTCATGCCTGGAAGGGTCCTCAAGCTGGGGATTAACATGTAAAGTACAAACAAAAGGATCAGCGACATGATACTGAGAGCATTAAGAACAGTTGTTAGAGTATCCAGAGTCTCCGTGTAAGTTCCTTTAATAGATGCTTTAGACAAGAACTCTGCACAGACTCCCAACCGATTATTAAAACCAAGTACATATTCTCCAAGATAAAATACTTCTTTTGAATCCTTTAAAATTATACGTTGATTACTATTGTCAAATTCAACATCATAAGCATTTATCAAACGGTGCTTACAAGTCATCAGCCTGTTTACAATGATACCAGAGTCAGGACGCATGAAAATGGCATCCTGAAAAAATTCCTTAAATGAATAATAATCGTCTTCTAGAATAAAATTAGGAGATGTTAGCGTTTTGCTTAAATTGCAGAAGTCTTTCCCCTTTAAAAGGAAGGAGATCTGGAGAGGTCCCTCTATTGTATGCTCCACTTCCAGTATTTTGGGAGTCATCAGGAGTTCATTCTCAGCAGCGTCTCTATCGAACCGATCAGAATACGATACGAAATAATGTAGGCAGACCTCCATCTCGAAGATGAATAATCCATTTCGACTAAGAATTCTAAGAGGTGCTTCAGGTAGAAAATAAATGCTTCCGATTACCTTCTTGCTGTTTTGAGAATAATTCCTTAATATGTCAAGGACTGACGATCGTACATTGAAAAGGACGCGTTTTGCGTTGTTTGTGGTTGCCGAAGCATTGAGAGAACACAGAATATGCAAATGGTATGTAACGTATTTTGGAAAAGGAATGATCAGTGTACAAACTCCATCCACGATGACGCGACCAGGAAAACAACCATACTCCTCTGCAAACTGAAATTATATATATATATATATATATATATATATATATATATATATATATATATATATATATATATATATATATATATATATATATATATATATATATAAACAGTTTCAAGACATTTATTTACTTATTAAAAAGTTAATCTACATTGTGTAAGCAGATGGTTGTCAAACTAGCTAAACAGAAATGGTTTAGACCTAGGCGCATTGGAACGCTACTCATCTTATAAACTAAGAATACGAAAAAAGACACAAAAAATTATACCAAATCCAGTACCAAAACTGACTGATACAACTGACAAAGTTTTTGAGTCGAATCAAAAACGAGATAATTACAGTTCATAGAGACCTAAAGGTTACATTTTGGTGACAACATGTAACGCTTTTAAGTGTCCGTGATCGTAGTGTGATATATATATATATATATATATATATATATATATATATATATATATATATATATATATATATATATATATATATATATATATATATATATATATTTATTTATTTATTTATTTATTTATTTATTTATTTATTTATATATGTCCAGAGCTAATACCCCCAAACTAGAATAGTTGTTTTTTTTGTTGATGTTGTTGTTTTTTGTTTTTGTTTTGTTTTGTTTTTTAATAACAGTTTTCTTTCAAACTGCTTCGGATAATAATTCAAATTAAAAAAATCCCTTTTGTCTATCAATTTTATTTCAACTTTTTTGAAATATGATTGTCTAATATTTCTTTTCTATAATTAACATTAAATGAATAACAGAACATTAACAAATGATGATTTTAAAAATATATTCAGAATTTCAAAAGAATTGACCTAAAAGAAAGAAAATTTTCCTGGAAAAAGTGATATTTAAAAATCAATGTTTATTATTTATTTTCTACCGTATATATGTCTAAATTTCCCAAATTTGCATTTTGAACATAATGATTATTTACATCCTGTAAAATTAACCTCCAAAGTTGACTAAAACAGTATTTTCTACGTTAAAACACCGATTTTTGCATGAATTTTGGCCTAGAAGTCCTTTAGGCCTGTCAATAATAATATTATGATATTTTGATAGGCTGTGATGTATGAATAATTTTGTAAGAATAATTTTTAGATTTTTTTTTTTTTTTAAAGAAATTCACATAGCAATTACAAAAATTAAGGAAACCTGTTTTTGACAACCTGGTTCATATTTATGCCATCTATTTGCATAGCCAGAATAGCTCGAGTAATATAATCGCTGACTATTACACCGCGGAATACTTTTTTTAGAGTCGTGGTTCGGATTCATCTTGTGCAACACTTTTATAGTTTTAAATTCTCACCTTTTCAAAGACTAATTTTATTTATTATTTTTATGAGAGCTTGTGTATTTTCATTCAATTATCTATCATTTATGCATGTTCATTCTTGATATACATGTATAAAAGACACCAACCTACTTCGAAGACAAGAATTATTTACTCTGTGTTACTCGACACAGTATGGAATCCGGATAGGGCCATGCAGTTCACTATCGCATCATCGCACCATCGAGGTTTGAGTCGATAGTGCGATGACGCGATAATGCGATGACGATGAAGCGATGGTGCGATAACGATGAAGCGATGGTGCGATAGCGCGATGACGATGATGCGATGGCACGACAATGCGATGACGATGATGCGATGGTACGATGAAGCGATAGCGCGATGACGCAATGGCACGATAGCGATGATGCGATGGTGCGATAGCGATGATGCGATGGCGCGATAGTGATGACGCGATGCTATATCGTGTCATCGTTATTGCTTTATCGCACTATCGTCATCGTGTCATCGCACCATCGCTCTATCGACTAGTACTTTCTATAACCGGATAACATTCCCAGTAGTCATTACACAACATGGCGTTTGTTGACGAAAAGATTCAAGAATATTTCTTTAACGGATACGATAATAAAGAAATCATATTTCTTCTTTGGAGTAATTATGGTGTGAAAATAAGGTAGGTATTATTAATTGTCATAAGTTATGATAATATAAGTACCTGTATAGGCTAATATTTTCTCTAAGAGTAATAAAGTTACTATACATTAAATTTATAGTTTCATTCAAAGATTGTTTATATGCGTGTTCTGCTTGTATGTATATACATGTATCTGTTATTTAAGAAATAGTGATTGAAGTTAAAATCTCCCATTTTAAGATATATTTTATGCATTATTTTTTAAAATAATTAAGCTGTAGACATTTGAAAAGGCGCAAGACCAGACTTAATTTGAGAAGACGGAATCATACAATGTGGATATGGAAATAAGGGCTATTCAGGTAATATTGCTTGTGTTTTATTTCATCTTTCTTTTTTGATAGATTGATCAAATCTAGAAAAATCGTCAGTAACATCTACATTTTGATGATAGCTCATTATTTTTAGTTAACTCATACAAATGTTAAAAATTTCATATGATTAACATTTGTAAGTAAACTTTGGTGTGGTAATCCTCCTTGAGATTTTAGGTTGAAACTACATGGTTTGAGAGGTCCTATGTTCTACCAGGAGCCAAAATGAACCATGATGATGATGACATGGTTTGAAATACATATTTAGAATTCACACTATTATTGAACGTTTTTTCCATTTAAAATAGCAGTTAACTTTCACTTCAACTTTTAGCCAAAATATTTTTGCTGCGCCTTTATATACATAATTATATAATTATAAGATAGGGGAAAGAATCTGGGGGGATTAGAAAAGCCATATGCCCATGCCTGTTTTGCGGCTATGCATGTACGTTTATCGGAAATATTTTAATTGTAAAGGATGATATCTACATTCTAAATATTGTCAAGCTAATTTTCTGCCACAAAATGTCAAACACGGTTAGTCTGTAATCTGTATATTGAGACTTAACATGTTTTTGTGTAGATATATTATTGTAAAATATGTATACATTGTATATAATAATAGTGGTGATCATTTGGATTCGAAGCGATTGTAAAAATAAATAAAAACGGAAATACACTTATTCCAATACATGTATTTATTATAATCTCTATCCGGCATTTTAAATAATTTACAGTAAATGTGTTTATTATTACATAAATACATTTCATTGGCAGTGAAAATGTTTCTTTCTTAATTTCTTCTTAATTATAATGTTAAACTAAACAAAAAAAAAATAAAAATAAAAAAAAAACTTAGAGCATGATTCGAACACTTTCCTCAATAAACGCCCGTTCAAGCAGTTCCTCGCTGACCACAACACCACGCAGTCACACAAACAAAGTTCATTTAAATAGCAAAAAATCCTCGTCTTTAGCAAGCGTATTCAGATTTAGAATTTTTTAAGATCATGATTAAAATTTCAGTAAGTTAACTTAATTTTTTATGTAAAGTAGGTCTTTATACCAAATTTTTGCAAGTGTAAAAATAAACATCTTTCAATTCCCCTTTCATAATTCGTTCTGAATAAAAATTGAGCGATGACCCACTCTATTAAAAAAATTAACTTCTGGTATTAATTTATGTCGGTTTTTGTGAGCGTGTTGCCATTTTGTTGTGTTAATTATAATCAATTTCGCATTTACCGTATTAACGCATTATTCATTTTATATGCAATTGGTAATAAACATTGCCTAAATATAACAAAAAGTGGAATTTGTGAGAAATAAATTTAATTATTGATTTTTTTTATCCGTCGTTATGTAGGCATATGCAATAGCTCGGCTTATCTTCTTTGACTCTAGTGTGTGATATCCACCCCACCCCACCCCCACCCCGAGAGGAAATCCTACTCTAGGATACAGTTTCAGGGGGAAAGGTGGTTTTGCGGAAAATCCTACTCTAGGATACAGTTTCCAGGGGGAAAGGTGGTTTGGCGGAAAATTCTACTCTATAACACCAATATATTGCTGAGGAATTTGAAATACAACTGAACAAGAAACAAGAGACACTGCCAAAACGTTCACCTGACTAACAAATAGATACGTAGATAATGAAACAGGTAAAGATAGGGAACAGCGATCGAGCTCAAAAACCTAGACAATACTAATCAGTGAACAGGCAATGAAACACAGACTCCTGGAAATTCAAGAGGTGGGATGATGTGCTTAGGAGGGATAGGCATCCCCTGTCGACCAGACACACCCTCCGGGAGCCCTATGAATTGATCAGGTAAATTGAATAATCCGTAGTCAAATCAGGCACGTAGCATCGCCGAGGGGGGGGGGGGGGGGGGAGTTTCCAACATAATTTTTTAATATTGAAAATGTTCATTGCAAGGCCGTTGTCTCTCTTTTTTGTTACAGTATAGTCAAAGAAGGGTAATTTAGTAGAGTTGGAATAAAATTTGACACTAAGAGAATAGAACCTTTACCCCCCCCCCACCACCACCACCACCACCACCACAACCACCACGAAAAAAGGATTTTCGGGTTTGGACAATTTTCCCCTTTTTCCTGTCAAGATTTTTCAGGTAAGGTGATTTTTTTCTCTGGCTTCCCCCTTTCAAAAACCGGCGATGCTACGCCCCCGCAAATTAAGTAAAAAACACAGATCTAACAATTAGTATGAAATATGTCAGTCAAAATAGGACTCAATGATGGGCTGCATTTGCTAACAAGGTCATTATAACAACCATAGAATTTACGAAATGCAAACTTTACAAGAGATTGTTGAAATCCCTTTAACATCAACTTATTTATCATTAGCCTGCAAAAGATTAATCTTTGATTGATTACACCTCTTATCGCGTTGACACGCCTTTTGAAAAAGCATTATTAAGCCTTTTAATTTTTTTAAACCATAGATTGATCCTAATAGGCCAGTCTGATTAAAATCAAACCTTTCACTAGCTCCTTTATTTTGATGATCGCATGGAAGCGACCATCAAACTAAAGGAGCTAGTGGAAGGCTTGATTTTAATCAGACTGCTTATAGGTTTTCGTATGGTGTAACACTAACAAGGAAATAGTTAATTTCCCTTCCTCATAACCTTTTATCCCCTTATAAGCAAGCTCTGTATAATGTTTTTGCTCATTTCTTTCATTATAAAAATATAGCTGGGAGAATTTCAATTTCATCCTCAAATGCCGGAATTCCTTGTTCCTTCTATTAACTGTAATTTTATGCTATACACAAGTATAATTTTGAATACTTGCCTCGTGTTCCCTGCTAAATGTTGAAGCTTTTAACGTTATTATTGGTACAAAGAGGTCTCTCATTAAATTGGTGGCCAGCGGAGACACGGTTCCGAAGACTGGTCTACAACGTCTTGAAGAAGGGAGATGCATTGTTATATTTCCTTTTGCACAATAAGAACAGAATACGTTCCTATATGGATTCACACGTGGGTGATGTCGTACGTCCGGTAAAGATAAACAGGCGTTCTTGTACATCATATGCTGGACATTTAATTCATCACAGTCATCTACTCTGGCCATATCGTCAAACGTTTCAGGGGCATTGCAAATTTGGCAAAATTCATTTTTATAATTTCCAGCTGGCGTAAAGGCCTGCCAGCTTGTATTTGCACAAGCCCAGTTTTCAATCTGATCGACCTCAACATAATTGTCGGCATGTTTACATGTTGATATTGTTCCTATTGGTTGATCTTCATGACATAGAACAATATCCCTGACGTCATACATAATGTTGCAATGATTTCTTATTGCCTCTGCAATAACTTCACTAAATCGCAAGAAGAAATCAAACTGCAATAGACTGTCACAGATAATGTTAATGTCTAAGATTTTATACGGGTCAGATACAAGAGACAAATTTAAAATTGTATAATTAGTGTTGCAAAGAAAACAGAAAACGTTTTTGTATGTAATGTTATTTGATACAACAGGAAAGTCAAAATCATCAGAATTGTCTTCGCATAGATGCATCACTTTTATTTGCTCCACTGTGTTTTCTCTGTCTTGTAACTCTTCGTAGCAGGTTGCTATAACTTGTATTTTGTGTTTCGGATACATTTTTCGTTCATGGAATGCAGCTATGTAATTACGTATGCATTTTACTGGGAACAATAAGGAAGTGTCCATACAGCAGGTACAGGGGTCCTGAAACAAACACAAATGTGAACAAACACAGGTTTTTCTGGTACTGTTTTGGATGATATTTGGTAAGACGTCACGGTTACAAATACGTTGTGGATACACTGCCGCTATTTTTGTTAGAAGAGATTTAAAATCAGTCCTACTATACTTTCTTTGCATATCATGACTATTCCTCCCGCTTGTTTCTGTTTTTGCATTCCAGATCTTCTTTAGAAGTGATAAATCATTGTACGTGTTGTCATGAAATATCAGAAGACGTCCGTTATTACCATCGATAGTTTCACCTTCCTGAACAAAATTGGAAAGCTCTAGAAAGTAATTTTTCTTGGTCTCCTTAATGGAATAAAAATTTTCGGGAATGCTACACAGAAAACAGAAATAATTTTTATATGGATATGTCAATTCCGATACAGGATTATGTTCACACAATTTTTGAATGTTGTTCGTCACCAATGTAGGACACGAATCAATTAAATTAAGTGCTTTGGCTTTTCTCTTCAATTTACAAATATAGCAAAATATGTTTTTGTATGTTCGAAATCTTTGCTCATATGTTGAAGAACATGCAATCTGAAGATCTTCATCGGGACATTGCTCTGTGGAATATTCCCAGCTAGACTCGTCTGGATAAGCTGGGGAAACTATACTTCGAAGTCTTTCGGGAGGGATAAAAAGGACTAAATTATTGAATTTCTGAACCATCTTTGACAATTCATCCTCTGATTTTATAAAATAAATGTAATTCACAATTCCATCAATAGACATATCCCACTGCACTGTGTCTTTTCTACTTTCACCATTACATAATGCACAATAAACATTGTAATAAGTGTAATTAGTAACAAGTGAAGTAACGAAATTTCTGTCCACTAGTTTGTCTGGTGGTCTCTGACATAAAGACTCTCCGACTTTTTCTGCAGACTCGGGACAATAATCAATGACAGGATATTTTGGGAACTCTCCTTCGTTTACAGTGGAAGGCTGTCGAAAAAATGGATAACGATATCGTGTCATATTTCTCTCGAAAAATTTGTCGGGACAACATGTCTTCTTAAGGTGGCAACCATCCTCGCATGAACATGGCGGGCATCTAAACTTGAGAAAATTTCTCTGGTATTTCGTATTCACTTGTCGGTATCTACATAGTTCCTCCTCTCCGCAAGAATTAATATATATACTCATTAATCTTGTCAGGTTTAATTCACCGTATATGTACGACATATGAAATAAAAGAATCTCGGACAAAATAAATAAACGCATGATTTCTAGTGCACGTTAAGGGTCATAAATCTTCAAATATTCTGTAAAAAACCAAAATATAATCATATATATCAAAACATTTAGATGATAGTTCCAAACAAATGGAATCTGAAAAAAAAACCTGATTTCTTAAAGTATGACTTTATTTAAAACTTTAAACTTGAAAATTCCAACTTACCTGTATAAAAAGGTACTTTACTTCTGAATATTTCATTCGCTCTTATTTTTTTCTTTTTAAACGCATTTATAAATAATAGTTTACAAAGTAGAAAATACAATTAAAAAATTCTTGTCACATCCCACTCTAGCTGACTGATAAACGCAATCATTAAAAGTCACTCGTGGAAATTAATAGCGAGAAAGAATCAAGTTTTCTTCCATTCGATCTCCTTTCTAAAGAGAAATACAATAGAGAAGGACTAAGAGTGTTAGTTCTAAACTATCCCTTACATTTTAATCAGATAAAATTGCCACTTTTTCGAGTATTCACAAGAGATAATAGGGATTATACATGAAATTAATGTAAAATAAAACAGCAACACCCTGTTTCTTCATATCACCACAGTAACATTGGTGACGCTGCAAACTTGACGTAGGGCTAATGGCACGATCACTGAGATATAACACTCTGTCCTAGTGAAAAATTAAGAAATTTAAGCACAAACACAGTTAAAGCGGAAATGGATGTATTTCATCACTTACATGATATTGTTAACAGTTGAATTGTACTTACGATTAGTAATTTATGTAATCATTGCACAGCTTCTTTATGCAATTTATATGGTCCTTTTTATGTCATCAAAAGATCATCTACAAATACATGTATACTTAAACAGACAAATTTAAATATAAACCGTGATGTGAGTTGATTCCTGTGATGGAAATATTGTGTCGCGTCTCGAAACGTTAAAAAATTTTAAGTTGAATATTTTAAGAGTTAATAGTAAAATTAAGCTTAGCCCAACCTTTTTGGAAAATTTTAAGTTCAATAAATCCAAAAGACTAAAAACTACGAACGCGTAAATGGTTCTACTCTTCTGGTTCTACTCTTCTACACTTTGTAATGTATGTTCTAAATTTAGTAAGAGTTATTGTTCTTGAAAATGAGCTCTCCTGTAAAAGAAGGTCAATAAATCAGTTGTTTGTTTGTTTGTTGTTTAACGTCCCTCTCGAGAATTTTTCACTCATATGGAGACGCCAGCACTTGCCGGTGGAGAGCTGCAAATTTTGTCCTATACTCGGCACTTACGGCCATTGAGCAGTGAGGGATCTTTTTCGTGCCAGCACCTACTGTGACACGGGACCTCGGTTTATACGGTCTCATCCAAAGGACCAGTCTCCACGTCCCACAGTGGGATTCGAACCCGCGACGTAAGGATCAACTCCTTACTTCGCGACTCTAGAGCAGACACTCTAACCACTGCGCCACGCGGGCGGCTATAAATCAGTTGTTAACCCACAATGGAGTTATGAATACACTACATGGTGTCAGAAGCGGTTGATATCTCCCTTTTTCCGTCGCCATCTGCAGAAATAAGTGTTGCATTGTACAGAAGAGGATTCAAGGATTGTGATGGATACAATGAATCCAGCTGTCACGCCGAAATTTAACTGGGAGGCCCAGGATCTCGTTGAGGAATGGCGCACGTTTATACAACGTGGAATTCTGGAGAAAGGTCCTATTGAGCAAAAATAAGGAAGAGGAACATTGTAATTACCTGATGATATGGATAGGAGACAAGGGGAGAGATATCTACTCAACGTGGAACCTATCAGACGAAGATAGTAAGAAATTCTCAGCGATAAAGTAGAAATTTGAAAACCACGTGAAACCGAAGTCAAATCATGTTTACTCAAGATACAAGTTCCTCAGTAGGACACAGAAGGAAGGAGAAACATTTGAAAAATTTCTGACAGATCTCAGACTTTTAGTGAAAGAATGTGGATATAAGGATCAGGACGATATGATTCGAGATGCTATCGCGTTAGGTACCCAGGATCACATGGTACGTGAAAAATGCGTTTGTGAAGGGTCAGCCTTGACCTTGGAGAAAGCTTTTAACTTTGCGCGTACATGTTAATTTTCTAAAAAGCAAATACAGTCTATGGAAGAGAATCTCGAAAGGTAGAACATCCCCCAGCCGGAAGTCAGCACCGACTAAAAGTGAAAGTAAAAAATCGATAGTGAAAGACTGTAAATATTGTGGCCAAACTCATGAGTTTAAACGATGTCCTGCATATGGTGAAACCTGTAGAAAGTGTAGAAATCCAAACCACTTTACGGTTAAGTGTCACAAAGGAAAAAAAGCGTGCTGGCGCTAGTTCAAAGAAAAACAATAGATCAAAGACTATACATGCAGTAGACACATCAGATGAAGAATTCTTTATTGGTTCAGTGAATGTTAATGGTGGAGATCATGATGCAGAATGGTATGAAACAGTGAAGGTGAAGGACACTAATATTCACTTCCAACTTGACACCGGAGCAAAGTGTAATGTTTTTTCATTAGCTGATCTCAAGAAAATAGACAAAAACCTGAAAGTTGCTCCATCCTTTTCACCACTGAAGTCATTCTCTGGACATTATATTCGTTGTTCCGGTACTGTTATACTATCCTGTGTATGGAAGGATGCAATGCTGCCATATGTGAAATTCTACATTATTGAACAAACTGTGAATCCTGTTCTGGGAGCTGGCACATGTTCCAAGCTAGGACTTATTCAACGAATTCACAGCATTGAGAAGAAAAACCGTGCTGTACCACATGGCATTCCCCAGGATTATCAGGACGTACTCAGGAAGTATTCAGTGGACTTGGATTCTTACCAGGCACCTACTCAATCAAGGTGGATGAAAACATTCAGCCAGTTATACATCCTCCGCAAGATTCCAATAGCCTTGAGGGATAAGGTCAAGGAAGAACTCGACAGAATGGAGCGTGAAGGAGTGATTGTGAAGCAATGCGAGCCGACGAGATGGGTCAACTCCATGGTAACCGTTACGAAGCCGAATGGAAAGATCAGGATTTGCATTGGTCCTCGTGACCTAAACCGTGCCATACTTCAGGAGCATTTTCCCTTGAAAACTGTTGAAGAGGTAGCAGCTAGGATGCCTGGAGCCAAAATTTTCAGCAAATTAGATGCCACCTCTGGATTTTGGCAGGCCAAACTAGATGATGAGAGTTCGAAACTCTGCACATTTGATTCTCCGTTTGGACGTTATCGATTCACTCAAATGCCCTTTGGAATCAAGTCCGCACCTGAAGTGTTTCAACGTGCCATATCTGAAATGATTCAGGATCTCGATGGAACAGAGGCAATTATTGATAATATTGTAAGACCTAATGTAATGTAATATATATAATTTTGACAACATTCAGCTCTGCCATTGTACTATATTTTATTGTGTATTTTATTATTGCATCTTTGCAGAAACATTATTTCAATTGTTTGTAAGACAGTTTATGTTTTTAAAAACATGTTATGTATTTATTCTATTTATAGCACATGCTGATATGTGAATAATCTATTTTCTGATTTAATTCAGTATCTCATGAATTCGTTCACATACCTTTCAAACTACATATTTTCTTGTCATTATTCATGAACTGGGGGTGAAATGTTATAATCTTAAAGAACTGTAATAGCGCGATTTATTTGTTCTGGATATTCTTGTATACAACCCGCTGCCATCTTTGTTTTTTTTTCTGTGATTTTATTGATTGTTTATTATTTGAAATTACTCAAGTTATTGCTAGAACAATTGTTACAATCTATTTATTATAATCAGGCAGTCATTTGTACATTTAATAGCTTATCATTGTGCTCGTATTTAAAATTACTTAGTTGACATCGTCTGCTATACGATTCAATGTTTTATGACAATTATACATATTTCTAGGAACTGAATATTTACTTACAGATTAGGACAACATCCAACATAGTAATATTAATTTAATCTATGTATATTTGTCGAATCACAGCTTGTTTTTAATTATTTATTCTTTGTGTGCGGCAAACTTGTTTGGCACTGTACGGCAAATCTCATGTTGTGCGGTGCCGTACATTGCCACGATTGGTCGAGTGTCACCGTACAGTTATTTTATTGGTTAAGCCCTATCACGTGGTATCTCGGTGTGTCGATCAGCCAATAATGGCAGATAATCTTGTCTGAAGTTCTCTAAGCGCTAAATTCGAATTTCCATAAGAAAAGCTTTCCATCATCCAATTTTAGGTGAGAATTAATTAAGACAATTATCTCCCAACACACTGGACACCTAATTATTATTTGAGAACATTATTATTAATTACTATTTAATATTTGAGTTGACGGTCACCTTGGTGCCCCGCCCCCTTTTTACCATAGCCCTGTACGGTAGACGCTACCGACCAAACTCATGTTTTATAACTCTACCTGATGTTGTTATTGCTGAAATGTGCTAATGAATAAATTATTATTGTTGCCTTTGAGAAACTCTCGTTCTGTTTACAATACTGAAGTTAACCAGGACTGAAGTACCACCGTACTTGTGTGTGTACAGTATAATGTTATATTTTGTAACCCCCATTTATGAAAGGCCATCCGTGGGGAGCTTACAATATCATTGTATGGGGAACCACAGAAGCTGAACATTACAGACGTTTGAAAGCATTACTGGATCGAGCAAGACAACATAACTTGAAGCTCAGCGTGGACAAGTGTGAGATCAGACGCTCAGAGCTGACTTACGTGGGACACAGATTTACTGACTCAGGTCTGAAACCCGATCCTGAAAAAGTCCATGCTGTACGGGAAATGGACCGTCCTAATAATGTGAAGGACTTGCAAACATTTATGGGGTTTGTTCAGTACATAGGAAAGTTTATTCCCATTTTATCAGAAGTTGGCAGTCCATTACGACAGTTACTGGAGAAAATTCTCTCTGGAAATGGGAAAGTGAACAGGAAGAAAGCTACGAGAAACTGAAACGCACGCCTACTAGTGCACCGACTCTTCAATACTTTGATCCAAACAAGCCGGTGATGTTGTCTGTAGGCGCCAGTACTTAAGGACTAGGTGCAGTGTTGATTCAGGAAGATAAACCAGTTGCGTACGGATCACGCGCACTAACAGAAACACAACAACGATATTCTCAGATTGAGAAAGAAACTCTGGCAATTCTGTATGGATGTACAAAATTCCATGATTATGTGTATGGTCACAGTGTACTGGTTGAATCGGACCATAAGCCTTTGGAAAGTATCTTCAAGAAACCAGTTCTATCTACACCTCCAAGACTACAAAGATTCGTGTTAGCACTTGAAAAGTATGACATTCAAGTAGTTTACAAACCTGGACAGAAAATGTTCTTGGCTGATCATTTGAGTCGTTTCTATCTGAAAGAGACTAAGGAAGCCCTCGTACCAGATTTACAGGTGAATGAAATACATCTTACTTCATACTTTCCTGTGTCACAGGAAGTACAGGACAGGATCCGGAAGGAAACCGGCCAAGATGATGAGTTACAACAACTCTTGGACACAATCTTGGATTGGTGGCCAAACAACACTGCAGACCTAGCACCGGAAATTAGAGCCTACTGGAATTTCCGTGATGAACCTTTATGCATTGATGGTATTCTCTACAAGTCTCACAGACTGATTGTCCCAAAGTCTATGCAGAATGAAATGCTGGAGAAGCTACATATTGGACACCAAGGAATTGTGAAGACGAAAAACCGAGCAAGAGTCATTCACTTTTGGAACGGTAGGGAAAAGACAAAGAGAACCTCGTTAGCGCATGTGCAACTTGTGCCAAATATCAGGCTGCTAATCCTAAGGAACCAATGATCCCAAGTGAACTTCCATCAAGACCGTGGTCAAAGATTGGAATGGATCTGTTCGAACTTTATGAAAATCATTACTTACTGGTAGTTGACTATTTATCAAAGTGGCCAGAACTTGCCAAACTGGAGTCGCTCACCTCTAAGTGCGTGATCACTCATGTGAAATGCATGATTTCCAAATACGGAATTCCAGATATCATTATTAGTGATAATGGACCACAGTTCGTCAGTTATGAGTTCAAGGAGATTGTGAAATCTTATTACATCACACATACCACGACCAGTCCGTACGATGCTCAGAGTAATGGACAGACAGAGCGAATGGTTCAGACCATGAAGCGTCTTATCACCAAATCTCAAGATCCATACTTAGCTCTTTTGGAGTATCGGAACACCAAGATTGATGGTATTGATATGTCTCCAGCCCAGCTAGTTCTAGGACGCAGACTGAAGTCTATCTAACCTACTGCAGTCCCTCTACTGAAATCGCGTGTAGATGACAACACATTGGTCAAGATGAAATGTCGTCAGGAAAAAACAGGAGAACTTTAACAGACATGCTAAGAACCACTTAAACCTCTCAAGGCAGGAGACCCAGTAATGATGCAGAGCCAATCAGGACAATGGACTAGCGGATTCATGAAAGACTTGCACCCTACAAAACGTTCGTATGTCATCGAGAGCAAAGGAAGATGCTATAGACGTAACCGCAAGTTCCTGAGACCTACTCGTGTCCGAAGTAACCCAGTCTCCAAAGATGATGTCCCTGCATATACCGATGAGACGTTGCGTTCTAAGACCACTCTGAGTACCAATGACATATCCACAGCTTCATATGTGCAGCCAAATACCGTCACAGAGACAGCTACATCTGATGTCGAACCACCAGGCGAAAACCCTGTGCATGTTACCCGTATTGGCCGCTGTGTTAAACTTCCTGCGCGATACCGAGAATGAACTTTCGTATTGAAAGTTGAACTGAACTGATATTTTATCAAATTTATTTTGTGTTACAGTTAATAATGAACTTTAATTATCTAAAATCTAATGTTAATGAAAAGTATCAAATTTTTTAAGGGGAAGGATGTAATGTATGTTCTAAATTTAGTAAGAGTTATTGTTCTTGAAAATGAGCTCTCCTGTAAAAGAAGGTCAATAAATCAGTTGTTAACCCACAATGGAGTTATGAATACACTACACACTTGTTGTTTTATATTTTTGTATATTGTCTAACTTTTTATTATTATCAACATACAATATGTTAAAAATTCTTATTGTGTATATTGGATCTGTGTATTTTCAAATGATTCAAAGCGTCTTTCCGTTTGATGGATTTTATTGCCAAAAGTAATATTGACGTAACAAAATATTGAGTTGTAAAATATAAATTACACATACAGCAATAAAATTATTTGTACAGTAGGTATTTTGATATAAATATGTCGATATATTCGGGAAAAAAAAAATTAACTTAGCGGGCGCGGAAATTCCCGTGACCGTGACTTTACATTACTGAAGGGATTCAGAGATAGCACATGTTCAATGAAATTGGCAGAAGGAATTAAAAAAAAAAAAAAAAAAAAAAAAAAAAAAAGTAAGTAGACACAGTAATTTATTTTGATTACCATTTAAATACTTATCGCTATACAATTTGAGATCTAGACATTAGCAGTTCTGAGCCCAGCTAGCACAAAAACATTCTTGAAATTTTTATTGCTTGAAACCTGATGTAATGTTGATATATTATGTATTCTATAGTAAGGGTAATATTTTAATTTCGGAAGAATATTTGTCAAATATTTACTATTACTATAACTACACTTACTATAACATTTTCTATAAAAAATATTTACAAAGTGCTACAAAAACATTTTTTTAGAAAATGTTTTGTATGGTTTTTCAAACGTTTTAAAAAAATTTTAGCAAATATTTCAGCAAATGTTATCAGAACATTTTATTAAAATATAACAAAAACATTTTTCAAAATATGTTTTCACAACGTGATTTTGTATGCTTTTTTAAACGTTTTAAAAACATTTTAGCAAAATGTTATCAAACAATTTCCTAAAATGTTACCAAAAAAAAAATTATGAAAATGTTTTATTCAAGTGATTTTGTATGGTTTTTAAAACTTTTAAAAATATTTTACCCAAATGTCGCAATGACATCTCTTTCCTGAAATGACACTAAACATTTTGATTAAATTATATGAGAACATCATTTTGTATGATTTTAAAAGCACTTTTCATACATTTCATCTTAATTATAACTCTCAAAGAATCAATCACAACAGAATGGATTTCAATTTTTTTTTTAAACAAATTTTATTACAAACGCTTATTCAATATGCAGAACATATTTTACTTCCATTTCCAGTACAAGTTCTGAGTTATTTTGTTTTACCCAACAGGTATTTTTAAAGAAAAAAATCCATTCACTGAATTTAAAAACAACAGAATCACAAAAATCCTTCCCACTAAAAAGAATAAACAGGCCCAGGTCACTGTCATCATCCGCAAAAAAAACATGTACATATGTAGGTTCCACAGGGCGGCGGATCTATTAGGCAAATGGAATCGCACACATTGATAAGATTCACAAGAAGTCTGTCCTCGGAAAGAATTGAACACGAGGCCAGCTCTTTTCTGTAAAGCAGAACATGTAAACATAGAGACAATAATGTTTAAGACATCCGTCTACATCAGATCTTTAAATGATGAAAATATACAAGAACATTTTTTTTTATAAATCATAAAATCAAATGAACTTTTTCCAATTTGCATTAATGAAAAGAATTAGAGTTGTTGCATGTTCATAACTATAACAGAATAATATTACTTGCATTGAAGAGCAATGATATCTATTTACAAAAATGCCTTTGTCGGCTAGGGGTGGTTCTTTCAAATGTGGCAATTAGAATGAAATTCAAGTCTGTTGTTGCAACCGTCATCTAACTGCAAAATGATTTCATGTTTCAATAATAAGATATTTTGAATTATGTTCAACATAAGACAGGAGGTATATGTGTTGTTGCCTAAAGTATTCAATTCAAATACATAATAACTTTGTCTTTGCTACACATATGCATACAAAACCGAAAAGTCATATTTAAAAAATTAGCTTTTGAAATCTCTGATAAAATTATACTCACAAAGCAGATGTTAATAATTCAGCGCTAATTCTTCGAACTTATATGATGCAAAAATCCTGCTTGAAAATCAGCAACAAGAAAATTCGCACATCATGTTTACCAGAATTCATGCAAATTCTGGCCTAGATAAGCTGCAAACCAGCAGGAGAATTGCATAACAAGGTTATCATGACACTGAAACCAATCCTAATCTGCTGCCCTGGAGATTAAGAAATATGATGCAAACAGTCGAGATCGTCAAAAATCAGACTGTGTTAATTATTGTATACAGTTTGCTTATTATTTTGTTTTCTTTTTAAATTAAAGTATCTTTAATTTATTCAGTGAACTTTGTATTAATTACATTTGTTTCAACTCAATAAGATTTTTTTTAAAGTATTACATGTATTGAAAAAAAGAAAGAAAAATGCCGGGATTATGTTTTCAGAACATTTTTAAAAACACTTCTTCATTTAATCTCAACCCTCTCTGGATATTCTATATATTTTATTCGAAAACGATTTGGGAAAATTGGATTGGTAATGAATATTTTTTTTAGATATTTTGAAAATTACGTTACAAAATGTTGCTTCAATGCTAAATAAAATGTTTCAGTCTTTAAAAGGATAAACGCTACAGTCAATGTTATAAAACATCTTTACAACATACTTTGAAAAGTAACAAATGCATTAATATTGACAATGATATAAATGTTTTAAAAACATTTTTGAAAATGTTTCCATAGAATGTTGCATAAATTATAAATAAAATGTTTCAGGTGTAGGAGGAGAAAACATTTTGTTAAAGTCTTTAAACATTTTCACGACCAACACTGAAAACATTCAAAAATTAAACTATAAGCAATATTTAGAATGTTTTAAAAACAGTTTGACAACGTTCCTTTAAGATGTTTTAGAAACGTTATATTACAATGTTTCAGATTTATAGAAGAGGAATGTTTTATTTTATGTTTTAAAAACATTTTTATAGCGTAATATGAAACTGTTTAATATATGCAAACATGACATACTTTAGAATTATTTTTAAAACCTTTCAAAAACATATTATAGAAATGTCCTTAAAGATTTTACCTGAACCTTTTTGAAAACAATTTTAAAATTTTTTGAAATGTTACAATGGGAAAGAAAAGAAAATTGTTTTTAAAATATTTTAAAAATGTTAAATCCTAAATGTTTTGAAAAAAAACTTTATCACTGTAATAAAATGTATTGAAAATGTTTTTTTGCTAGCTGGGAGCTTCAGATATGTATCTCAGGTCAAAGGGGACGCGTACGATCATTTAATTCTAAGGGGGGGAGGGGAGGGAGCTCTGCAGATTTTAAAATAAATAATCTGTCCTCAATTAATAATTAATCTGTCCTAAACTGGCATGGAAATATATAATTTGTCCTTTTCTGGGGCTAGCTACATGTACCCCCACCACTCCCCATAGAGCTTTGGAGCTTAGCCATTTCTTCTTTTTTGTTTTGCTTCACGCTTTTTTTTAGTTAAAAAGAAAATAAATAATCTACCCCCAATTATTTGGAAATAAATAATCTGTCTTTTACTGACATGAAAATAAGAAATCTGACACGAAAACATACACACACCCCTCCCAGAATCTATGGTTGAGAATATATTTTACTCTTTTTTTTCTCTTGGGTGAATTAGCTCTGTTATTCTTATCAAAAAACGAGTGAAAATTTTAAATATATTCTGATATTTTTGCTTGCACTAATCAAACATTATAATCACTAAACTCATTGCCTATATGATTGAAAATTTAGTGAAGTTTAGTGATTATGTGACATATAAAACGTTTGATCATTTGCTTCATTTGCGTCTCTAATTCTTGAATGGGACGTTAAACAACATACAATCAATCAATAAATCATTTATCAAAAATGCTTCCAAAAAAAAAATAATAACACCCACTTTTAAACCCAATGAGCAATGAGTTTAGTGATTATGTGACATATAAAACGTTTGATTAGTGCTTAACGTTACTATTGCGCATGAATAATTATAATAAATTATAGAAAAAGCCATAGTTAGAGAGTCCTTGGTGTAAACATCGCTAGTTTGCTGACCAAAAAAACTCGGAAAATATTTCTAAATTTTACACTCTGTTTTGTTAAGTATAACAGGGCAACTTCGCAGAAAAGCACTTTTGTGCGACGCTGCGCTGTTATTCCTAGCAATAAAAAGAATAAAATACATTCTCAATCATAGATTCTGAAGAAGGGGGGGGGGGGATTTTTCAGAGTCAGATTATTTTTATGATAGTTGTCGAGGGCAGATTACTTTTTTCACTGAAAAATTGTGACAAGCCAAAAATAAATAAATAAAAAAGGACGAAAATTGCGAAACTTCAAAACTCTATCGTTGTGGTGTTGGAAGGGGGTGCATATAGCAAGCACCAGAAGAGGACAGATTACGTATTTCCTTGCCAGTTTAGAAAAGATTATTTTCTGAGGACAGAATATTCATTTCAAAATCTTGAGAGAACCCCCCCCCCCCTTCAGAATCATATGGTCGCCCCTTAGACCTACGATATCAAAGCAGAAGACTAGAACTGCTAATTAATGTCTAGATCTCAAATTGCAAAGAAATAAGTATTTGAATCGCAATAAAATCAAATTACTTATTTATACTTAATTTTTGAGACTTTTAAATTCCTTCTGCCAATTCCAGTGAACATGTGCGGCTATCTCTGAATCCCTTCAGTAAAGTGAAGTCATGGTCATGGGAATTCCCGCGCCAGCTAAATTAATTCAATAACAATACTTTTTTCCGGATATATCGACATTTTTATATCAAATATCTACTGCACAAATAATTTTATTGTTGCATTTATTAATTGATATATCGATATGATTACATCTCAATGTTTGAATCGATATTTTTCAAATCAATATTTTTTATGTCGATACAACTTTTAGCAATAAAATCTATCAAACAGAAAATACGCTTTGAGGTATGGGAAAATACCCAGATACAATACAACATATAAGTGAAAATACGAGGGTCATTCAAAAAGTACGTAATGTCCCTCATCATCAGATTTAAGATCAACACATTTTCATATTTTAAAACATTTATTTTGTCAATATGTGAAGTTTTATTCCATTTGATTAAATGGAACTCATGTAACTCAATTTTAAAAGCAACATGTTTTGTCACCACGGAACACGCTTAACAACATTGAAACGTCAAAAACAACGTCGAGAAAATTTCTCAAAATTACTCTGCCTTTTCATTTCACACACGATTTGTAGCCTCTTACCCATTCATAAAAAAGTATCCATAACACTTTACAACTAGTTTGCTAACAATTTTTCGAGCAGCTTAATTTAGATTGTCGGTGTTTTCACATTCTCCGCGCAACACTGATTTCACAAGTTCTGCAACAGTGAAGTGCATATAACGTTTCATGACGTTACAAACTCTTTTGACCAGATTTTAAATATAATCTGAGTCTCTACCACTCAAAAACTGTCTTTATTCATGTATATACAAATGAAGAGCTCATTTTTGATATATATCCTGGTTCCTCCAGCATTTTCAGAGTTTGTTTTAGAGTTTCCCGAACGCAAAATTTTATCGCTACTCGCTTCTCCGTAACGTCTTTCGACGTCATCGGTTTTGTTGTTTTTTAAATGAAGTCTATCTGTCTTTAGAAATTGATATCTTTTAAACGAAGTAATGTATTAGATTACATTTTAGTAGTTTTAAGTAATAGAACAATACTTAAATTGAACATTTAAATTTTATTTCGTTTAAGTGTCATTTGTTAGAGGCATGACTATAGGCATTAAAGTGTATAATTAGTAAATAACTCAATTTTAACGCTGCTCCGTGACCCCATGCTTGCTGTCTCAAATCTTTAATAATTTTGATAAATATCAAAAATAAATTCCAATCTTTTTATTCAAATTATTTGAATCTATTGTTAAAATATGCGTACCAAATTTGGTTATAATGTGACGTTAGATAAAAAAGGTATGAAAAAGTTTACGACCTTTTTTTAATGACCATCGTAAGAAGTTATAACATATTATATGTTGATAAGAGTTAAAAGGTCAGTTTCCTGCCAAAAAATCAATAAGGGTGGATTGAAAGTTCTTAATCTTGAAGCACAAATGAAATCATTAAAACTTGGTTGGATTAGAAGGATATTCATCAATACAAAAGCAATATGAAGAAGTATAATTCAATCTTACCTAAATGATATAGAATTGAATGATTATATAATTACCAGAGGTTTTCTAAATAGGCTACATGCATTTTCATCATTACCACAATTTTACAGAGACATCTTTGAAACATGGACACAACTTAGAGGTAATGATATTAATGTTGAACCAATAATATTTAAAGAAGCTCTTTGGTTCAATGATAACATTAAAATAAACAATGAGACAGTGTTTTGGGAAAGACGGTATTAAATAGGTATCTTATTTATTGGAGATATTTTAGTGATAATTATGATTTTTAAGCCATGAAGAATTAAGGAATCTGTATGACTTGAATATACCTTATTGATTACTAGTACTTGTGTTTAAGGAATGCAATTCGATTATCTTTGGCGAAAATATATAAGACAAAACAAAAAAAGTTTTATTTAATAGAGATTCTTTGACCTTAAGTTTCAATCACAAAAGAAGTCCATTGTCAAAAATATCTTGTAAAGACTTTTACTGGATTACAGTGGAAAGTTTTAAATGAAGTACCAACGTGTACAAAAATGGGAGGAAAAATTTAACACAAATTTCTCAAAAACGGACTTCGAAAAAATTCCACGCTACCTTTGGTATGTTCTAATGAAACATCACTACAGTCTTTTTAGTACATGTATAAGCTAACTCATAGATTTTTATCTCATAATAAACTACTTTTTCAAATGAAAATTAAAACTTCCCCCAGTGTTTTTTTTATGTAAAAAAGGAGATACTATAGAATATAAGTTTTATTATGGTACTTGTGTTGCTACATTTTGGAACCACTTTCTAACTTGGTGGTCGCCCGCGTGGCGCAGTGGTTAGAGCGTCTGCTCTAGAGTCGCGGAGTAAGGAGTTGATCCTTATGTCGCGGGTTCGAATCCCACTGTGGGACGTGGAGACCGGTCCTTCGGATGAGACCGTATAAACCGAGGTCCCGTGTCGCAGTAGGTGCTGGCACAAAAAAATCCCTCACTGCTCAATGGCCGTAAGTGCCGAGTATAGGACAAAATTTGCAGCTCTCCACCGGCAAGTACTGGCTTCTCCATATGAGTGAAAAATTCTCGAGAGGGACGTTAAACAACATACAATCAATCAATCAGTCTAACTTGGTGGAATGATCTACACATTTTCCCCATAGACAAGCTATCTTGTCAAAATGTTTTATTAGGTCTGTATGAGAGAAAATGTGACAGTTTGAATTACTGTATTTTGCTTTCTAAGTTTTATATACATTCATTGTCTATAGCTAATTTGAATGTCCTTAAAAAAAGAACCAAGATTTCATGCCTTTTTATACCTTCTGAAAAAGATATTAATACTTAAAAAGGCAGTTTATTGCTCAAATAGTAATTTAGATATTTTTAATGAAACTTGGCAACCAATATTAGATGCATTATAATTATTACCTCAGAACTTATGGTATTATTTTACTATGTATTTGAATTAAAAGTCGTAATCAAGAAGTAATATCCCCTGTAATATATTTCTTTGTAAAAGTAATGAACATGTAATTTGTTATTTATTTTTCTGTGGAAACAGTGGTGTCTTGATGAAACAACTTTATGTATTGCTTAATATTTGAAAAACTGTATTTACTCCATCGATACCGAATTGTGTTTTCATAGCATGAAGGAGATTTTGCATGCCTTATTAACACAACAAATATCATAACACCCTCACACACAATCTATATAAATATATTACTCACATTTTCAACTTCGTAAGATCCACCGGGCCAATTTTAACCAAAGATGGTAAAAAGCATCCCCGGGTGAAGGGGAGTTAAAATTGTTAAAATGAAAGACCAAGCCCCATTACAAGGGTAGATAATCAAGAAAAGACAAAAGCAGGGTGGTCATTAAAAAATCTTCTTCTCAATAACCACTGGACCAGAAAAACTGAAATTTATATGGAAGCATCCTGGGTAGTGTAGATTTTTAATTGTTCAAATCATGCCCCGGGGCTAGGGTGGGGCCACAATAGGGAGTCAAAGTTTTACATTGAAATATATAGGATTTTTTTTTAAATTTTCTTCTCAAGAACCACTGGGCCAGAAAACTAAAACTTACGTCGAAGAATCCTGGGGTAATGTGGATGAATTCTTAGGGGTAGGGTGGGGTCACAATACTACTAAGTATTACAAGGGGAACCAGAAGTCTCTGATGAGACTGTAGTTCTACTGGATGCACTCATAAAGGAAGATAAAAGTAGCACTTGGACTTGAAACTAGCAATATATAGAAAAATGATCCTTGGTTTAGTCCCTTTTTGTGGCAAGATTTATTGCAATCAGACTAAAACTGTCGGAGTGGCCTTTTAAACCAATTTTACAGAAATTTGGATTTAAGTAACCTTGGCAACATCATTCAACAAAATCAAAAAACATCTATCACAATTATGTATCTCAGTGTAATCTACTTGATGCCAAGTAATTCACAAATAATTCAGAAAAAAAGTGTAGGAGGAGTAGTGTTTCACAGAAATTTCTATTTTTAGTAACCATGGCAACTCTGTTCATCGAAATCTTATTCGGTATCTTATTATAGTCTACTTGTGTAATTATGTATCTAAGTGTAGTCTACTTGAGTGCCAAGTAATACTGAAATCAGATCAAAACTGTACGAGGAGTTGCATTTTGAAAGTATTTCAAGGAAATTTCTATTTTAGTAACCATGGCAACACCGTTCACCGGAATCAAAAACTGACACAAAGAAATATGTATCTTTGTGTAGTCTACTTGTGTGCCAAGTTATATTGAAATCAGATCAAAACTGTAGGAGGAGTAGCATTTTGAAAGTATTTCACAGAAATTTCTATTTTTAGTAGCCGTGGCAACACCTTTCATTGAAATCTATAACCGATATACAGAATTATGTATCTTATTATAGTCTACTTGTGTGTCAAGTTATACTGAAATCGGACCAAAACTGTAGGAGGAGTAGCGTTTTGAAAGAATTTCACAGAAATTTCTATTTTTAGTTGCCATGGCAACACCGTTCATTGAAATCAAAAACTGATAAACAAAATTATGTATCTTATTATAGTCTACTTGTGTGCCAAGTTATACTGAAATCACAGGCCCTTGGGGTATGGACCCCCCCCCCCTCCTTTTCCATTTTTTTTCTTTTTAAATCTGGGGTCGAGTCACCTTTTTCCTATTTTTATATTCTAATATGCACTATATGTTATCAATAATGTAACTCTTGTTTCTATATGCTGTTTTTAAATATACCGTTTTTGACTGATACATAAAAAGAGAGAAGGCTTGCAACTCTTTTTCTCGTCGTCTGCCTCACCCCCTAGTGCACATCAAAAAATTTACTCTAGATGCAGTTGATTTAATTGAAATATTTACAAATCGGGGTCATATAAAAATTAATTGGAAATATGAAAAGGAAGAAGAATGTGTAACAAATTTATTGATGTATGCATATTCCATGTGTTCTTATGCTTTAGATAAATAATCAGGCGAAGTTTAAGCAAGGTGAGGCAGACGACGAGAAAAGAGTTGCAAGCCTTCTCTCTTTTTATGTATCAGTCGAAAACGGTATATTTAAAAACATCATATAGAAACAAAAGAGATACATTATAGATAATATGTAGTGCATATTGGAATATAAAAATAGGAAAAAGGTGACTCGACCATAGATTTAAAAAGAAAAAAATGGAAAAGGGGGGTGGGGGTGGGGGGTCCATCATACCCCAAATGCCTGTGACTGAAATCAGTTCAAAAATGTAGGAGGAGTAGCGTTTTTAAAAATTGTTTACAGACGGACGGACGGACAGACGACGGACACCTTACTATCGCATAAGCTCTTCTGGTCTCTGACCAGTAGAGCTAAAAATCTGGTGAACAGCAGGACCAAAGTTACTCAGGTGAGCGTTGTAACCCATGGGCCCTTTGTTCACAGTTGAGTTACCTTTCCTTAAAAGGGCCTGGACACAGTTGCATTGTTTACATTTTAAATATCTATGCTTATTCAAAAAATAAAACCAGTTAAATAAATTGAACTTAAATGAATATTCTTAGAATTCAATGACAGTGAATTTCTTCTTTACATCACGTCAAACATCTGTTTTTGTAAACAGGGCACGAGCTCTGATATTGTTAATGTTTACGTTTCACCGGGTGTGTTCGATTTGTTAAACCCTGCACACATCACTGAGAACGGACTGACAATACTGGTGAGTTGCTTTTGTTTTATCAAATTTCTACTCTGAATTTTTTGGATTTGTAGTTCTAATATTTTTCATTAATACACAATAAAATTTCTACTTTTCTTAAGTATTAAGGATAAAGTTTACTTTGTGAAAGTACAAGGATGTTAATCAAACACGTCTCAAAATTCGTAGTTTCAATAATTTCTAGATAAAAGAAGTTTCTGAACACGCTTTTATTATATTTCCGTGTGAAATGCTATAGCAACATATACCGGTAAGTCAATACATGGTACAGAGAATTCGAGAAAATATTAACTTCAAATCTGTGTCACCGTTCACGGTAGCTTAGTCGGTAGAGCGCTCGCTCCGTGATCGGGAGGTCGTGAGTTCGAATCTCGGCCGCGACAGATCCAAGTCGATAAAAAATGGGTAGCAACTGTTCCTTCGCCATGCGCTCGGCACTTTGAAGTGAAAGTTGCGGGTCCTTCGGATGAGACCTTAAAAACCGAGGCCCCGTGTCACGGCAGGCGTTGGCACGATAAAGATCCCTCACTGCTCAATGGCCCTAAGTGCCGAGTAAAGGTCAAAATTTGAAGCCCTTCACCGGTATATGGTGACGTCTCTATATGAGTGAAAAATTCTCGAATGGGACGTAAAACAACATACAATCAATCAATCAAATCTGTGTCCAGACCCCTTTAAAACAACTTTATAAACTTTGTTCAATTTTTGACACCTATGTGTGTAGTGCATTACTTTATGGATCTGGGTTATGGGGTTTTCATAGATGTTCTGATGTAGAAAAGGTACATTTAAATTAATTTTTGTAAGAATACTCTCTCAACATCTTGTACTCTGAGATTGGGCATTTTCCACTACCTTGATATGAAACTGTGGTATTACGAAATGACAAATGGATTTTTGTCCCCCACTTTCACAAAAGCGAGGGGACATTAAATCTCATTTGTTTGTCAGTCTGCCTGTCTGTCTGTCAGCCTGTCCATTTGTAAGTCTATCACAAAATCTTTAACCTTGGTCATAACTTTTGAATGAGAAGAGATATGGCTTTCATATTTCACATGTACATAATCTGTGACAAGACCTTTCCAAATACACTATGAATTTTGACCCCGTGATCTTGAAGTTTGACCTCATTTTTTAAAAATTTTATCATCTTTAAATTAAGGAATCAGGACAATCTTACATTTCAACAAGTCAAAACGATTTCATTTATGAAAAGTTTCCCTCCTTCAACTATAAGACTGTGGAATGATTTACCTTTAATATTAGAAATCTTCCTACACTTTCATCCTTCAAGATTTCCATAAAAAGTATATACTGCTTAAAACCTAAGAAATATTACAATAATGGAAGTCGTAAAATGAATATATTGCATCGTCAATTGCGAATTAATGCTAGTAATTTAAATGCTGATTTATTTAACCATTTTTAAGGGAAGATCAAAGTTGTGACATGTACGGGTATAGTTCAGAAACATCATTTAACTTTTTATGAAATGTCCAAAATATTGTGTGCAAAGGCAGAGCATTATAAAAAAATTAAATACTTTCCAATTACCAATGCCTTTATTCTTACAACTTATTTTAAATGGAGACAATAACCTTACTTACAACCAAAATATTCCAGTATTTAAACATGTTCATGAATTTATTACATCTACAAAGAGATTTGCATGATATTGTTTCTCTTCTTTTTTTTAAATTGTCAAACCACAGAACCAATATCTATTTGTGTGTTCTTCTTAACTTTCCCATTTATACTTGTATTATTTTTGTTAGTCATATATGTTAAACAGCAAACATATATTGTATCATCAGCTCACTTATAATTAATTTTTTTACTATTTATTTTGTCTTTTTTATACAAAAGTATATATTTATTTTAACTAATATGTACTTGTACATGTATGACTTTGACCTTGTATAATGGAGAGGACTTGTATAGGCAGTGCCTGCTGTCCAATCCTATTATGATTATGCATAATAAAATATTGTTTAAATAAATAAATTGGTCATAACTTTTGAATGTGAAAAGATATGATTTTTATATTAAATATACCTATATTACCTGTGACAAGACCTTTCCAAATATTTTAAGATTTTTTAAATCTGTGACTTTGACCTTGAAGTTTGACCTACTTTTCAAAAAGAAAAATTCTTTGCTTAAACTTATGATTGAGAAGAGATAGGGCTTTCATATTTTACATGTGCATTACCTGTGACAATGTTTTAAAATATACTATGATTTTTGATCCCTTGACCTTAAAGTTGTACCTATTTTTCAGAAATTTTAGCATTACTTTAGATTGGTCATACCTTTGAATTAGAAAAGATAGGGCTTTTATACAGGTTGTTTCATAATATATGTTACATTTTTAAATCTCAATATTTTTCTTACCTATCACATTTTTAACACATACCATATATCAATTTAAACATCAAATCCTGCATTTTTATTCCATGTGAAAAAGTCAAGGAAATCATGGTATTATAATGCTTACTGTGACATCAACGCCAATGTCATAATTTGAATATTTCTTCAATATAAATAGGGAAATATTCCAAAAGAATGGGAGCTTTCTTGAATGATAGTCAGAAGGCTAGTAACAAAGTTAATGGACGAGAACATGCAATATGCGATAAATAAAAAGATACCCCCCTCCCCCCTGAAAAAAGAATAAAGGACTTCAAGAATGGAAGATTTTATTGGTGAAATGGAGACGCTATAAAGTTTAACAAACTCCTCAGAAAAGTGTCAGGAAGATGTCACCTTCAGAAATTGATGTTGGCATTATCAGCATTTACAGAGTACTTTAACGTGTTCTCTTCTGACGTATGGATCCCTCAGTTACTAAACTGAGACCGAGACTCAAAATAATACTTATAAAATATATCGCCTGCCAAAATATACAAATACGGTGACCGTATATACAAAAAAATTATCGCCTGCAAAATATACAAATAAGGCGAAACGAGTTCCTCTCGTGTAAAATAAAAATGATAATTACTCTTAATTACTTTAACTAACTAATCACTAATAAAAATCACTATCAAAAATATTAACTAAGATCTACAAACCTATATACAAAATTATATAACTTAAAATGTTACTCAACAGATGAGTAAAACCTTCCAAAGCGTAATGAAATGAGTGCTCAACAAATGAGTACTCAGCAACGTAGCACTTTTATTTATACACACTAAAAGACACTATGTCCACTGAGGACTAGTCGAGCTGTCCCCGCGAGAGTAAGGATACTTAATCCACGTTCTCTTATGGGAAACTGTCGGCTTACCTATAAACCTCGGTACACAACCTTCTGCTTCTGGAGCTAAACTGACACTGAATGTGTTGACGCTAGCGGTATAACGTTTATATACCCTCAGAGCGGAAGTCAACGTAACTTGTCAACCAAGGGCGCCAAATTCAAATTTACTAAAACCCATTTACATTACACTACCCCATCCAAAGAGGAATGCGTCCCGCATTTCTAAATTCTAATAATCTCTATTAAGCTACTTAACTAAACACTTAATACTAATTCTAACTCAAAAAAAAACAAGTTTTGGCATTTATCTCAAAATATCTCCATTATCTCAAAAGTTTTTATCACATATCAATGTACAATAATATGCTATGCTACTCAAAGGAAATCTCTTAAAACCAATGAGTAAACCGAATGAGAAAAATGTACAATAGTTTTCTCAGAAACAAATATGAGTATTATCTATACCCTTAATTACTATTATTATTAAAGTTAATTACAACATGATGGAATTCTGCAAAGAGAAAAAAAACTATTGACTTTAAATGCTCTAGTACCATTTAGTGTCATAATCAGCCAACCACGTTGGTAATTGCTTCGTACGTTTTGGTCTGACATTATGCTTAAATTGAGATGAGTTATCCGACTCATTTTGTACATTACTATCTGACTCGTTTTGTGTATTACAATCTGAGTTAACTTCTGGTAAATTCTCTCTTTTGCCCGAGATCAGTTGAGATTGTACTGGTCTCATACGATCAACATGAAATACTTGAGGTATTCCTCTTGGTCCGCAATCTACTTTGTAATTCATATCGGAACATTTGGCCAGTACTTTGAATGGGCCATGCCAATAGCTGGTTAGTTTTGGCGATAGGCCACTTTTATGTCTAGGGAAGTACACATAAACAAGGTCACCGACTTTGTAATCTTCCCAGTTGAGTTTTCTATCGTGATAACGTTTCTGTCTGAGCATTTCAGCATTTGTGTGTTCTCGAACAACTTTATGCGCCTCTTCTAAACGATCTTTGAGTTCCCAAGCCCATCTTGATTGTGGTATCTTATCAATATGAGATGGCTTTTGGTACTTGATATCAAGAGGATTTGCTGTCTCTCTCCCTAGCATCAGGAAATTCGGGGAATATCCTGTTGTCTCATGTTCTGATGAGCGATACGCCATCATCACGTACGGAAGCTGCTATTCCCAGTCTGTATGTCTCTCATTTACATATGCACTCAGCATGTTTAACAACATTCGGTTGAACCGCTTAACCATGCCATCAGACTGAGGATGATACGGTGTTGTGCGAGTTTTCTCAATCTGTAGTAAGTTACACATCTCGTGAAATAACAAACTCTCAAATTGCCAACCCTGATCAGAATGGATTGAGTATGGCACGCCAAATCTTGCTATGAATTCTTCCACAATGATCTTGGCAACAGTGTGAGCTTCCATATTGGGCATTGGATAACTCTCGGTCCATTTTGTGTAGAAATCTGATACAACGAGTATATATCTATTACCGTTTGTTGTCTCTGGCAACTCACCTAATATGTCAGTGGCTATTCTCTCCATTGTCGACCTGTTTCAACTAACTGCATTGGAGCACGCAGGTACGTTTAGTTCTGTTTGGTCCTTTTCTTTTGCTGCATTGCTCACATCAAGCTATGTATAACCTTGTGTCTCGTTGTAAGCCGGGCCAATAGTAAGACTGACGTATTTTACTAATGGTTTTCTTACACCTAGATGTGCCGAGGTACGATTATCATGACAAAACTTGAGAACCGTTCGTCGCAAACTCATCGTAATAATTGCCTGGAGCTTTGTAGTTTTCAACTCAAAGTCTTCCCACTTCCTGGATAGGATGTTGTCTTTGCAGACTAATCTGTCGTACTGTGTGAGTAATGACTTCACAAATAGACTCTCACCAGCTATGTCTTTGTGCTTAGGTCTCACACCTTTAGTCAACCACTGCTTAACCATAACAATATCAGAATCTTCATCTTGCAGTGTTCGCAGCTCAGAGCTTGACAAATTATGTTCCTTGTCTTCCGCTTCTGTCGCTGTCATCACAACTACCTTATCTTCTTCAATTTCTCGGTATCCACACTGGTGACATGGTATGCGACTCATTGCGTCTGCATTCTGGTGAAACTTTCCAGGTCTGTGCTCAATGTCCATTTCATATGCTGATAAGACATCGATCCATCGAGCTAACTGGCCTTCTGGATTTTTAAACCGCATCAGCCATTTCAGTGAGCTGTGATCGGTCCTAATTGTAAACTTTCTTCCAAGTAAATAATGTCTAAAATACTTTACAAAGTAAACAACTGTAAGTAACTCTTTGCGAGTGACACAGTATTTTCTTTCTGGTTTAGACAATGTTCTACTTGCATAAGCGATAACCTGCTCACCACTCTCATTCATCTGAGATAAAACCGTTCCAATAGCATCGTTACTCGCGTCAGTATCAAGTATGAAGGGCTTTGAGAAATCTGGATAAACCAAGATGGGTGCATTCATTGGGGATTGTTTCAGTTTCTCAAACGCAACCTGGTAATCTTCATTCCAAACAAAACCATGCTGTTTCTCAGCCAGGTGAGTAAGTGGTTTTAACTTCTCTGCATACTTCTCAATGAATCTCCGGTAGTAATCACAAAGTCCTAGGAATGACCTAACTTCAGTTGCTGTGGTAGGCACAGGCCAATCCTTAATTGCTTTAATATTCAATGGATCTGTGGATACACCTTTGCTTGAGATGACATGTCAAAGGTATTCTACTTCTCTTGCAAATAACGAACATTTCTTGGCTTTGAGTTTTAAACCTGCTCCTTCCAAGTTCTCAAATATTTTGCTCAAATTTTCTAGCATGTTCTCAAATGATTTACCAATGACAATTATGTCGTCCAAATAAATCAAACATATCTGCCATTGTGGACCTGCCAGCACTGTCTCCATTAGTCTCTCAAACGTTGCTGGTGCGTTATTGAGACCAAATGGCATAACTTGGAACTCATAAAGACCTCTCTTTGCTGAAAAAGCTGTCTTTGCTTTGTCTTTCGGGTCACACTCAACTTGCCAGTATCCAGAACTTAAATCTAGGGTACTGAACCAAAGAGAATCAGCTAGGTTTTCTAATGACTCATCAATGTGTGGCAGTGGAAATGCATCCTTTACTGTCACAGCATTGAGTTGTCGATAGTCGACACAGAACCTCATTGTGACATCTTTCTTCTTTGCTAACACTATTCCCGAAGACCAGGGACTTGCACTTGGCTGAATCACATTTCTCTCCAGCATGTCGTTAATCTGTCTGTCGACCTCTTCCTGCAAATGAACAGGTACTCTTCTCAAGGGCTGCTTTATAGGAGTTGCATTTCCAGTATCGATCCTGTGCTTTACGACATTGGTTCGTCCGAGATCTCTTTCTGAAGATGCAAACACGCTTGCATGTTTGAGTAGAAATTCCTTAACCTGGACCGCTTGTTCACTGGTTAAAGTCATATCCTGTCATACAAATCTTTCAAGAATGATGGTAATTTCCCCCTGTTGCCTCACAGTCGTCTGAGCACTCATTACTTTGTCTATTAGAGTCATCGTTCCAACTATGGTTCCAGTATAAATGTGCTTTACATCATCGGATAAATTGAGTACTCGTATGGGTACGTCTTTAGTTCCAAGAGTAAGTGTTCGTCCAAGCAACATTTGATCTTCGCCTTTACACTTTCCGGACGGCTCAATTATGTGAGTCTTTTGAAGTAAACACTCATCGCCGGTGAGGCACACATGACCAACTGTGACTGTCTCAGTTCGCGGGGGTAAGTTAAGATGTTCGGTAACTGCTATCCGGTAACAACCAATTTTCCCTTCAAAGAATAATGAGTAAGATTTCTCACCGATTCTCAGTATACTATTGTGTACGTCAATTACACAGGAATGGGTTTTCATGAAGTCTAAACCTAAAACACCACCCACTTGTAGATCAGCTACTGTCATTTGCCGTGAGTAAACATCGATAAATTGCTCTTTTGCAAAAGTTTCTTGTAATTAAGTCATTACCAGCTGAAGGATAAGCTAAGTTCGTGAGTCTTCGGATTGCTTGTCCAAGTTCAGGCAATGTTTCTGTGGCTTTTTGACGTTTTTCTCTCAATTGTACTCTGTACAATTCCATTTGGTTTCCTAGAAGAAATCTTTCCTCTAGTACTTTAACTAGGACTGAGTACTCGTGAGTAGCATCGCCGCTCAAATTACCCAATATACCTTGTGCTTGACATCTTAACGAAACCGCGAGGTAAAGACCTTTCTGTTTGTTTGTCCACTTGTTTAATTCTGAGCAAGCCTCATAATGAGATTTGTTATCTAGCCATGATCCGCTTCCAGCGAACGTAGCTGGTTTAATAAATGTGCTCATTGGTGCTTTTTCTGTTGAGTTAAATTCTGTTACTGCTTTATCACATGCTCTCGTCGTCTCACATAAACGATTTCGTCTCATTTTTATACCGTCTACAACTCTTCTTAGGGCTCTCATTTTCTTCCACGTTTGCCAACTCATCCTCATTACTTGTTCTACTCCTTACGCTTGAGTTTCTCACTATAGACTCTAAATTTCCTTCTTCTCTCAGCTCTACTTCTGCTGTTGAGAATCTAACTTTAGGTCTGGCACGACTGTATTCTTCACGATCACAAATCTTCCTTCCCGAGAAGTCTGCATATTTGGAAGGACGCCCTGAAGCTAGTCTAGAATCATGCTCATTACTTGAATTACTCACTGCCTGAGTCGACTTAGGGGTCGAATGTACAATCCTGCTAGTTTCTTCCATAAATGAGTTCTCAATTCTTATCTGCTCAATTTGTCCTTCGAGGGCAGTGATCTCGTTCTGTATTTCTTCTATACTTTTATCCATGTTTATCAACCCTGAGTCTCGAGGATCCCACCGCTGCCACCAAAAATATTTAACGTATTCTCCTTTGATGTATGGATCCCTCAGTTACTAAACTGAGACCGAGACTCAAAATAATACTTATAGAATATATCGCCTGCCAAAATATACAAATACGGCGAACGTATATACAAAAAAAATTATCGCCTGCAAAATATACAAATAAGGCGAAACGAGTTCCTCTCATGTAAAATAAAAATGATAATTACCCTTAATTACTTAACTAATTAATCACTAATAAAATCACTATCAAAAATATTAACTAAGATCTACAAATCTATACACAAAATTATATAACTTAAAATGTTACTCAACAGATGAGTAAAACCTTCCAAAGCGTAAGGAATGGGTGCTCAACAAATGAGTACTCAGCAACGTAGCACTTTTATTTATACACACAAAAAGACACTATGTCCACTGAGGACTTGTCGAGCTGTCCCCGCGAGAGTAAGGATACTTAATCCACGTTCTCTTATGGGAAACTGTCGGCTTACCTATAAACCTCTGTACACAACCTTCTGCTTCTGGATTGATTGATTGTATGTTGTTTAACGTCCCATTCGAGAATTTTTCACTCATATAGAGACGTCACCATATACCGGTGAAGGGCTTCAAATTTTGACCTTTACTCGGCACTTAGGGCCATTGAGCAGTGAGGGATCTTTATCGTGCCAACGCCTGCCGTGACACGGGGCCTCGGTTTTTAAGGTCTCATCCGAAGGACCCGCAACTTTCACTTCAAAGTGCCGAGCGCATGGCGAAGGAACAGTTGCTACCCATTTTTTATCGAGATTCGAACTCACGACCTCCCGATCACGAAGCGAGCGCTCTACCGACTGAGCTACCGTGAACGGTTCTGCTTCTGGAGCGAGCTAAACTAACACTGAATGTGTTGACGCTAGCGGTATAACGTTTATATACCCTCAGAGCGGAAGTCAACGTAACTTGCCAACTAAGGGCGCCAAATTCAAATTTAGTAACACCATTTACATTACAGTACATTAAACTTTGAAATATGAAATGAAGTTATCAACTTACAAATTCTCATAAATGCAACATTCTAAGGAAAGAACTTGACCCCTGCATTTGCCAAATCTCAATCTTTATGCTTTTTTCTTTAATTAGAGATTCCTAAGAACATTGTATAAAATCCTAAACCACAGATACTGTGTGTGCTCAAAAAGAACAAAAAACTTCAGATGAGGAATGTCTAAGCAAAAATGTGTGACAATTATTTTTAAAAAATCAAGACTTTATCTTGCATTTGAAAAAGGCGGAGATCATTTTGATTATCTTAAGTGAGTTTTGACGCTGTGAAATTCAACGTAACAAAATGACGCAATTTAGAAATTTCGCTAATTTTCATTAAAGTTTGAGCTCTCGGCCAGAGTTTAACATTTTAGTTGGTAGTTGTACATAATAAATCTAATGGATACATGCATCAAAATGATGAAAACATTTGTCTGTATCTTTTTCTTGTGCTTGTCAAATTTTAGATTTAAAATGTATCATATATTATGAAACACCCTGTATTATATATATATGTACTTTACCTGTGACAAGACCTTTCCAAATATACTATAGTGTTTGACCCCGTGACCTTGACGTATGACCTACTTTTCAAAAATTTTATCTTTGGTTTTAACTTTTGATTTAGAAAAGATAGGGCTTTCATATTTGACATGTGCATTACCTGTGACAAGATGTTTCCGAGCATGCTATGATTTTTTATTTTACCCTGACTTCTACCTTCATGTTTGACCTAATTTTCAACAATTTTAACTTTGGTGATTACTTTTGAATGACATATGATATTTGAAGAGTGCATTACCTGTGTCGAAATGTTTCTGAATGTGCTATGATATTTGACCCTATGACCTTGACCTTCAAGTTTGACCTAATTTTCAAAAATTTTAACATTGCTGATAACTTTTGATTGAGAGAAGATATGGAATTTACATTTGACAAATCTTTGCCATAACTGTTATTAATTCAATGATTTATGTCTTTTTCGTATGATGCACAGACACGACAGGACACACAATCAAGACAGTCACAATATGCCATAAATAATAGCATCCCATCCACTAAGACATCGAAAGCAGGGGACCACAGGTCTTTGAATTTGCTTGTACAAATTAAGGATAAATAACACAAACAAACCTTTTTTTCAGAAATCAGCAATAATATTCAAAAAGGTACCCTGAATGATATTTTCCGAGTAAGGTAGGAGAATTTTGTAAGACTGTGTCACAATGTTAAAAAATATGTCCAAAATTTTGTAAAGAATTGAATAGAAAACGATACAAAGTTGCATATCTAAGCACCAAAGAAAACTTATGATTTCTTTATATTTTAGGCATTGATTATTCATGTCATTTCCATTCAAAATCAGTCAAAAAATATATACCAATTCATGCATCAAATTTTTGTTTGTCAACTTAAAAAAGATAAGACTTTTCTAGGACTAAGTCAAATTTTTACAGAAACTCAGTTACATGATAAAGCTTATAGCACAGTAAAACAACTTTTAAATGTTTTTAAGCAATATATAATAGAAAGTATATCAAATTCTCCATAGGGTTATTTATATCAACATTTAATTGACAATTTCTGCTTGCAATCGTATCTAACAAAACCTATTGACAAAAAATTTCACATTCCAGTTAAAAATTCCGAATTGACAATAAAATTGACAAATGCATAAAAAGTTTCAGAATTTTTTATTAGTATAACTTCATTTGTAAAAAGGAAATATTACTACATTCTACACTTTTTTTTAAATTTAGTAAATCTTCAAATCTAAGAGGGGAAAAGAACTGTGATATTAAAAGTAAGTTTTCTTTTTCTTAAAAAAAAATAATACTAGATTTTAAAGTGATCCTCTTTCAACTTATTTTGTTGCACTCCTGACATCTAGTATGACTTTTATTAAACATCGGTTTGTTTTTTTTTTTTTAAATTTAACGCACATCTCTTTCAAATTTTATAAAGCAGTTCGTCGTTAATATTTTTTATCATTTAGGTAAATGTTTTCATATTTTCTTGACTTCAAAATAGGCTTATTTGCTTTAGTAATATAGAAATAATTTTTGTTTTAAAATAACAACAAAAAACAAACAAAAACATAATTTTAGTGATAAAAACTATCCTGTGAATTGTCTTAAAATGTTCAAAAATGTCTGTGATTTGTTGATATACATAATGACTTAAACTATATATACAAATAGTATCAAGCATTTTCTGCAATTGTATTTTGAAGTAAATCGAGATGAAGTTCATTGATAATTATAAAACAGTTTTGTTGCATTCCTGACTGCTGTAAGATTTTAAATTAAAGTCATAGAACACAAAAATTCATAAATTAAGTCTGGCAACATCAAGTTGCTATGAAATTGTGCGTTATTTATAGTCCAATGCTTCATGTTTAAAAAATATAAAAATGTTTAAACTTGGCTTCATATGACAAATTATTTCCCAGTAATGTATTCCTAGCTTAAAATATAGTACGAAGATAAGAGTTTATTTTATAGGACATTTTACTTCATGGGAAACTCTATTAGCAACCGAGGTCAACCAGAAATATTCTACTCCTCGATTTTTGTTTATATATATTTTTATTCATAATTGATCATTGATAATTCTAGCATTTTTATTGCATTCCTAACATAGAGCATGTGGGACTTAAACCTAAAAGTAGAATTGTGAAGCATAAGTTACTTCAGAACATGTTCCATTGCTATAGTAAAATCGTGGTGGAGTTATTTGAATTTTATTACATTTTTTCTGTGCTTTTTCTTCAATTTCTTTTAAAAAAAATAGAAGAAAAGATAAAAACATCTGGTTAAATAAAATCTAGTACTAAATTACTCAAATAGATGCTTAGTGATCAAAAATTCTCACTAGTATATTAAAAAGAAGTCATTTTATCATTGAACTTGAATCTTCATAAAAAATGTGTGGCACCGGATCTGAGACTTGAAACACAAACAGATCCTGTAGTTGATAGATTTATTTGGTAAAAATATTCCTTGTGTATTTTCCAAAAAGGAAAGCAAAAAAATTGAATGTTTTTCCAAGTTGGGGAACGAAACATCAAATGTTGCCCTCCTGACATAGATGGGTACGCAGAGATACTTGACTCATTTTGTGCTGCTTGTGATACATGTAACATTCTAAACCTTTAAATGGTATATCAGTAATTGTTTTGCACTTCCAAAATTTTTTTTGTTTGACTTTGTCATACAGATTTTTAAAATCAATATTTTTGGCATCATTACATTTTTTCTTTTGCACTCTCACATGGTGTAACATTTTTTAGCATCAGCCGTGACCAAGCAAAAGTTACTACAATCTAAATTTAAAGCTCAATATATTGAGTTTTATCAGGAAAATCGTGACGTCTTGTATATATATATATATATATATATATATATATATATATATATATAAAATTAACAGATCTTCAAATATATGAAAGAAGATGGGTGAACATGACGAGCAAAAACCCTATAGTGTGACAAACAAGAAGGTGAAAAATTAAATTTTAATACTATCAATTTCATTTAACATTAATATATAGTTATTAATTAATAACTATATTAGTTTGTTTTTTTTTTACTTAACCCTAAACACTATATTCATTCATGTATTTTTACGTTCACTCTCTCTCTCTCCCTTTAAAAATCATTTTAAGAAAATTTATTTTAATAATTTAATATGTGTAGAGACTATGCACTAGTGAATTTTAGGATTTTTTACCATAGGTGGAATTTGAAAAAAAAAATTAGAAGGCATAGCATTTGCAGACTTTAGAATTTTAGCCCGTTTTAAATGAAATGCTAATTTTAGTTTACTTGCAAAATTTATTCATTTTTAAGTAAAGGTACTCCCGTTTTGATATCCTCAATATCAAATTCTATAAATTGTATTTACCTTCAAGAACACGATTATCCAAGACTATTTATGACCTGTAGTTAAAATTGGATAATTTTTCTTTTAGGATATCAATTAAGTGTACTATAACTTGTACCGCATACCACTGAACACAGAAAAATTTAAAATGCTTCAGATTTATTTTTCATATTTTCTCAAGTATTCCATGGGAATTAACATACATGCTGATGTAAATAAAACAATTAAAAACAATTGAAATGTCTTCTGAGCTCACATATTCCTCAACAATCACCAAATCATTCACACAATGCATAAAATCCAAGAAGAATATGTAAATCTTCCATATATAAAGCTATATAAATCTTTCTCTCTTAATTTTCATGAGGTACCAATATGGTGCAAATTCATGACAATACTAGTATAGATGTATTGTATATTGCTCCTAATTTTTAACATTGATCTTTAAGACAATCCTACTCTTCTGGAAACCTGTAAATCAAGAAAATTGAGTAAATGAATACAAATTTGCAACATCCATGTTTTTTTTAAACGTTTTAAATTTAAACAAAAAATAGCATTTTGAAATTGGAAACTTACAGTTTCATACACAGTCCAGGACATGGCTGCCATCAAAGTCCGTCGAAGAGTCCTGGGAACAATTCCCTTGAAGAATCCATTAAATCCATTTTTCTAAGGTAAAAAAAAATTAATAAATGGTATTAACTTTAGCAAAGCTACAGCTTTGGTTCATTCTTTTTTTATTTTCACATTTAATTACTTGAAAAAGGGGTAGGGGGATTTTACCTGATAGATGTATAGTATGGTTGTCAAGACCCTCTGATATTTCTTGGAGTCTGTCTGCATGTAGGTTTTAATGACATCTGCTGGTTGAGTTACAACTGCTGCAATGCTCCCAGCAGTTAAGCCACAGGCAAAGTACATTTGTGTTTGAAGGGCTTGATCATACACCCCTGGAAGGGAAAATGTAACAAGGCTAAGCTTTCTCCGTAAACTAATTCATTTACATTACTAACATTTTAACTACATGCAGTCATGCACTTTTTCTCCATCTTCGATGACGCAACAAAAACATGGCAAGATGAAGTCTTCACAACACTACCACAACAGCTCTACAATTGTTGACACAACAGTTAACTGTAGCAAACTGTTTGTGTGCAGTGTCATGAAGATTGACGATTCTGTGAAAACATCAAAACCAACGTTACCTCACATTAACGGACAGCTTTTGAGGTACTTTAACAATCTATCTGGAAAAAGAAGTTCAGTTAGTCATCAGATTTAGTCATCAGAAGACCAATTCTGACTAGAAAGTCAGGACAGCTTGATAACTTTCTGGTGCACTTCCAAAGTGCTCAAGTTATTTTGATCTAAATATGGAAACCCAAACAAGAATTAATAGACATTAAATACATACAAGATCAAGTGTAATACATGTGGCTAAGTGTAATAGCAATGCCAAAACATCAAAATATACCATAACCATTTCAAAATTTGAAAAAAATGATATTTTTTTTATAAACAGTTGTATGTAATTCTAAAGCAAGCAATTTGAAAGTTGCAAAAAAAGTTATCGAAGCAAATCCAAGAAGAATTAAAAGTATTTACTAGATGTGTAAATTGTACAACTCAAATTAATAATCACCGATTACATTAAAAATTTCTTTCAAGGATTAAAAATCGATTGTAAACCTACTTTCATTGACCATCTTCTTAAACTTGGTGTAAAACATGAGGTATATTCCTGAAAATGGTACATCTCTTATCAGTGTTGGTGCCATCCCACTGCAGAGAGCTACAATGATAAAATCGGCAAGTCAGTGTCATCACTTATAAACACAGCTTTTCAATGCTAAATAATATAGACAGGAAAGCGCTTTACCTCTCAAGCCCTCTGTATTATACATATGGAGAAGTCCTCTTGAAATACTCTTATAGTCAAACAATCCACTCTGAAACATACAATATTTACCTAGACCTTATACAAATCAAAAACTTTACACATAAACCACATTGTGCAATACTTCAAGAAAGTCACAGAGGATAATAAATATTTTGCTTCATTCTTTGTACCCACCTCATACCGCGTTTTCAAAACTGTGATAGGGATAAGGGTTACAACTGCAATTGTCCGAGCAACTGCTCCAATCATGACTGATTCAAGTGCACGTTGTTGGTTTGACCTGCAAACCCAAGGAATTCATTTATAATATATGTATACAATATACATCAGATCATAACATTAAGCATATTATTACTTTATACATTATATGATGGTTTTGGTGAATTACTGAATACTTACTGGAATTTTGATTTCAGCATATGGATAGATGAAAAATAAATTCCAACTCCTGGGGCGCATCGGGACAGTGACTGGAGAGAAAAAGCAAACCAGATTATACCCATATTCGTTTTCAAAAATGGGACATAAAATCAAAATTAAAATTCTCAAATTCTTCATCCATGTGATACTCACTGGTACAAGTCCCTTCCACAGAGCCAACACATTCTCTTGTCTGATCACAGCATTAGCTACAGACACCATACCAATCCTTCCACTCACCCCACTATAACAAAGCAAAAAATTATTTCATTACCTTTCATGATAAACAGCAGATAATTAAACTGTTACAAATCGAACGTTTTTTTCTTTTTTTCAATATCGAATACACACCTTGCACAAGCCAGTGGGACGTGGATTTGGATTCTGGTTTTGACCAAATCCAGAGGCTGGAACAGAAGTGTGGAGCATGTCCCACTACAACATCCAGCAAGAAAAGACTTGACAACTGGCGACTGAAAAAGAATTACATGATCCTTGTATTGTCGAGTTATAAATTACGCATCACGACATATCTCTTTCATCAGGCGATTTGGCCTTCTTGAGCGCAGCATATGAAAACTTTAACCACTTATTCCTTATCCAATAAATACTTAATTACGATACTTATTAGTTAACGAGGAACACATTTACATCATGTTCTATTTACTCACTATATCCATGTTGTTTACAAATATTCAATTCCAAAAACGTGTAGTCGAATCGGTCCTAATTGGAACAGTTCTTCGAATGTTGAAGCTTTTTTGTGCAGCTTACAACGAGGGGCACCTACCCCTAACGTTTAGACACACATGGTTAAAAAACGTTAGTGATTCCAGTGATGTAGTACTATTGAAACAGAAAACCTTGACAAAATCGAAAAAAAATGTCTGACGTACTCTGACTTCCTAATTATGAAACCCTTGTGCTTGAGGAAAATGAGATCCAGTTTTTCTTATATACTCAGATATTACTACGCCGATATGGCATTAAGCCAATGTAGATAATTTTGTTCACATCATAACAAATTGTTATTATTAACTTAGAGAGCAATATTTCTTTGGTAAATATATCACTTTTCTTTCAGATGGAGCAAGAACATGATTATCAGTTATAAACAACTAATGCACTATTTTTTTGAAGGGCAATGTTCGACAGAGCGGAGTAAACACCACATTCCAGTTTTAACCAGATACTTGCGGTCCACCCCATATAAAATTTGCTAGAAACAGTGCCAGGGGCTATGCATCTTGCTGAATATTATTAAACAGGTTGCTGTTTCCGAATTGTTAAATCTTGACACTGTAGATCTAGTGAGCTTTTCTTTTAGTACCCCTTCTGAACCCCTCGTTGACCTGTCCGTACCAGCATGACCTTAAATCAGGTTAAGTTTTTTTTTTAACCTTGATATTTGTAAACAAATTTCATAATCAGAACAAAGTGTACAGGTGTATGTACAGGTGATGCTGCAACAGTGTCTGGCTTAGCTAATTACTTATAGATAAATTCCATTTATTTATGGCAGAGTTTTAATAAGTTTATTGACAATATAAAAATATTCCCCATAACTTTAGAACCATACTTTGAAATCAACTTCCTAAATAATTACGTACACTTTCACTTGTGTCTGACTACTGTGTTGATTTGGAGATCAGGGGGCTACTCATTTTACCTAGACTTAATCCGTTAATTAATCTTCGGGATAGACTGGCCTTGTCTGTCTGATATGCGCGATATACAGACTTTTTCGTACGATAGAGACAGGCAATTAATACCAGTCTGTCTTCGGGAGGGGTGCTGTGGTTATTGTCATTTCACTCTAGATAACACCAGAAGTGAACACCCCACGCATGAGCGCCCCAAGATTTTTTTTTTAATGGGCGCATTTTTAATGTAAATGTACGATCGCCGAAAATACACTTCATGGCCACATGGTTTTGAGGCGCAGTGATTAACACCCGTGTGGGGTTAGTACCCAAATGCTACACCCATTGCCCCTAAATCCGCCACTGACTGCGCGTTTCAATTTTTAATTGAAAAGAATCGCAAGTTTATCCGCGGAATGCTTAAAATCATAAAGATCAAGAATTTTATTTTTTAGTTGTAGATCTAGTATTGCACGACTCAATCAGCTGATCAGGGCTCAACATTAAAACTTACTTCGCCTCGCCTTCCATGGACTTGAACAACCCGACATATTTCTGTGGACAGTCAAGTAACAAACCTAATCTAAAGTAATTTTGCCCGATTTTCCTTGTCAAGTTCATTTTGAAACGGACGAGTCAATCTCCACAAATAGCTGTCCAATTGCACAAGTATAAACTTTATTTTTCTATTATGGAATAGTGTAAATAAATCCACACACAATTCAAACAAGCTATAATTTTTATTTTAAAAATATAAAAATACTAGTAGCAAACATCTTATTGATACATATCTTAATTAAGGGCTCAGCTCACCGAATATCGTTCATCTACAGATGTAGATCTAATATTTAAATTTTCATGAGCAAACAGATCTTTTTAAGTCAATATTTTTATAGCTTCTGCAGTCTAAATAATAAAGTTCTACAATTTTCTTTATGTTTGTTCAGACGATCTGTATATAAAACCTTTAATATATCTGTGTTCGGACGAGTAAAATTTGTTGGCCGACACCTTGTCTGTTGGAAAAGGGGCTATTTTAGTTAATTTGAGTCCTATTAACAATTTTAATTAATTTGAAAAATCAATTCTTTTTTTTATTTCAAAAGAATTAGTTATATATATATTGAAACCCCTTTTTTTCTTGGATAAATATGTATGGCCATGATAATATTCCTACGGCTACCAGCAAACCATTGCCGAGAAACAAAATTTAAGATTATGCTACAAATAATTATGTCAGAAACATTTAATTTTGAGCTTCACTTCTTTCTCACAAGACTGCAGTCCTTTCATTTTGCAATGCTTTGCTAACCATGCTTGCAAATAAATATTGCTTATGCAGGCATATTTTATCAGTGTGATTTCATGCTAAATCAAATTGTCATTCGTCTTGGACTTATAAAGTGCATCAATAAATTCCTTCTGTTTTCTGTAAATAAAATTCAAACTAATTTAGTTAAACACAAATCATTCACCTTTGAGACGGTTGTGCTGGTCCAGGTGCGTGAGACTAGCCATTCCTTGATCTCCTCAGACTTTACAAGACACGACATATCCCCCAGCCTAGCAGCTACCAGAGGCTGTACCCACACATGGACCCTGAAGTATATATGCAAAGTATGTTCTTCATGCAACGCCCCAAATTCTCCTGCCCTGATATAGTCCTGAAGACTTTTACAGATAACATACGACAATAAGCTGACCTCTCAAGCTACCATAAACGGCAACAGCCATAGAGGACCTCGTGATAGATACCGCCAAAAGTACCGTCCCACCATCCCTTATCATGGTAGACTATAGCACAGAATTCACTGTTAGATCAAACCATTGAGAGAATTCAGTTCTCTCAATAAATTATTAGAAAAGCGAAAATCGGATTTTTTAATCCCAATTCACTCATTCAAAAGATTCATATAAGTATTTGTATTTTTTCCCTGTATCTTCCCACAAATTTTTTATTAAAAATAAAATCTGGTGTTATGACTATTTGTGGGAAGACTCTTGTCAAAAAATTTCCGAGTCTGACATGTGGAGCTCCCTCCCTTTCTTTGAAAAAAAAGAATTTTGGATCCGCCCCTGTATATGATAGTAATGTTCTACTGACCTTGGAAGACCAAGGATGATCGATACACAAGTCAGTATGGAAGATATGGTACACTCTTAAATGCACTGAAGGAACTTTTCATTTCTAATAGAAAAATGTGGGGAAAAAAACATGCAGTGTCCTCCACAAACAGACAATAAATCGATGGCGAGTATAATTCTAAACTCTAAAATTCTAAATGAGTAAGGCATACTGTTTATGACATATAATTAATTTTTTCGACTAATTTTTAGAAAGGAAAAAAAAACTTACCCAGCCACGTGTAAAAGAAAAAAAAATATTTTCAGGATGTCTGCTGGCTCGTCACATGACAGAACACTGATCAACATATATGTTTCTGTACAGATCATATGACCCCGAACAATATAAATTCTAATTCGCATTGATTTTTTTTCTTTTTAACCGACTAGAGGATTGTCTATACGCCATGTCTTAATTTACTTCAATCACAACAAATAAATGAAAACTGTGATTTTTTAATGAGATCTATATTTTGGGGTCATTTTACAACACTTTTATACATCCCTCTTATCGAAAAGCACACAGGAATACTCAGTTCTCTAAAACACAGCAGGCTTGCTTTCCCTTATAGCCCCATTTACAAGAAGCAGAGAGAGGGAGATGGGGTGGGGAGTGTCTAGAGTAACGAATTGAAGAAGGACCAGCTGAACAGTAGAAGAACTGATATCTTCCTAGTACTGCTTATTATGTAACAATTATAAGGATATACATGTTTATAATTGTTTACGTATATACGTAAATCATGCTCATCAACAATAACAAATGACTCATTTATAGGCTTGCCAGTTTATTTTAAAGATTGTTACACAATAAACTCACACTGAATGATCATCTCTGCGTACGCGAACATCGTTTTTGGACAAGAACACATGGGAAATCCTCTAATAAGCTGTCAGACTACCAGCTCGTAATAGCAAATTCTTCCGTAACACCACACACTAATGTATGAGATGCGTTCAGGCAGATCGAACAGCTAGGTATAACAATTGGAAGAGTTTTGAGATCGATGGAATATTGACACACTTTTTTTAAATGAGGTTAAACCTATACAAAAATTTCTGTGAAAACATATTAAGGAAAGAGTTTAAGATTAAAATGAAAAAAATACATTTATTACACATATATATATATACATGTATACGTTGAGGCCCAGAAACTTGAGATTTTATGCAGTTGCTTTCTAGAGCTAGGTAGACTAATATTCTGGATCCATTAAAATCAGAAGTCTCTGATGAGACTGTAGCTCTACTGGTCTGTACATATAACAAAGGAAAAGTAGCACTTGGATTTGAAACTTTGCAACATGCAGCAATAAATAGAATAATGTATCTTAATGAAGTCTACTTGTGCACCAAGTTATATTGAAATCAGACCAAAACTGAAGGAGGAGTAGCATTTTAAAGAAATTCACAGAAATTTCTATTTTTAGTAACCATGGCAAAACCGTTCGTCGAAATCAAAAACCGATGCACTAAATTATGTATCTTTAGTTAGTGTAGTCTACTTGTTTGCCAAGTTATTTTAATATCAGACCAAAACTGAAGGAGGAATAGCCTTTTAAAGAAATTTCACAGAAATTTCTATTTTTAGTACCCATGACAACACCGTTCATCAAAATCAAAAACCGATGCACTAAATTATGTATCTTAGTGTAGTCTACTTGTGTGCCAAGTTATATTGAAATCACACCAAAACTGTAGGAGAAGTAGCAATTTAAAGGAATTTCACAGAAATTTCTATTTTTAGTAACCATGGCAAAACCGTTCATCGAAATCAAAAACCGATGCACTAGATTATGTATCTTAGTGTAGTCTACTTGTGTGCCAAGTTATATTGAAATCAGACCAAAACTGTAGGAGGAGTAGCGTTTTAAAGGAATTTCACAGAAATTTCTATTTTTAGTAACCATGGCAACATCGTTCATGGAAATCAAAAACCGATGCACTAAATTATGCATCTTAGTGTAGTCTACTTGTGTGCCAAGTTATATTGAAATCAGACCAAAAATGTAGGAGGAGTAGCGTTTTAAAGGAATTTCACAGAAATTTCTATTTTTAGTAACCATGGCAAAACCGTTCATGGAAATCAAAAACCGATGCACTTAATTATGTATCTTAGTGTAGTCTACTTGTGTGCCAAGTTATATTGAAATCAGACCAAAACTGTAGGAGGAGTAGCGTTTTAAAGGAATTTCACAGAAATTTCTATTTTTAGTAACCATGGCAACATCGTTCATGGAAATCAAAAACCGATGCACTAAATTATGCATCTTAGTGTAGTCTACTTGTGTGCCAAGTTATATTGAAATCAGACCAAAACTGTAGGAGGAGTAGCGTTTTAAAGGAATTTCACAGAAATTTCTATTTTTAGTAACCATGGCAACATCGTTCATGGAAATCAAAAACCAATGCACTAAATTATGTATCTTAGTGTAGTCTACTTGTGTGCCAAGTTATACTGAAATCAGACCAAAACTGTTGGAGGAGTAGTGTTTTGAAAATTGTTTACAGACAGACAGACGACGGACACCTTACTATCGCATAAGCTCTTCTGGTCTCTTACCAGTAGAGCTAAAAATTGCAGTATGTGTCAAAGTCTGAAAGTATGTCACATGTGGTGACTTAATCAAGAGACCTAATTAAGTGACCTGACATGATGACAAAATCAAGTGACTTTATATGATGACAAAATCAAGTGACTTGATATGGTGACATGATCAAGTGACTTGATATGGTAACATAATCAAGTGACCTAATTAAATGACCTGATATGATGACCTAATCAGGTGACTTGACATGATGACATAATCAAGTGACATGACATGATGACATAATCAAGTGACTTGATAAAGTGACATAATCAGGTGACTTAATATGGTGACCTAATTAAATGACCTGATATGAAGACATAATCAAATGACTTGATATGGTGACGTTATCAAATGACTTGATATGGTTACCTAATCAAGTGACCTGATATCGTGTTCTAAAGAAGTGACTTGGAGTGATTACCTAATCAGGTGGCCTATAAGGCACCTGATGTGGTGACCTTATTAAGTGAACTGATATATGATGACCTATAATCGAGATACCTGATGTGGTGACCTTATTAAGTGAACTGATATATGGTGACCTATAATCAAAACCTGATGTGGTGACGTAATCACATTTTTAAAGAACATTAATTTCTCAATGGCGAATGTCATTGGGATGTTAACTTGATGTGAAATATTGCATGGTCCTGATATTTTATTAGTGTGACTGAGAGTTTCTACTTCCCAATTATCAGAGCGAAATTTAACCTACTGTAACTTTTTTTAAGTATGTGTAATTGATTGCATTAATTTCAATAATGTGTAATTGATAACATTAGTTTAAATGATGTGTAATTGATAACACTTAATTAAATAGTGTTTGATTGATGACACTAACTTAGATAGTGTATTATTGATTACACTACTTAAATAGTGAATTATTGATTACAATAGTTTAAAAAAGTGTAATTGATTACACTAATTTGAATACATGTGCAGTGGTTTATTGATTGTATACTAGTTAAATAGTATGTAATCGATTACACTTACTAGCACTTAAATAGTCTGTAATTATTAAACGATGTAGTTTAAATAATGCGTAATTGATTACACTACTCTAAATTGTATATATACACTTTCTTTAATTGTATATAATTGATTACACTACTTTAAATAGTGTGCAATTGATTACACTAGCTTTAATATAGTATGTAATTCATGATGCTTATCTAAATAATGTGTAATTGATTACACTTACTTGAATAGTGTTTAATTGATTACACTGATTGAAATACACTGTAGTATGTGATTACGACATTTACTCTCAAAAAATATATAATGACACATGAAAATTTTTATTATATTGGGCATAACTTTGAAAGTAATGAGTATGCATTTTCTACAAGTATATGTTATATGCTTTGTTAACATTCATATTTGAAAGATTGATTTTATTTGCTCAAAAAAGATTTCTTGTGCATGAGAATGTCAATATTACGGTTATGCCAACACTCAGTCGGTGATATTTATGGGATAACACTGGTTGTGGGATTTATTTACGGTGTAGTGACTCGGATTCGGCACAATGACCGTTAAAGAACACCGGATATGTTGAGGTAAATCACCAGTCGGTCATTGAAACGACTATGTCGACTAGTGAGGGGTACAGCGATAAATGTTACATACACTTTATACATAATACAATTCCATAGAGGAGAATGATCCGTAAATACAACACAAAATGTACTTCGACTTGAAAATAACTTGGGAAAAATAAATTCAGATTTCTACAACTAACAATCTATAACGATTTTATCTGATCCCAATAAAGAGTTGTATGCTCCAGTTGTCAGAGATCAAAATATATTTCATTTATGAATTCTATGAATTTGTATACGATTCTCCTGATTAAACCCCCCGCTTTTCAAGCGGGGGTGTATAGTGATGGGGGTGTCAGTTCGTTGTATTGTACGTCCGTCCGTCTGTTACGCTTTGGGGTACATCTCTTATCCGCAACTCCTCTTAGTCTTATACCACCGAATAAAATATAACGATGCTTTCACAAAATCTTTGTAATATAGTGCCATTGTGCACCTTCTATTTTACTTTTTGATTGGACACATATTTCGGGTTTAAAATTGCAAAACAAAGAAACTGCCATTTTTAAAATAATATTGACGGTCACTCATCTCTTATCTGACAACTCATCCTACACCACAATAAAATTTAATAACACTTTCACAGAATCTTTGATACATAGTGCCATTGTGACCTCCTATTTTACTTTTTGATTGGACACTTATTTCCCGTCTCCCATAACAAAACATGTACTTTGCCATTATAAAGATATGGAAGGCGCGAGGGGGGGGGGGTATCATTTTGTGAGCTCAGAGCTTTTTAAAATATCACCTTTTGAAAGACAAAATGCCATTTTGATTCGCGTTATTTTGCCTTTACCTGCATTTATACACCTTTCCTACTTCGCGTATTTATATCGTTTTGAAATGCCTTTACACTTTGCATTATTTAGCGTTTTGAAAGGTATTGTAACTTCTATCGCAATATTACACCTTCCATATTGTTATTATATATTTTTACTGAACATTATACTGCCTTTTAAAAATCTTGAGTTTGATCCTTATTGGCTTTCGTAATAAAATTATCATGTTTATTACATTTTGTATTTTGTATCGTTATTATACAAGGTATTTTTTAACATTCAAAGAAAGCAGTGTTAAAACATTTGCATTGTTATGTAATAATGACCCATTACTATTTCTTGGTTATAAATCACAACCTTCAGGATTAGTTATAACACAGTTTCTTGTTTACATGGCATTGTGTAAATGTACGTCGAAACAGTCGTCAGAAATCCTGTTTAAGTTGCATTTTTGCACTCTATAGAACTCCTGCATACGAAGATATAATCTAATTCCTGAATAACTATAGAGAGTGAGACGTTGGCAAAAAACGAGTTCTAGATTATACACAAGGACATATGTCCTACTGAGTTTTTGTTGGGCCATTATAGTTATTTGGAAAACGTGTCAATTCGGATAAGTGAGTACAAAGTGAAGCCACAATAAACCAGTCGTTATCCACATCAAGCCAGATAACCGTTATTGCGTAGAAACAAAATTCTGCGTTACTTCATAGGAGCTTGCTCCCATTTTGTAAATAAAAAATAAATAAATAAATATACAGCCAACCAACCACTACAGTTATGTTTTAGTAGTTAAGTAGTTGGTATATTTTTTTTTCAATATTGTTGAAACACCGGTAGCAAGCTTTGCATCTTGTTCTATACTTACAAAACTTTCTTTTAAAAGGACGCATTCAATTATGATTACCCAGTAGTCCGTTATACCTGATAGGGGACCCAGTGTACTCCTTATTGTTTTAAGTTTATCATCTTTTTGCAATGCGGTGTCTTAACGACTGATTTCTTCAAAATAAGCAATATGGTATGCAACGACACAAGTAGTTTAAAACCCAGTACGTTAAGTTTTTTGAGCAATCACGATCCCCCAAATTATCTTTATCGCAATGCGTTTAAAACAATTTCAAAACAACACTATTTGGCAACCCAAGCACAGAGATAGACAGAGTACAAAAACTGTCCATAAAGAATGCTGAATAAACTCCTTAATTATTACGTGTTGTTAACGAATTGAAAAATTGATAAAAATCCAAGTCCATTATCTTGCAGGTATTTATAAACGTGATCTACCCTTTAAAACTGAACTACATGAATATGAAGCACGGCTTATTAAAAATGTGTCGCCCTGTCAATGATAATTTTAAATACTGATGTAAATTTAAGCATTTAACGATCTTCAAGATACTAGTACTTCAAGCTAATGCCATTAAAGAAATTCCAAACAAAGCAATTGAACTAGACGTTTTTTTTCATCGAACAGAATAGTCACAGAATAAGACGCTTTCCATCGAACACCCATCACCAGTACAAGTTTTAAGTATATATCAGTAGGTAAAAAACAACAAAGTAAAATTACATCACATAAATGAGTACTCATCATAATCTTCATTTTTTAATATTTATCTTTGTTCTTTTTTTTTTATTTATTTATTTATTGGAATGGGGAAAGCAGTTTGCTGCACCATATTTGAAACAAGAGACCAAAAGGCCTAGACTGGCTCTTCTAATAAATTGTACAACCCTATCACTTCTATTCTTAGCCTCTTAGTAACCTAAAATAAAGCCTTGAAACTCCAAAAGTAGGTCACTATGACTTACTTTTTGGTAAACAGACATTGAGAACCAGTCTAAGCCCCGTATCATCTTATATATTCAGATTCCAAAAGTAGGACACAGTGACCTACTTTTGGATGATACAATTAAAAACAAGGACTGGGTAAACTAATAATATTTAGGACCTTAAATATTGAGATACAACAGTAACCTACTTTTTTGTTGACACAGTTCATTGACCTAGGATGCTTCAACTGACAACTTTGATGAATTTAAGCATCCTATTATTATTATTCTTAATATTTAGATAAAAGTGCGAAATTCCAAAAATAGATCACAGTGACCAACGTTTTAGTCGAAATATTCCAAGGACCCAACATCAACCAAAAATGTTTTGATTCTAAGCCTCCAATTATTTGAAATATTTAGATACAGCCATGGAATTCCAAAATTAGGTCATAGTGTCCTACTATATGTTAACATACTCTGAGAACCAAGATGCGTCAACTGACAAAGTTTGATGATTCTAAGACTCTTTTTAATTTGAAATACATGTATTCAGATAAAGCTCTGACATTCCAAAAGTAGGTCATATGACCTACTTTTTAGTTGACACACTCTGAGGACCCATGATGTATCATCTGACAAAGTTTGATGATTCTCAGCACATTATTATCGGAAATGTTCAAAGATAGCCATGAAATTCCAATGTAGTTTACAGTAACCTACTTTTTGGTTTAAAAACTCGAAGGACCAAAGATGCATTAAGCGAAAGAGATTGATTCTAAACCTCTTATTATCTGAAATATTTATATATAGCTGTGAGGTTCCAAAATTAGGTCACCATGACCTACTTTTTGGTTAACATACTCCAAGATCCCAAGATGCATCAACTGACTAAGTTTGATGATTCTAAGCCTCTAATTATTTATTTAGGTATTGCCTCAAAATTCCAAAAGTAAGTCAATGTGACCTATTTCCAAGTTGATACATTCAGAGGACCAAAAATGCATCAACAGGTCAAAGTTTTTAGATTCAATGTCTATTTACATCTAAAATATTTAAATATAGCCATGGAATTTAAAAATTAGGTCACTGTGACCTACTTTTTAGTTTACACACTCCGAGCGAGAACTCAAGATACATCATCTGACTAAGTTTGATGATTCTTAGCCTCTTATTATTTGACAAATTTAGGTATTGCCTAAAAATTCCAAAAGAAGGTCAATGTGACCTTCTTTTTAGTTGACATATTCCAAGGACCCAAGATGCATCAACTGACGAAGTTTGATTGATTGATTGTATGTTGTTTTACGTCCCATTCGAGAATTTTTCACTCATATAGAGACGTCACCATATGCTGGTGAAGGGCTTCAAATTTTGACCTTTATTCGGCACTCAGGGCCATTGAGCAGTGAAGGATCTTTATCGTGCCAACGCCTGCCGTGACATGGGGCCTCGATTTTTAAGGTCTCGTCCGAAGGACCCGCAACTTTCACTTCAAAGTGCCGAGCGCATGGCGAAGGAACAGTTGCTACCCATTTTTTATCGACGTAGGTCAGTCGCGGCCGAGATTCGAACTCACGACCTCCCGATCACGGAGCGAGCGCTCTACCGACTGAGCTACCGTGAATGGTTGACGAAGTTTGATGATTCTAAGCCAATTAGAAACTGAAATATTTAAAACAGCAAAGAAATTCCAAAATTAAGTCATTGTGACCTACCTTTTGGTATACACACTCTAAGGACTCAAGATATATCAACTTGAAAAAGACGTTAATGGTAATCTAACTACCAAGCTTTATGATAAACGTGATGACTTTTAACTTTTCAATCGTCAACTTCCCTTACTTATGCAACAATATTCCTTCATCACCTGCATACGGGGTTTATATCTCTCAGTTGATTCGATACACAAGAGCATGCTCTACGTATGTACAATTTCTAAAACAAGGTTAATTATTGACAAACAAGTTGATGAAACAAGAATATCAGCAGTCTCGTTTAAAGTCATCATTTCGTAAGTTCTATGGTCGATACAATACCTTGTCAGCAAATACAATTTATCATTGAGTCAAATGCTGACTGACGTTTTTCATACTAATTGTTAGGCCATTATTTACACACTGAATTGTCGACGGATTTTTCCGTTAATTCCCGATCATGACAAGGAGCACACGGCGGGTGTGACAGGTCGGCAGGGGATGCTCACTCCTCCATGGCACCTGATCCCACCTCTGATGTTTTGGAGGTCCGTGTTTGCTCTGCTCGTATTTTGTATTGTTTAATGGAATGCTGAGCTTGTATACTGTTCGTTATCTCCATACATTTTACAGCCAAAAATCTAAGTTGAAAAGTGCCGAAATTCCAAGAAAAATAACGGAATCGGGATTTCCTGGCAATATGCACAACTACACACTGTGTCCTAAAAATCTGCAAAGTTTGACAAAATTCTGTGCAGCGGTTTAAAGAGGAATTACGCTGACAAACTGTTCATCTCTATATTAAAGATATGGCCAAAAACATATGTTGAAAAGTGACGAAATTCCCAGAAAAAAAGGAATCGGAATTTCCTGGTAATATGCAAATCTACACACTGTGACCTAAATATCTGCAAAGTTTGATGAAATTCTGTGCAGCGGTTTAAGAGGAGTTGCGCTGACAAACTCATTATCTCTATATTCAAGATATGACCAAAAATCTAAGTTGAAAAGTGTCGAAATTCCCAGATAAATAATGGAATCGGAATTTCTTGGCAATATGCACAACTACACACTGTGTCCTAAATAACAGCAAAGTTTGACGAAATTCTGTGCTGCGGTTTAAGAGGAGTTGTGCTTACAAACTGTTCATCTCTATATTCCAGATATGGCCAAAAATCTAAGTTGAAAAGTGCCGAAATTCCCAGAAAAATAATGGAATCGGAATTTCATGGCAATATGCACATCTACACACTGTGTCCTAAATATATGCAAAGTTTGACGAATTTCTGTGCAGCGATTTAAGAGGAGTTGCGCTGGCAAAAAAAAAAAAAAAAACAAAAACAAAAACAAAAAACTGACGGACTGGCTAACGGATGGGTCAAAAATATTATTCCCCCAGCAACTTGTTGCGTGGGGTACAATAATGACCTTTATTGTTTTGAAAATGGTTAGCCATAAAATTCAGAAACTTGGCCAGGTGACAAGGCCCCGTGAAGCACAAACTGACAATTTTGATAATCATAGGCTTCAAAGTGTGCATGATATGCATCAAAAGCAAACTAAAAATGAATACCTGCAAAATTCAAAAAGTGCCATGATCTACTTTTGAGTCAACATGACATGAAGTCATAAGATGCTTCAACTGACAAGATCTGATGATCTTAGTCCTTATAGTGGTAGAAATATCAAAGTTTTAACAAAACATAATTTTTGGTCAAGTGACCTTGAGACCAGGCCTTTTGAACACAGGATGATGCCTGGGACAATTTTTAATCTACAACATATCTTCATCTTTATGTAAAAGTCTGGTGAAAATCTGCCTAGTGCTTCTAAATTCTTTAGCAACCACTACTTTTGTTTTTATTTCCCTAATTAATTCCCCTTGTTTAAGGGTCACATCACTATTTTTAGTATAAATAAGAGTCCTTAACCTAGGATACTCAGTGACAAAATTGAAAAGAATTGGCCGAGGGGTTCTTGAGATATAGCCCATATTCCAAAAAGTTGACACACATCCCACAAATGGCCATAGCATTAGCTCTTTGAACCCTTGTCTCAGAAGAGCTTATAGGTACAAAAGCAGCTTTTATTTCCCAGAAACATTTTAGCAGTTGGATTTTCCTGAAATTCTCAGCACCAATAGTCTGATATTAATTCTATCAGTTTTATATGCAACACCTTTATAATATTTCACATCTCTTCACAAGCTTACCACTCATACTAGTATTTCACTTATCTATCTCACATCCATGTACATGCTTATATCACCACTCACATCTCATTTATCTATCTCACATCTCTGTACAGGCTTATATCACCACTCATATCTCAGTTATCTATCTCACATCCCTGTACAGGCTTATATCACCACTCATATCTCAGTTATCTATCTCACATCCCTGTACAGGCTTATATTACCACTCACATCTCAGTTATCTATCTCACATCTCTGTACAGGCTTAAATCAACACTCGAATTGGCTCACATCTCATTTCCCAATCTCTTATCTGTATTATCTCCTATATTCTCACCTTCAGAGTTCTCTATACATTTCCACTAACTTAAATCTCTAAACCTGATTTATAACACACATATCTATGTACATATTACATCTCACTTAAATCTCTAAATCTGATTTATAATTCACATATCTAATAATTTAAATGTACATATTATATCTCACTTAAATCTCTAAACCTGATTTATAACTCACATATCTATTAACATGTACATGTTAAATCTCTATATATCATCACATTATTTTCACAATCTTCATATATCTACAACTCACTTCTCTAATATCAGTACACATGTCATCACTATGCTGTAAGATAATATCCAACAGGAGTAGGCTGTATCAGTCATTATTTTACTATACAGTCAGTATCACCTTTTCCCACCCATTACAACAAAGGGTTGTTGTTCATTTTCTGGAATGAAGACACAATTTTTTTTTACTGCAGTGTTTCTTCTTTTAAACCAAATTAAAATACACACACTGGAATCCTATTTAGATAATACAGTAACTCTTTTAAAGATTTTAAAACATACTTTTTTACTCATTAGCCAGCAGCTTCTCTTTATATAATACATGTAATACAAATAATCTCACCCATTTCACTCTCTAGTTGCTGAAGGAATGCTCCATGTGGTCTTTGTCTGGACGGTGATGTGGGTCGGTTGTCCTTAAGGTAGTTCGATATAATACCATACAAAAGAGGTCTGCAGTAGCAAGAAATATAACTAATACAGTGTCAACAAAAGCAACATCTACACTTCTTCAACCCGTAAAATCTTACAATATTGTTGGTTTAATTTTATGGACAATGTTTAAAATATTAATTGGACTTCATTTAGACAATGAATCTTTTTAAAATGATAATTTCTAGCCATTTTTTATGAAGTCATAATTTGTATCATATTTTCCATTTTATGAAAATGTCACCTATTATATGCCAATATTATTATGCCAATATTATATGCTTTTTTCTGTATTTGGAAAAGAGCACACCTCTTTTCCAAACTTTAAAAGTTTAAATTTGGTATTATAGAAATTTACTACAGATTGATGGTTGCTTTCATATTTAAAATTCTAAGTTGAATGTACTAAAATACACCGTTTTTCTATGAGATTAAAAATGGATGCAATTTCACAAACTCTACTCTTTGAATACCTAAACATCTGAAAGGAAATTTTTTATGTAATGAAAGCATGACATCTCAAGTCCACTCTACTTTTTATTCATGTTTGATGTACAATATGGTGTAATAATTCATACTTATACAAACTTTGTTTCTGTTACACCAGACACCTGTTAATGACCAGTAAATATACTCACACTGACTTTGACCGGTAATCTTCCTTGATATTTAGTTCTTTTGACAAAAATTCTCTGTCTAATGGTGTTGTAGGCTGTCCAGACTCTGTTTTGAAATGAAATATTTTAATACAGTAGAAAATACAGTTGTAGTGTTGCTAATAATCAAAACAAAAATCTTAATATCTTTTAAACCATGTTCAATATTAAGTTAACTGAAACAAAGGAGGCAGAAAAGAAGCACTGCTTTGTAGCTACCAATAATTTTTTTTTATTCTTAAGACCTGGAAATGTGTGCAAATTGTTCATATATCAATATAAACATTTTATCTGCCTACTGAATCAGAAGTGAAAAGGAAATACATGTATATTGTTTGTCAAAGGAAGAAAATGTAACAGATCAGAACTAGTTAAAGCCCAAAAAAACCTCTTCCGCCGGTTAAATCTGGACAGGTGCTCTCGCAAATCAGAACTCTAAAAGGTGCTCTAGCAACTTAGAACTCTAAACATGTGCTTTAGCAAATCAGAACTCTAAACATGTGCTCTAGCAACTTAGAACTCTAAACGTGTTCTAGCAACTCAGAACTCTAAACATGTGCTTTAGCAAATCAGAACTCAAAACAGATGCTCTAGCAAATCAGAACTCTAAACAGGTGCTCTAGCAAATCAGAACTCAGAACAGGTGTTCCCGCAAATCAGAACTCAGAACAGGTGTTCTAGCAAATCAGAACTCTAAACAGGTGCTCTAGAACTTAGAACTCTACACGGGTCCTCTAGCAAATCAGAACTCAGAACAGGTGCTCTAGCAAATCAGAACTCTAAACAGGTGCTCTAGCAAATCAGAACTCTAGAAAGGTGCTTTAACAACTCAGAATTCTAAACAGGTGCTCTAGCAAATCAAAACTCTCTAGCCATATTCCCTAGCAGCTCAAAACTCTAGACAGTTGCAATACCAACTCAGATATCCTGATAATGGTCCTATGTGTTACAGGAAAAGAGAAAATGTGACAGACCATTTAGGATATGAATACATGTACCCTGATCTATATAGACATATAAGCATGCTATTGAATAAGCTACAGAGACATGTAAATGAACCTGCATGACTGCCAAATTCATAACTGTAGAGAAAAATTATGAAGGACAAGACAATGATTTTAGTCTTGGCTTCTTCAATTCTTCAAATGTGATCTATAGCTCAGCTATCAAGCCAAAGAATATGCTTGACTGTCCCATTTTTCTTTCCATACATATCTACCTCTAAATGCACCAACTAAGTTCAAAACTAGTAAATGTCATAGGTAAAATCTAGAGAAGGAAAGACTCAAAATGTAAAATAAAGCTAAAAAATACCACAGTCAAGACCACAATCTCAATATTTATCAAATTAGCTATCTGCATATGGTGAACAAACCTGCCTAGCTATACAGTTAAAAAGTGATGTCATGAATTTTTATGTCGTGGTATTCCTGAGAGAAAAATTGCTGCAGCTCTAAACAACACCTATGCAGACTGGTCGATCAGAGTTAGACTCCCCAAAGAGAAAAAAACTGATAAAGTATTTAAAACTTTTCCCATCACTTTTTCTGCTGATTTTCACATTCCCACATTTCAGGAACTTACCTGCAACCAACACAGAAGAGGAATACTTGTACTTGTTGAAGTTTAAATACTCTCTGATTAGTTCATTGATGATCATATTTTCATTACTAAGAGGTGGTTTCACTTCACTCTGGTCATCTAAAGCACTGAAAACTTCTGCCCTGATCCTGGCCTTTATCTGACCAAGTGCACCTCGGTTCTCAAGAGTTTCTTTGATTACTGCAAAACAAAATATTTATATCTGTATAACCATTCAGTCTACATTGATTTAACTATGACCTGATATCTTTATCCTGGTTAAAAATTATATAATAAAATTGTCTGAATATCTATGTATGTAACTAGCTTTCAACTGAAATAACTATTCATTTAAAATAGTACATGTACTCTTTCAATCAGGTAAAATATGTAGATATAGGTACATGTATTTAATACTACATATTAACATGAATACCAAGGACATGCGTACCTGTTTCTACAAAAAAAATTGACTGCTGGATTGACATTTTTTTGTTGTTGCATTTGTTCTATTAAAATACATAAGATTTTTTTCTGTTCATTTTTGTTGAAAATTCTACACTGAAGACAAACATAAATAAATCAAATGTTCTCTTTTAGATATATCTGATCTCATGCAAATTTAATGAAAAGATATTATCGTTAATATTTAATATTTGTCACTTTTTAATATTCCATATACAGTTGAACTTTGGTATCTCCAACACTCATATCTCGAATACCATGGATGTCACAGTAATTTGGAAGTTCCAACCCCTTATTTTTTAAGTATTTTACCCTGGATATCTCGAATTTTTTTCTCGGTCCCACTGAGTTCAAGAGATAACAAGGTTTGGTTGTACATGCATTTTTTGTTTTTTTGACTGTGTGAATGGAGTTAAAAATATACCGGTAGTTTATGTTTGTTTGAGGATTTTTATAAATTTTGACAATGAGTACAAATATGGTTTATATGCATAGAAAGTCTCATGCGAGCAAATGTTTATGACGTTTGATATGCACATATAAATACCATGCATTTCACTAGCATGTTCTTAAACATAAATATGCCGAACTTCTGGCACTGATTTGGCACATGTATGTAGCTTGTTTTGTCAAGCGCGTCAAAACTGAATTTTAATTCTTTATAAATAATTTTTGTATGACATATTTTCCCGTTGAGTTATTTCCCTTGGCCAACATCTTTGAGGTCAAACCAGTGAATTTTCCTTTTTGAGCAACCAATTTTAAACATGTATGGCAGAAATATGAAGGATCATATTAGCAAGTGCAGCGAGCTCAATAGACAAATGTGTAAGAACAAAAAAATTTGGAATGAAAACGTATACTCGTCAGGCAAATTTCCCTGTGCAACCTTCCCAGAATTCCTTCGCTACCAGGATTCCATGCAATTATAGCGAATAAACAGTCCCACAGTAATCATGTACTAAGATTTACATTCTTGCAGAGAGCTTAAATGAACCAAAAAATGATTGCATGATTTGCATTTACTCTACAATGCCTTTCGTTGCAAAATTGCAAAGGGCCTATTTATACTCAGTTACGGAAAAGCAACATACATGCATGAAGATTGAAGTGGCCAAAATTTAAAGAGTAAGCTACGTCAAGGTTTCTTGTGGTAACAGTTGTGCTCACCCAAATGGTGGCACCATAAAAACATACAAAAATTCTGCATTAAAAGAGGCTTTAACAAACGCATATTCGTTAGAAAAATAGTGTTATCTAGGCTATATCTAAATGTCCAGTATGATAATTTTTAAATTGGTTGAATAATTTAGGAATCTGGGCATGTTAACCTCCAATACATGGCAGCCAACGGGAAATAACTCTTGCTAAAATCGTGTCTATCGAAAATTTTTCCCGTTGGATCATAGGTTTCTAATTTTATAATTACTAGCATCAGTGGCTAGGGAGAAAAAAATCTGTATATCATGTATGCAGAACTATTCTCTATCGAATTATATACGACATCAGCAAATTTAAGGACTTCGTAAGTTCATATATGGCAAGAAATTAGCCCTGACTTTCAAGTATGTTCATTTGTAACCAGTAACAAGGGTTACAAAAGCCTGTAACTGAGTAGCATTTCCTCAGTTATTTAATGGTTACAATGGTTACAATGGTTACAGTGGTTAAAAATGGGGACTTTATGGTACAATTTTCACTTTTTGCTGGTTACAATGGTTACAGTGGTTACAGCAGTTACACTGTGGTTAAAAAATAAGATTTTATGGTGCACAATTTTCACTGTGTGGTTACAATGAGTTCTTTAACCTGATATCAGCTTTATGAATGAAATGTGATTGGAACCTTTTCGAAATAGTATAAAATATTTTAAGTCTCTAATTAGATTTATCAATTAAATCTAATTATAAATTTTTAGTGAAACTTTTAAATAAGAAAAGATATTAAAGGGTAATAATTGTTGATACTTCTTTGAGTACCTGTGTCTCAAACTCTCATCTACATTTTGTGTGTATACCTCAAGTTTGTGAGGTTAGTCCAGTCATGGAGAAGGTATTACAGGTAACAAAATCCAGGCATCCAATCAAATGCCTTAACCACCTGCAGTATTCGCAGCCACTCTGAGAAAGCAATCAGATACCAATACTGTGTCAGAAATTGCAGCTGTTTTGTGAACTGTTCTTGATTTTGGAATGAGATTTACCTCAAGATGGGTAAGTTTGTTTTTCAGTATTTTTTCTTAACTTTTAAGATATGGAGATTATCATGTATTATTACATTCTTCTTAGATTTTCATATCAATTGATGCAGTTGTAAATAGTTTATAGTAAAGAGGGATAAATGAATAAACATTTTTTTTATTTATGGGTTGGGAATTTCAGTTAAAATCAGACTGTTCAAACTTGTTAAAAATTAATAATCGCATAATTTTAAGACCCAAAAACCAAGAAGAATTCATTTGTTTGGACGTATGATCATTTTCAGTTAAAAACAAGCCACTTAAACTTTGTTAAACTTATGTTTGAATAATTTTAAGACTCCTAAACAATTATGAATTCTTTATCCACCATTTGTTTGGATGTATGGTGATTTCAGGTATAAACTTGTTAAACTCATATATACCAAAAGCTATTATGAATTCTTTATAGCCATCTTTTCTTCTGATGTCTGTTGATTTCAGGTAAAAACAGGCCAATTTAACATGTTTAAGTTGCCAAACTATAATACTTGTACTAATTGCATACTAATTAAGACCCCAAAACAATTATGAATTCCTTATGTATGTTAATTTACCATATCACTAAAAAGTTATGGATTTATATATTTACCAATTGTTTTAAACTGAATGCCTACTTACACCCCCCCCCTTCTGAAGGATAGGTTATCCTGAAAAGCTAAAAAGAAAGTGCAGTAAACAAACAACCTAAACAAAAAAAAAACCCAGAACAAAATACAAACTAGATGTAACAATTAAGAAACACATTTATACAGTTTATTTAAAAAGAAAAAAGAAACATTCCACTCCTTACATGTAAATTGTAATAAGCATGTACTTTTAAACTCTGATAGTGAACTACTAACTGTTTCAATGAAGAATTAAGATTTCTGTTCCTGGAAATTAACATTTGTTACAAGCATAAGTGTATAGACATTGTTATGTGATTATTAATTGAACAAGTCAATTGTAGAACAGTTATCATTAATAAAGTTCTACTTGTTGTATGTGATAATCATAACCTTATTAAATATTCATTTTATCTAGGGTGTTGTATATAGAAATATATATTTAATATATTCATTATTTCAATTACGGATTAAAGGCATATGAAAGTTTCCAGTGAAGCTGTACCATGTGTACATGGGTGTGCTGACTTCGTTTGACACAAAAAGTCAAGTCCTAAACAAAGTCAGCATAATATATCCATAAGATTTTTAGTGATGAATATAAAAAAATATTTTTTCAAACATATGTTCATGATAATCTTCAAGGATAAGTCCTCATGTATCTGCCTTTGAAATAAAGGGAAATGGTTCCATTATTTTGGTTTTATAATGATAAATATATCACTTAGTTCCCCAAATGTTAAGAAATAAAATTCTCGGTTATGTTTGAAGCTTATACTGTACTATTGGCTCTGAACTCTTTTTTATCCCTGCACTTCTGACAAATCTTGAATAGAAATTAAAAACTTAACCTGACTGATTTTTTTTATTTCAGTTTGTAGCTCAAATACATCAAAGAATTTGTAAGATCATTGTATATTAGGGAAATTATCAGATCAATAGGTGTGCCAATTGCATCTTGAATCCTGTGTGTATATGTAACACAATCAACAATCTCTTTGAACTTGGAATTAACCTGCGACTATAGTTATTTACCTTGTGTATATTTGGAAACTTCAAAGGATTTTCCTACGTGTATAGTATACTGATATGATATTTGCAAAATATCTAAGGTATTGTTTACCTGTAAAAGGTGTGAAAAATATGGAATTTTTTTTAATAATTGTTTATATCTCTTGTCCTTTGATTTGTAGGATAGCTGTATATTCAGGAATTCTAGCTATCACTGCTGACTGCAAGCATTAGTATTAATTTGATCACTGTTTCTACAAATTAAGTTAATATTCTCAATCTTTTTGAACTATCTTTTTTTTTTTTGGTGGCACACCCAGGTAAAATGTGCCATTAATTTATCTCTCATATTAAAAAGCACTATATTTACTTGACATTTACTTGTAATTGATGTTTAAAATGAGACATTAGTTAGTTAGTTAGTTAATTGGTATATCATGGATAAAGTGAACCCTAAGCTTTTTATTTTAAAGAGAAAATAAATAATCTGTTCTTGCTTATCTGGAAAAAAATATATATATTCTGCCCTGTGAAGAACTGAAAATATTCTGACCTTCCAAAAAAGTCAAAATCAAATGGTTGTCCCCTGCATCAGCTAGGCCCTTCTCATGAAGAATGAGGCCACATGGGGGTTTTAATAGGGATTCAGCTGGTATGGACTGAGTATGTACTGTATTTAGTTTCATAGATCCTTCCAATGATACCTGATATGACTAATTCAGACTAAATAAGTCAATTATGACAAATTTACATTTTTAAACATTTCCTATCCATTGTTGTCTTTCCATTATGAATTGAAATGTGCATTATATGCATTACATGCATTTTAACTCATCAAAACTAGCAAATATAAGATCTAGAAAGAAAGGAAGAAATTAACCCTTTGCTTCCTGACATGTTTTAAGTGAGTGGTTATCTCAGTACTGAGTTGTTTTGGAATATTGACAAAATTGGCACATTGGGGTCATTGAATGCAGATATCTTAAAATTTGGACAACCAATTTGCATAAAATTTGGCAAATATGAAGGAAATATTGTGCTTTTTGAAATGTTAAAGTTTTTTTTAAAAATTCTTATATTTGACGTTTCCATGGTAACAAAATTTTCAAAAATATACAAAAAGAATGATTCTTGAGTTTTTTTAACTACAATGTGCTGAAGAAAATGTTGCTTTGATAAAAAATAAATCATTTGCTTCAAAAATTGAATTTGAAATACAATATTATATTTATATAAAAATCAGTCAATAATTCAATAAGCCAATGTCATAAATATGTTGTGGAAAGCCACTGTATATATACTTATCTGAATAAGGAATAAGTTTTTGTGAATACTGAAAATAACTGAATTACACATAATACAGTGTTTTCAGTTTATAACCAAAAAGATCATAAGTATAAAATCTAGTCTGCCTGTAAATCCAAATCCAGTTATTTTTTTTTCCGCAGTATTGGCAACCATATAAGAAAATTTGATCCCCAGTTAAGAAATACGCAGTCTTCAGGGTCAGGAAATCTTGGTTCAAATTTGGTACACCGATAATGAAATAGTATCTTATAGCCCCAATTATACTCTATAATTCTTATATCTGTAAAAATTTCTTATTTTGCTTTTATAGAGGAGAAAGCATTTCTCCAATATTGCTTGTATAATTAACATTCATCAACTCTTTCTCCCCATACTTAATACTCTCTTAGGCTTTAAGAAAATTGGCATTTATTTTGAAAGTTTTATTGCTAGCTGGCAACAATGATTGCAAACAGAAATTTCTAACACAACATCTAGAATTTATGTTGAAGATATTTAAGGACCTTTAACAGTCATTTACAATATCTCTTCAACTTTATAAATATGCCGAAATTACTTTGTTGTGGTCACTGATTAATGGCCCCTGATTAATATCAGTTATGATACATTTCAATTGTTTTCAGTACATTAATGCACAATCATTAAGTAATATTTTATCACAATTATAAGCAAGAAATGAATTTGCTCTTTTTTTCTTTTTTTTATTTTGACCTGTCCTTGAAGAGCTATATTTCCCTTTGTCTTGATTCAATCAGAAATGAATTTAAAAATATATATCTATTTGTTTTTAAAAAATTCTACTTAAATATTATTCCTATATAATGATGAAATACATTTTTTCACCAGGGCATTTGTAATCTTAGTAACTATTAAATTTTTATATTTGAAAATTAGCTTATCTTTGGAGACCTCATTGCAATCTTTGTTGATCAATAACTATCAGGTATTTCTATTTTTGAGAATCTTTCTCTTGGTATTAAAAATATTCTTTAGGTAAATCCTAGCCGTTTTACTCTAAAATGCTTAAGATGAACACGGCAGAGTATTCTTTATGAGACTGATATTTAGTGAAAGAGAATCATGGATGGAATACCTTAAAACAGGGATGTTGTAGAGACATGCATGAATGAATGGGCAAGGGAGTCAGATCCTCCGAAAATGTAGTACAGTGTCAGTGAGGGATGGAATGTAATTATTAAAGGATCTTGGGCCTTATATACTTGTAAACTACAGGACATATGATGTATTGATAGGTGAAAATAAACTTTGAGTTTGAGAAGTACAATTCCACCTATGATCCAGGCTTTGTAGTGTTTTAATAATGTACTTGCAACCCAACTATTCACAAAATCCTCATTTCTAAAGACTCTGCATGATCTCCTTCCTATTCCTACAATAGAAGATAATATATAAACACTTAGTTTTTCCATCAGTATTTGACCTCCTTTAAATATGTGAAATTGACAACCTTATGCATGATGTGTGGCCATGTCCCAAAAATTTCATACCCTGGTAGTGGTAATTATCCCATCGCAACAGAGTTGGAAGGGATATAGTAACGTTTTTGTGTGTGCGTGGGGGGGGCGGGGGTTGAATTAGTTTGTCCTTGCGTGTGTAATGGAAGTGTCCTTGTGTGCGTAATGGAAGTGATGTAATATGCATTGGGATGGAATCTAATGCCGTTTTGATTTATAGATATGCTGGTTTGCGAGGGGTGTTCCTCTTTGCGGTGCCCTTTTTTGGGATATATGTTCTGCATCCTTTTCAGAGTAAAGGGACACATATGTACAACTATGACCACTCATTTCAATTTCAAACTATAGACCTCAATCACATTTAATATTTAATCTGTGATTATGTTCACTTATTTAATTCATGCTGAGTACAGTTTCACAGTTTTGTGTGTTGGGGGTCTCATGGGGTGGGGAGTGGGGGTCTGTTTTCAGTTTAAAAAAAAGGGGGGGGGGATAATAAATTATAAAAAAGTGGGGAAAAGGCAAACAGTCTTGGAATTAAAATTCCCATGCTTTATTTGTGGCAAAAGTCTATTTTAAAGGAAAAAAGGATGTCACTTTAATTGGTACTCTAATGGCTTGACATGGAAAGGTGCTATTAAGAATAACTAAGGATACCTTTTTGTTCACTTAGTATTATTATAAATCAAGGCCCATGAAACTACAATACCAAGGAAATGTTTTGAAGCATTCCAACTCCATGACACCAAAGATCCCTTTTAACAGTCGACCTGGGTTTTGAAATACAGTTAGTGACTATATTAAGTTTAAGTTTATATGATTCTATTCACCGGTAGTCCTCCTTATGTGAAATAGAAGGAAAGATAATACCATTTTAAGAATATCTAATGTATGTTTTGTCAGTTGAACTTGTTCTTTTCCAAAGACATATACACATTAAAGTTAAGATGAGCATGAGCAATTTCTTATAGTTTCTAAATCCCTGGAAATAAATTTAAACTGTTTCACATTCAAAATCATAATTGTATACTGAGTATTCAAAATATGAGCAAATTTTACTAAAGTTTTACATGGTATAAGATTAATTATGGTATTAAATGTTGGAAAAGAAAAGACAGTATTTCTTTAGCCTCATCAGAGAAAGCCTATTTTTTGTCTGTTTACTGAAATAAAACAATCAAAGACCACAGTCTGCCCCTATGATAATCACTTGGAGGAAAATAGGCGCTGAAAAGTTCAAGACAGTGATATTTGTCCAGCATTCTTTTCAATACAATTTTAATCATTTTTGTGTACATGATCAAAGGCATCACTGCATCATTTCTGATTCATTTATATTTTTTTCCTCATTACTTGTGATTTCTTTTATTAGACTTGAGTTCTAGTTTAAAGAACTGGCTTACATGTGAAGACACATACTGGAAAACATCAAGTTTTTATCTTTAAATTTTGCTCAAGAAATTTGACTTATCATATATTGTTAAGTCATTTTAATTCATGGGGGTCAATGTTCATGGGTATGCAAAATTAAGATGCAATATGCCAAGCAGCCTTAAACCTGAAATTTTAGGAGTAAAGGGCCACAGTCTCATATGACTCCATGATTGTTTTACAAAATTCACATTGTCAATGAGTACCTGGTAGTTTATAGTTTGAATATTGCTTGATCACAAAAATATGTATGTGGAAATACTCTCTCTATATATATCTTTTATTTACTTATTACTGCAGTCATGTTAGTTACATTGTATTAAGCTTATTTAAGTGAATTTATTTATTACAAAAAGTTGAAACAGTAAGTAAATATTGTGAAATGATATGTTAGTTAACTTTTACTTCAAATCAACCTAAAAAACTGAAATTACATATCACATAACATGTATAATACATGTACATCCAATGATTTACACAAACATTGTTTCATGTCAGACGTCTGACATGAATTTCTGCCGACTATGGTTACTATAATAGTTGCTTATTATAAAGTTTTGGCTTGACAAATAAACTATGATAATAAACAAATTGTACTGTACTAGTATCATAGGTTGAGTTTGTTTATGGCTTGCATTGACTTCCATATTTATTCCATCAATTATGGGTTCGTCTTTTAAGAAAAATTACATTAATTTCAATTTAATTGTAACTACATTGTTTCGTCAATGGTTTGAAACTTATACAAATTATATTGAACTGATAGGTCAGTCAGCTAGTAGTGATACCTTAACTACTTGTCTTTGATGGTGGTGAATTGGTTTTCTTGTGAATCCTTTTTTTCAACAAGTGAAATCAAGTATTTTGTCAGTTTTATTTAATCATATAGCGTATATACATTAATTTTAAATGGTTTGTTTGTCCTACTGTGGTAAGCTGACCAAAATTGATCCTCCTTGAAAATTGGAGTATATGACTCTTACAGTTAGATGCATCCATCCTCTCTTTGTTTTTTTTTTTTTGTAAGGTTCGTCTTCCTGTATTACTTTTTACACTTCTGAATTGACATCTTTATGCACCAAAACTGATATATAGCAAATGAACTCTAATTAAAGAAGTTCTTAGAGGAAGTTGTTCAAAGACAGTCATAAATCCACAGACACCTGACAAAAGGATGACGTTACCTGGAATTATTAATCTTTTTCAACGAATTCATCTTGGGTTAATTGTGTAAGCTGGGTTAAAAGTTAGGTCACTATAACTTGATTAAGGACATTGGCAAGTCAGGGCTTTCCGGAGAAAAAAGGTTTAATACATTTTTTTTTTTTCACTTATGAAATAGTGATCACGAGCGTGATCTCCCATGCATGTAGAATTTTCTAAGCAATGAAAACCAATAAAGAGTATGTTACAGAGGTAAACAAAAGCACTTGTACATCCCCAAGAGGGTAGAATAATCTGAACGAAAAGTAGTAATGGCTTTGTTGTACATTGTATTTAGGGGAGAAAGAGCCAACAGGTCATCATTTACCATAGAACTTATGCTTAATATGCTGGGAAAGGCAAAGATGTGACAGACCGACTACTGAGATCAGTTAATTCTTAGGTTGTATAAAGGAAGCAGCATTTAACCCTAAAAACCTTGTTCATTTTTGGGAGTTTCATCTGACCCTAATTTCCACTTTGAAATAAATCCTTTTTGGGGATGACATTTTTAATTGTAGAGCTATCCTCATGTGTTTTATATCATTTTCTTTGTCTCAATGAGACGAGAAAGAATGTGTAATCAATTTTATCTTATAACATCTTTTAAGAATTTTATGCCCTCAAAACTCTGAAATTTGGACTTAAAATTTTTTAACGCACTCCGAAAACTCCTAATAGGGGCTAAACCTCCCTTTAAATTAAGATATGATAATATCTTTGGTATCATTGTTTTCTGCTCTGTAAGATGAAAATAATGATATAAAGTATGTCTATACTGCTTGAAAATTAGAGAAAACAGCCCCAAAAAGCACTTTAAATAGCGCACTGAAAATTTTCTAAGTCCAAATTAAAAGGAGTTTAGGGGCTGAAATTTTTATTATATACCCTACAACAAATCTGATTACATATTCTTTCTTGTCTCCAAAAGACGAAGAAAATGATATAAATAACCTTTAGATAGGTTCAGAAATAAAAAATTTAACCCCATAAAGGATTTTTGGAGAATCTAAGGTCTTTGAGTTAAAAGTGGGTATCTGGTACCCACTTTTGAAATAGCCTTAGATTCTCCGAAATGTTTATGAGAATATTTGTTATAAATTGATTGTCTATGCTCTTGAATTAAATTTATAGCATGTTGAAATTATATTCCTGTTTTAATAAGTGACTTGAGACTATATTGCAGTCCTCACCAAAGACATATTATTTCCTAAGTCCTAATTCAAAGGAGTTTAGGGACTGAAATTTTTATTATGTATCCTACACAAAATCTGATTACATGTAACTATGAATAAAAATTAAAATAAATCCATGCCAATATTTTCATGACAATATGTGTTTCAATCAATTCAGTCAATTACATGATAGAAACAATCAACCTTTCAATCAATTCAGTCAATTACATGATAGAAACAATCAACCAGTCTGACTTTCTTGACCATTATGAATAATACGTAATTAATAGCTCTTAAGGGAAGTAACTCAAAAATAAAGATCAGTGCCGGTACATGTATGTCCTTGTCTTGTTTCTATTAATCAATTTTCAGACAAAATATCTAGAAGTAATAGGAAATGAAGATACAATAATGTATATAATACAAAAGCTATATGAAATAAGTGGGTTTTGGAGAGAATATATGCAAATTTAATCTTATACATAGTAACATACTGTACATCCCTACCGAAGCTGGAGAGCTGAAATGGAAAATTTCTCCTTTTTTTTTTTAATTAAAGAGGATAACTGTCGAAAATCATCGGACCAGGACCAAATTGAAACTTAATTGACCTGTAGTTTCTGGTAGAATACCTGCACATCCAATTCCAACTTTATACAGCAGTTAGAGAGCGGAAACTGAAAACTAAGTAGCAAGAGAAAGAGGGAAAACTCTGTCTAAAACCAAATTCAAATTGAACCTGAGTATTCTTATGAATGTGAGTTGAATGTGTGCAATCTTGCCAAGTTAATGAAAAGAAAGTTGATGACAGAATGACAGTATATCAATATATGCCCCCATTTTATTGCAGGGGCATTAAAATTACATAATCTATGTTCTAATGATGTTCTTTTATACTAAATTGTTTAATTTGATTACTGCTGCGAATTAAGTCAATTGTGGATCCATTGCAAGCTTGCCATAATAAATGGATGTAAATATACAACCATGGATTACTTTTATATCTACACTGCATGTATTTACAATTTATGAGAAGAAACTTATATGTAATGGTAACTTTGTGGCCCTTCTGAAGCAGTACAGTTCAATAAATTATCCAAGAATCTCCTAAAATCTATGACCATACAGTTAAGACTTTTGCTTAGTGAACCATTTAGGGTTGACACTATTTTAGTAGAAACTTAATATTTAAAAAAAACATTTAAAATGTTGTTGTCCTTTTTAAGATCACTTTCTTTTCATGAAAGAATTAAAAGTTTACACTCTCTCTCTCTCTCTTTCTCAAATAGAGTGCAGTTAATGGTTTCCTTATTGATTAAATATAACTTCCATCTCAGAGAGTTACATCTGTTTGGCTTTTTGTATTTGATTTAAGGTGAAAAATCCCTCTGCTCTTAATTTCACCCCTTTCCTTTTTTTTTTCCAACATTCATTTTCATCAACAACAATAGCATTATATTCAAATGAAAAAAACTTTGAAGTATGAAGCATTGCTTACTTTTTTTGAAATGAATATTATGCCTAATCCAATTTGAGGTAGTTAAAAGATAGATCAATATATCAATAATTTTTTTTATTTTTAATTAAAAATTCAAATATGATACTAATATTTACTGTCATACATAATTATTTCATCATGTTCATATTAGAAATCATAATGAAGCATTGCTCTTTAAATCAGAATATATCACATTGTTACTGCATCCACCTACAAGAGTTATCTTTCCATCTACAGGAGTTATCTTTCATCAAATATTTTTAAGAGACAATAATTTTGAAAATACTGCATCTGATACCTGATAACTTCCTGGCACAATTAAACAAACTGTATTTTGAGAAACAGAAATTTCTCACATTTAACAGTTTTAAGGAACAGTGTTATTAGGTAAACTATTATACATGTACATGTAAGTAGCTATCAAAAATATTGGCAACAGAAAATAAAAATTGATTGAGCTATGCAATAGTTTCATACTCAATCTGTGGAAAGACCGAACAATACATTTGATTGCCTGGAATAAATTCCTTAAAAAGTTATCTCTCATATCATAAAGATGAATTATATTGACCAGACACATAGAAAGAGAGAGAGAAATTCTTTTTTCTCTCAGGAATATGATTGCTATTACGGTTTACTGATAATCATTACAAACAGTATCATATTTTAATAGTATTAAAGTATAATAAACAATAATTTTTTAACAGCAAGCCCATCTACACCACGTAGACGTACAATGCGAGATGTGAAATGCTCGGCAAAGAAGAAGATTAAATTGGACACAAGTAGCCGTGATTCATCTTCACCTCTGTCAAAAGTATCCATTCTTCTTGAGAGCAGAATACATGAAGAAGAAGAGGGAAAAAGGGAGAAAAAATGTCTTGAAGAACTGTTAGAGACCCTTCGAAGCACTCCAAAACATATATTCAATTTGTTGCTGTCAGAGGACATGAGTGAAGAAGATGTTTTAAGCATTATCAGTGCAAAGCTAGGACATAGTTTTCTTAGTCTCTTGGGGAAAATGTTAAATCACATTCCTTCAAACTTTCCCAATGCTGTGGAGAGAATTAGAACAATTGTGAGGGCAAACATGATGGTGAACATTGACGATGAATCCTTGGACATGGTAATCAAAGCCACTCGGAGGTGTGCGAACTTCCTAAGAATTCAAAGAGAAGAATTCCTGACAGAATCCTTGTGGAAAGCCACCATTCAAACTGGCCATCCTCTGCTGAAGATCTACATGCCAGAAGTTGAGAAATGTGCTGTTTGTGGTAGCCAGGAGTTGTATCCTTGCCAGGAGAGTTGCGTGACAGTGTTTACCCTTCAAGGTCCATTTCCTGGCCTCAAGTGCATGTTGCGCTGTAAAATTTGCAGCACTTACCACCATTTAGATGGATATGTTCCACCTAATGAGGGAAAAGCTTTTTATATGATGAAAACAGATTTGATTGGTGCCAGCAATAGAGTTTTCTTCAAGAGGGACCTACACGAACTTATGTGTGAAGCAGGGTAGGTACAAATGTATTCACAATAACCTTAAGGAATTTTAGAATTGTAAGAAAATATTTTGATCTGTCCCATTCCTTATATTTGTTCCCAACTTTTGTAAAAGCAAGCCAGGAGACATTAAATCTCATACATCCGTCCAGCTGTCCGTCTGTCACAAAAACATAATTCTTGGTCATAACTTTTGAATGAGAAGAGAGGGGTTTTCATATTTCACATGTACATTACTTGGGGCAAGACCTTTCCAATGATACAATGAATTTGACCCTGTGACCTTGACTTTGAAGTTTGACCTATTTCTATAAAGATTTTAACAGTGGTTTTTAATTTTTTTTAAAACATTAATTTGATAATAACTTTGAATGAGAGAAGGTAGAGCTTTCATATTTTACATGTATATTACCAATGAAAACACCTTTTAGAAAGGTTTATCATTTTTAACTCGTAGCCTTGGCCTAGAATTTTCACCAACTTTAGGGCTGTGCAATAATGTCAATATTCTGGTATATTGTGGTTCGTTGACGATAAATATCCTTATTGTCATACAGATTTTCAGTACCTATATACTAGCAGAATTATTGGGCTTGGAATTTCTAAAGTAAAATATGAAATTAAAGATGTCAGAAGCTCTTTCAATTGTTTCAGAGAGAGTGTTTCTGATGTATGGTTGCATTTCATTGCAAAACTGTAGTATAATTAACAAGATCTTTTTTGTTACAATGTATTTATCATAGTTAAAACTAATATATATATATATATATATATTCTGCTTATAGATGGAGGTCAATAAATTAAGAAAAGGTCAATGAAAATATTGCCATACATAATGCAGTAAAAAAAACATCGCAGTATATCGCAATACCAATTTCCTAGCTGATATACCCAGCCCTAACCAACTCATACAAAATTTAATATCGGTCATAACTTTTGCTCCAGAAAAGATGGGGCTTTCATATTTTTTTTTCATATGTGCATTAATACTTGCCAAGACCTTTTGGATTATAATGATATTTGATCTTAAAACTTTGATCAAGAAGTTTGATACAGTTCTGAGTTTTGTTTATTCATATGGATAATTTATATTTTTTGTATGATGGACAAACAAGACAGGATACAAAAACAACAATTTGAAAGACATTGATATTAGGTCATAAATAATTGCATCCTGACCACCAGGACACTGGAAGCAGGAGACCACTAATCTTTGAATTTGCTTGTTTTAAGAAAAGAATCTTTAATTTTGAAAAATTATAAATACAATTAACTGTTACAATTTATTTGCTATCTTACCAAATTCATTGAAATATATGTTTATTTTTCATTTGGATTTCAGAAACCATGCATTTGTCTCCCATCAGGCATTTGCAGAGATTTATAATGCTGTGTTCAATGAGAAATTCTCCATGGGTCATCATATCTCAAGCTGGATGAAAGACTTCAAAGGTGAGACAAAGTGATTTGACTTTTATACATGTATAAAATTTGTGAAGATATCTACTGCAACAGAAAATTACTTGATTTGGTTATAATTCATATAAAAATATCTTCACTTGTTAAAAGAAAAGCAACTATCCCCCCTCCCTTTTGCAAAAACAAACAAATAAACAAGCAAACAAACAAAACCTAAAGAAGTAGAATTAAATGAGGATTTGGCTGATTATGTTTGGTAAGTATATGTAACTCTTATTTGGAATTTATTCATAACAATTTTTCCTTTCATTTAATTCTTATTTTACCATTGATCTGGATACATTAACAGAAGTGAAAAAAAAGTTCCTCTTGCTTTAAGGACATAGGCACATAGTTCTGAATTTTATTTATGTAAATTATTCCTGTATAATCAATAATGGTTCCTCAACTTTTTGTCAACTATTATAAAATTTTGCTTCATGTATTAGATATTCCATAAGAAATTTAATTTTTAACTAAAATAAAAGCAATTCCAGCATACCTTGTGGGCAAATTCAACAGTTACGCCATGTTAACTTTACAATTGAAATTAATTGATAATACCTGGTAGACATTTTATCTCGGTAAGAGTTATCTCTCTTATCAGAGAGTGGCTGAATTCCAATACTTGAAGGACCACTGCAACAGTATTATGCATATAATGATGCTATACACATCTTAAATTTAGAGAAAATAACAGCACACAGTACTCTGACTTAAATTGAAGAATATCTTGAAAAATAATCCTTGTGTCTGGTACATTGTTAAAGTATGACTGTGATTTGTGACCTTTAAATACATCACTATAGCATATCATGAGACTAAAGATGGAATTCTTTCTATTCAATCTTTGAAGGTGTCCAAGAAAGTTCAGTTCCTGCAGAGGATAATGCCCTCAACATTCCTCTAACAGATGATGATGATGTTTTACAACCACCTGATCCCACTGGAGGTAAATCTAGCAAAATAAACAGCTTAATTCCTGTCATTCCAAGCAAGCTCATGACAGTGCTGGGGGGGGGGGGGGGGGCTACACTTCTTGGTTGCTGAATTTTTCCCTTTTTTAATGATTTTAACCATTGAAAAAGTCTATATCAACTTACTGACATAGGATACAGATTCTGCCTTTTTTTGTATGTCATGCCCTTTCACATAATCAAATGAAATTAAAATTAAATGACATATGTCAGTAAGATAAACTGAACATCAGCGACATCAGCATACTCTATATGCTTATTTGATATAAATGTGAAAGTTGAAATAAACATGAATAAAAAAATAATAAACATCAGCAACTTTTTTAATTTAAAGTGTCAAAAAAAAAAAGTTGGAAATGTCTAGAATACATTATACCATCCCAAAATGGGCTCTCACAATACTGCAAGTTCAAAGAAATACAACAATTTATTTTAGTTTCAAAAAATCAAAATTTGTGGCGGGGCATTTGCCTTACTTTTCTCTCATGTTGTTAACTTGCATTATAATATATATACTCCTTTGTTATAATTTTAAGAAACCTCTGGTAACTTTCCATCTTAATCAAAGAATATTTTCAAATGTTCATATTAAATTGAACATCCTCATACTAGTACTATTAAAATGTATCACTTGTTTCAGGCAAAATATTAGAAATCAAGTAAAATTGTTTTTTTAAAATAGTTTCAGAAAACCAACTATCACTGACAATGACCAGGAAGAGTGTGTCATCTGCCTACTTTAATGGAGAACTTTGGAATGAGCTCCTAGAGAAGGAGATGACTGACACATTCAAGATCACCACCTCAACTACCCGGGAAACAGTGATGAAAGAGCTGGACATCATGAGAAAACAAGAGTTGTACCCTCACCCGGATTGCACTGATGAATGCAGAAAAAAAGGTATGGCTTTACTATTTCCTTAATCTGATTATTAAAGTAAGTGCTCTGCAAGCACTCCTTAAAATGTATATAGCCTAGTGATCTGACTTTTGCCATTCTGTTTATTAAATTATTAGCAAATGAGGTTGAAGTTGTATAAGTTATTTAAATTATGTTATTTAGTATCATCTTTAAAACTCTATCTTTTAGTTATCTGGAGAATAACAGCTTTCCTTTTTAGTCCTTTAATTCCTCAATTTTGCAAGTTTTGTTTTGAAAAAAAAAATATCTTCTGAATCATGTGTAAAGATTTACATTCATAACTAATGGTGAACAGCCATAATCAAGATTATTGATTATGTGGACTTCTTCTCATACTGATTGATCAAATTTGAATAAAATTCATGTCTTTTCAACAAAATTAATGTTATACTAGTAGTTACTGTAAACTTATTACATTTAGTGGTGTTTTCTATTTAGCAATTTTAGTGGAAAGCAGAATGGCTAAATCAATTACATCGCTAAATGTCTGGTGTATCATACATTATATCAACATGTTCATATAAGTACATTCAGATAGGGCTAAATCAAATTAAGGTAACTTGTTGAAAAATTAATTTCCGCCTAATATGGTACATGCCAAATACAATATATTTACAGTAACTCATCTTACTTGTAGTGTATGCTCATTTACAAAGTGTTATTTAATGTTAATGAAAGTGTTTTTATTGTAGGTTGTGATAATCTTAGAGTTATCGATTCTTGCTGGAAAGTTTGTATGTGCCATTGCATGTTTGCTGTTCCAATGGAAGTTGAAGGATTCCCATTGCTTTCATTTCCAAATGTATGCACCAATGAGCCACAGGTGGGATCAGTCTTCTGTGAGGAGCATTACTCATTACTTACTAGAAATGGAGTACCAACTGGGAAAGAGGATTTTCTGAAGTACATTGGGTGCACAGGCAAGTTTTTTTTTTGTTTGTTTTTGTTTTGGTTTTGGTTTTTTTAATTTATTTTTTCCGCTTTGTTTTTTTTTTTTTAGAAAAAAAATTGTAGTCTGTAAAATATGTCACTATATTTCGTAGGAAATATGTAGGGAGTGAGGACTGATTTAGGAATGCTATGTAAATAACAATGTTTAAATATTATTAATAAATGATGCTCTAAAACCAAGTGTCATACACTTGCACTGAAACTATGTGAGATTCAAGATCAACCTCCAGAGTTATTTATCATGAAAAAAATTTAACATTTAACTCCCTTCTTGCAGAAAACGATTTTTGCAGAATGTTTAAACCTGGCCATTTTATGGGGTTTAAAGTGCACAAGATATATTCTTAAAACTGTTTCAGACCTCAAATAGACAAAATAACTGACATTGTTACTGGAGGGTCAGTTTTAACCTCCACTCAGATTTAGAAACTGTCCCCCCCCCCCCCAAAAAAACACTCATGTTCAACATTTACCAAAGCAACTAACATTCTACTATATTTACAGCTAGACCAAAAAGTGAGAAAGACATCCAGACTGTGGACCAAAAATTAACAGCTTTTGCTGAAAGACTATACCTACAAGATGAAAGGGGTAGAGACCAGGCTGGAGTTTCTGCACTTACCTATCAAGGTAAATCAAAATCAGTCAATCAAAATCATCTTTTATCTTAATTATTTTTTTTTATCTACATATCCATTTTGAAATTATTTAGTTTTAACCTAGATCATGACAGAATAATTGTATTCTGAACTCATGAGGTCTGTCATGATTATTTGGATTTAAACCAAGTATTTTGTAGTATTTTATTGCTAAAATCTTTTGGTCGAGATACAATGAAAATTAAATTTTTACAAGATGGACATAGAAGCATAGAAAACTAACCTAAATGCCTTTTATTGGAATTTTAAAGAATGTTTTGGATGAGAAATGTACCTAAGTAAACTTACAGAGGATTTAAGAATTACATGTATACATTGTATAAACAAAATTTAGAACATCTAATAATAGACTTCCAACAGAAATTAACAGATGGTATAATCATAGACATTATAGAATATGTCACAAATGACTCTCTGGGAAAGGAATTTCTCCAAGCAATGAAATATCCATTTTTATCTACCTTTTTTTTCTTTTGGAAAAGTTTTTTCCAAAGAATTATTATACTAAATAATGTAAATTTCTACCACATATGATGCTTTTTTTTTTTTTAAATAAAAATCTTAAATCAACCATCAAAGAAAAATAATAACAAATAAATTAATACAAGCACTTTTTTTTTTACTTAGTATATTTTCATTAGTATATTTTCATACTCATAATCTTTTTACCATGTAAATTGTATTTTAATATGTTTGTAAATGTTCATATTCCATTGAATTGAGTGAAAGAACAAAAAAAATGAACACCAAACTCTGTTAAACACACAATTTTAGTATATGCATGTAGTAATTGTCCTTTGATTTTATCACAAAAAATAATTTAAAACACACTTGGCAAAAAGGACTTGAAAGTTAATATATTATGATGTGTTGATCTTTGCCAAAACTCTTCAGTCAGGGAAAGTGAAACAATGTTTATGACTTTTTATTTCAGGAACTGAAGAAATTGTGTCCAACATGAATGCACAGGCATTTGTGGTTGATGTGGGTGATGGAAACAAATGCAACAAGGACACTGGAGAGAAGGCTCGCCTACGTCAGAGATCTAGAGGACATTTTATCTGCGTGACAGGAGGTGGTCACATAACCTACTTTGATCCAATTTTCAAGTAGGTGTTAATTTTACACAAATTGATTTTTGTTTTTATACCCTGTCTTGAAATGGCTGGGTCATTCTGGCTGCTCCAGACATTTTTTGCTATACTTGCAGATAATGAGTTAATTTTTGGTTTTGTCGACTTACAGATCATGTTTGAGATTTGAGTTCATTGACATAATTTTACAGAGGTTATGGGCCTTAAACTTCGAAAATGTCAAATTAATCAAAATTTTTTTCTATGCATGTAGATAATGAATTAATTTTTTGGTATGTCTCTTGATGATGGTGTTAATCACATGAAGATTGAGTTTTGTGTCAGTTAATTGACCCATTCATACAAAACTTATGGCACTTGAAGCTTCACAACAAATGTGGGTTAAGCACTTCCCTTGTCTAAGATGTACCTGTTCTGCTTCAATATATTGAAAGGGAGGGGAACAATAAGGGGTCAAAGTTATATATGGGAATATATGGAAAATATCTTTTCAAAAATCTCTAGGACAGTAGGGCCACAATCAATCATATTGATATGCAAGCATCCTCAGATTAGAGTAGAAGTTGGGGGGGGGGGGGGCTCTGTGTTAGTAGTCAAACCAGACATACAACATGAGTGATTAGCTTTAAACGTAGAAAGCCTTTGCCTTTGATGTCATTTATAAACAATGGCAGTGAATTTGCTAGATTCAAATACTCTATGTTTACTATGTTGTCCTTTATTAATATAATATCTTAACAACTTTTAGGTCTGAAAGCCCATCTCAGGTATACATGCAAGTCATCCGGCTGTTGTATCTTGAATTCAAAGATATTCCTTCAAGTGAACTTGAAGATGCCATCAAGAAGTATGTCCTCTGCTATGACAATATGTGCCAGCTGGATTCTCTGAGAGCATCAAAAGAAGATCTTCCTTTTCCACCACCAATGAACACAATGTGGAGAGATATCCAGAAGATAGTAGACAGACTTCACCTTCAGAATCATAAGCGAGCCAGGTGCAAAGAGATGTACAACTCAGATGCAGTTCTTCCAGAGGGCTACAACACCATGGTTGCTGAACAGACATTTGCTTGGTTTTCAAGATTCAAGAAAATTGCCAATTCGATGTCTCAAACACATCATCTGTTTTACATTCATCGGAACATCAAGAGGCGAAACAAGTATACCTCTGCTTGTAGACTCAAAGGAAAAGAACCACTTCTTCCAGGTATCAACAGCAAGCTTGCCAAACGATGAGAACTTCTCCCCCGTACAGTGATTGTTCATTTCTTTTTAGAAGCAATGAAGAAATGACACAATGACGTTTTAAAACAAGTTCAACAAAACATTACATCTATTTTAAAATCATAGACTGGGTTTTAATACATACTATGCATTTAATGTTTGCCATCTTTTCAAAAGCACCTGAGATACTTCTCACGACATGATCTTTTTCACTGATCCTTAAATCAGGGGTACTGAGCTAGTACATTTTTTATACTTGTATGCTCTGAATTTATCAATATAATTATGTATAGTGTCGCACAGTCACTTATAGTAAGTGAAACTGTAGTAAAAGAGCAATTAGATGTGGCATTGTTTAGATATGAAAAATAGATTGTTGATGGAGTGTGATCATATCAAATTCTGTTGGAACTTGTTTTGGTAAAATCATTGAATAAAAATCATGCCACTGATTTAGAAGACACATCAAAATCCTGTTTACCTATATTGAATGTAATATATTACACTATAAACATGATAAAAATAATCTTTTTTCAATGTATCTGCCTTTTAAAAAAAAATGTTTGATAAATTTTAGGAACCTTTAAAGTAAAATTTTATTCATCCTCTTGTATAAAATGAGGCTTGCATGATCATAATCCTGACAATAATTGTTGTTGTTCATTTGAAATTTAAAGCATTTTACAATTTTTGACATATTCTAGATAAATTTTAAACTCTCTAATAGATCACTGATTTTTAAGGAAAAATTGATTGACTGTAGATAAATTTTAAATCATTAATAATTTTAAGGAAAAAATCAACTATTAGCATGAAAATGCATTTTTTCCTCTAAAAAAGTATTAATACCTGATACATTTCTGGCCAAATAAAAAGATTATAATTTTAATCTTATTACTTCATGATTTAAAATTATGGTATTTTAAGTCCTTCTGTTTGAATTCTAATGTATTTTATTATTTTTTTTTTTTTCTTCTTTTATTTGTCATATTTTTTTCTGATTTTATTATTTTGGAAATAAAGTACAATGATATTCATATTTTAAGCAGTGCAGAACTAATGGTTTTATTAAATGTATGAACAAAACAATTTCAACAGATTTTTGGTAGCATTGCTGGTCTAGTCTAAATTTAAGTATAATTTCAGAATCTTTTCAATATATCGTATTTATACCATAATCATTTTTATTATCCATCACATTGACAATTTTTTTCCACTCAATCTGTAACTTTTTAATAGTAGCTTTTATTTGTGTGTTTTTAAAACAAAATGAAAAAAAGAAACAATTGATTGAAATTCATTTGGTATCGAAATTATACAAATAAAGTTTATATTATTTTAACATGGACTTTTTTGTTTTATTCTCTAGTTTCTTTAATTTAGATCTTTGGTGTTTGGTTTACCCATCCTTGGGACTAGATTGAGTAAACAGGGAGGTGTCAGAAAGGGAGGTGTCAGAAAGGTGGGATACAATAACTGACACACTATCTCCCTTCAAATCCCATGTTTACCTCCTTCTAACTCCCTTGCTCAATGAAGCCAACATTCTTGTACGCTGAACAGTAGCTCACCTAGGCATCTTTCAAATCTCCCCCTTGTTTTTAAGACATTTTCACCAATAGTAAACCCTTAATGTCACATATATTTTTAGGGAAAATATTTATATGATATTCATATTTTATAATTACTTTTTTTATTTTCTGTATATGACTTAAAAATGCAAAGAGTTTAATGCCTTGAAAATAAACCAAATGTTATGCAGATAGTTATTGTGAGACTGCATTTCACCTAATTACCATAGTTGTAATTGTCTCCATAAATTATATAATCCTGATATAATTGAATATAATAAGTACCCTAATCAGTTTGGAAGATAATTTTGTTGAGCAGAACTACTAGTATTCATTAATATTTTATTTCCCAGAAAGTCAAATTAATGAAGAAAATAATTAATTTCCTGAAAAATACATATGCACAGAAAAGCAAAGACGAAAAAATTGAAGCTTTTGAAATGCTGAGCTGTTGTAAATGCATCCCCAAGAAGTTAACATTTTCAAGTAATTCACATTTCTGAAATCCTGAAGCAGTGCAGTCATTGACAATTAATGATATATTTCAGCAAGATGATTAATCAAAAGGAAATGAATACTTAGCCTTCTTGTTTAAAGACAAAATGTTTCAGAATACAAATTTAAAAATATCTACTGAAATTGTAAAAATTAATAAGAATAATTATGTAAGAAATGTTTACAACATAATTTATTTGCTGCTGAAATGTCTTTACATTCACTGGGAGAAAAGGCTTCATATTTCTGGTAAAAGAATTTTCATCTTAATGGTATAATAGTAAAAAATGTTTGGGTCATCTAAAAAAAAAAAATGTGTGCTTCTGCCTCCCGACTAGGGTGAAAAATAAATGTATAGGAAGGTAGGGATTTTTAAAAGAAGTTTTCAACACTTATGCTAAATTAAAATAGATGTTGACAGGATGAAGAATTCCTGGGAAATTAAAAAAAGTCATTTTCATTCAGTCAGCCAGGAGAATGCAAACATCTTCTTCTGCTTTTTTTCCAGGTGACCTTATAATGTATGCCACATTTTTTTAAAGTCAAGATATGAACCTTACTTTTACTGTAACAGCTGAGCGTGAACGTTCATAGATGTAAAATATTGAACAGAACATAATCTACTTGATACTGGTGGACACTAATTCTACACTTATGAATATGTGTATATATCTATTCTACACATATTAAGAATAGTAATATGGTCCCTATAGTCATTAGATTTGTATTTGTCATCTCTCCCTGAAAAAAAATATGTTCACAGACAAGAAAGCATGATGAACAGAAATCATGGATGGTTACTTTTAGGTAAAACAAATGCAATAAAATATTATTCAATAATTACTTTACTTTCTGGGTTGGTCTAAAATAATGTAAAGTATACTTGAATTAATTACGAGCCAAAGTGTTTTATCATAAATTTTAGTTGGTTTAACTTTAAATAAAAGGCTGATCATTGTTGCTGAGTACCATGAAATGTGAGTTAAATCTCATCAAAAGAGTCATTAAGAAGTTGAGAAATATATATATATATATATATATATATATATATATATATATATATATATATATATATATATTATTTTCATTTTTCATTGCAAATTTTGCTTTTCCTCTTGAAGAAATTATTAAATGGAACATCCCACGACAGCCTTGTCACTTAGCTAAGACAGAATGGAATAATCTTGGACAGCATTGGTTGGTTGACTCAATGCTGGAGAACACCCCCCCCACCCCACCCCACCCCACCCCTTCTGTGGTGTGATACATATAAATGTTAGCTTTGTTAATTATCAAGCAATAGCTTGTTTTCCTCAGCCCCTCTCAAATACTAGACTTGAGAAGTGGGAACCTGGTGAGTTTTTACATTTGTCAGTTTCTTGATTATGTCTAAAAAAAAAATTTAAACTTTAATTTTTACCAATATTATAGATGAAGGAAACATATTCTAGTGCATACATGTAGTAAAATAAACACTGCTTACATAGACTGCAGTTGCTTGCATTATATGAGCTCTTTCAGAGCTAAATAAATAGATGATTTGAGGTAAATCTTCATCATACACAAGTGTCAAAGTAAAAGTATTCTCCCAAAATCCCAATTACCTGGGAATACTAGATTAAGCATAACAATGACTTGCAAAAAAAAAAAAATTAAAAAATTGGAGTATCTCTCATTTTGCAAGGGGCATAATCAGCAAGCAAACCCATGTTTATGATATTTCTTTTCTCAGAAAAATGGGAAAGGGGTGGGGGAGAGGGTGGGGAGGTTAGGGTCCAGTTAATTCACAATTGTTGCAGACATCAGAACTGCCAAGATGAAAATTTCCAAATTTATAACAAGAGGACTATGGACCACAACTCTCACCTGAGTCGATATAGCTTCTTCTTCATTAGTAGTATTTTTACTTACGTATTCCTATTAAAAACTTTGATTCCTATTATGAGCCCATCCTAACCCCAGGGGTGTTGATTTGAATAGATTTGAGTAATCAGGGTTTTGCTGTCTTCAAGGATTAAAAAAAAAATCCCAGTACAATTTTATCATGTATGTTATATTTACTTCACCTTTTGTGACTGTGGTCTACCTTGGGGACCATGATTTGAACAATATTGAATTTACACTATCTGATGATGCTTTCATATTAAAATGACTGATCATGACTGTGCTGTTCTTGAGAAGAATTTTCCATTTTATCCCCATGAACTAAATGTGTTGTAACACCAATAATGCCCCCGCAGGCCTAAATTCTTAATGTCATATTTACTTTTAAATTTGCTTGCACAGAGGATTTTTTTCTAAGTTAAAGAGGGTTAACTCTGTCAAAAGTCATCAAATCATGACTAAATTCAAACTTGACCTGTATTTCCTTGTAAAATACCTGCATATGCAATTCCAAATTCATACATCCCTGCAAAAGAAGGGAAGCGGAAACTAAAAATTTCTTATTTTTTTCTAAGTTCAAGAGGGATGACTCCGTTAAAAATCATTGGACCAGGGCGAAATTCAAACTTGACTTGTAATTTCTGGTAAAATACCTGCACATGTACATACATCCATACAAAAGTAAGAGAGCATAAACTGAAAATTTCTTCTTTTTTTTTAAAGTTCAAGTGGATAACGCTATCAAAAAATCATTGGACCACAACCAAATTCAAACTTGACCAGTATTTTCTAAGTAAATACCTGCATATGCAATTTCAACCTTATACTTACTTCCTTACAAAAGTAAGAGGGTGGAGACTGAAAATTTCTTATTTTTTCTAAGTTCAAGAGGGATAACTCTGTCAAAACTCATTGAACCATGATAAATTCTATTTGACTTGTAATTTCTGGTTAAATACCTGCACATGCAACTTCAACCTTATACATACATCCCTACAAAAGTAAGAGAGCGGAAACTGAAAATTTAAATTTTTTTCTAAGTTCAACAGGGATAAGTCTGTCAAAAATCATCGTACCATGACCAAATTTGATCTTGACCTGCAAATTCCTATGATGTATCAAATTTAAGTTGAATGTGTGCAACTGTTGAAAAGACACTGAAGAGAAAGTCAATGATGATGGAATTACTGAACAGGGTAACGCTATATGTCCCCAGCCATTTTATAGCGGGGACATAAAAATACTGATTGGCCTAACTGTCGGGGACATGATTTGGACAAATTTAAATGTACACTATATCAGGAGGCTTTCAAGTAAATTTAATTTCTGGGTCCAGTGGTTATTAGATGATTTTTAACTGTGCCCAACTAGTTTTTAGTATTTCTTAATTATTGCCCCTTTCCTTGGAATAGGATGTTGCCTTTCAATTGAACAAACTTGAACTCCCTTGTGCCCAATGATGTTTTTTGTCAAATTTGGTTGAAATTGGGCCTCTTTGAAAAATGAATGTTTCCAATGACAAGACTTTGACAGACAATGACCAAAAAAGTATATTTCTTTTATCATGTTCATGTCAGAGATGACTCTCCCAGTTGGTTCCACCACCTTATGTATTAAGTTATTAGCTACTTCAATTTGTTTTTTTTTTCTCAGGACAATCCATCTGAAAACCCGTATGTTTGGCTAACAGATCCACTCTTAAAGGGGCCAAAGGCTGATCTAACCAGAGAAATTCAACTCCCACCATCTTCTGCATCACTTGGAATCTTCCTAGACCTGGCAGTGGATAAGTTAGGTGTAAATGTGGGTGCAGCCATACTTTCCTGGTCAGCTATGTATGCTCTGCAACTGTACAGGAAGTGGATGTCTGATGTGCGGCATGTAAATTTGCCAGTTCTATATGGACCTCCCACAGCTGGCAAGACAACAATAGCTCAGTGCGGGGCATGGCTGAATGGCTGTTCAGATAAACATATTGCTTCAAGGTACTGATAGAAACCATTGTGTTAGCCAAATTATTATTATTAGGAAATGTAAAACAGTCTCAAAATTTATTATTTACCATGCAAATTGCATTACCTGAGTTCTGAATCAATAAATGGCGTACCTAGATGTTTGCTTCAGAAATATGATAACATTCAATTCACCTGTTTTCATCTACTTGTTCATTTTAAGGATAAATAACCTTTTAACAAAAATCAGCAGTATATAACAAATAAACTTCAAGTTCAAATTATTATGGACTGGAATATTTTTTTCCAAAGTAAGTTTGAAAATTATTTGTGATTTTTAAATTAATTATGTCTTTAATTTTGAGCTATATCTTGAAGAAATTAAAATAGAAACTGGAACCAAGTCACATATTTAAGGACCCCCCCCCCCCAAAAAAAAATGTGTTGAAAATCAGTCAAAAATATATATCAATTAATCCAAGTTGTTTTCTTCTAATTTTAATTTATTTATTTTTGGTAATTAAATTGATATTAAATTGACTAATTTATTCATTTAGGTGCACTTTGGCATTTGTTACCCAGTGGATAACCACATGCAGTGTACCCTTTGTGTGGGACGATCCGACAACATCAGAAGAAGTTGCACAACTTGCAGTTGATCTTGGCAATGGTGCGGTAAGTGAAATGCTTTGCATGTGGTTTTTCTGTTCATTTTGATCACTAAATGAATTTATGCCATTCTCAAAAGTAGTCGCATAGTTGAAAATGGTGAGGCAGGGGATGGGGTCTCAGCTTTGTTAAAGTACATGGAAAGCCAAAAACAATAGGGGAAAATTTATCTGACAAGAAAAAAAATTACTAAAATATTATGATACAAATATACATGTATCCTTCCTGACATATATGATCAATAAGGTGAGGGTGGAGGACAAGAAAATTTTAACCTTCCACCCAACAATTGAAATAGGGGTCAATCGCCCCCTTCTCACAGACTTAGATAACTTTATATATGTGCCAGTGCCTAAACTTCATTTCATTTTGTTTTAGGTTAGAGGAAAAGCAACAGAAGATCCTAAAACCCCACTGACAGGATGCCTGGTCACTGCAAATTTTGATCTAAGTTGTCTTTTGAAGTAAGTACCTTAAATGAATTTTTATAGTACATTCTTTTAAGAACTATGAAGATAATTTAAGAATTGAATTTAAATTGGAAATTGAAATAATAATGTATTTGTTAGTGAACTGTTTATTGGCTTTCATTGTGTGTTTCACCTCTTCACAAGTGCTCTTAATGTATTAACGTTCAACAATCTTTGGTCTAAAAATACAATAAGATGGATGACTGGTCCTTGTATGAGTAAATTTACCTATAAATTTTTAGATTCTACAAATCTCTATTCCTCACAATGTTGACCTTGATCAGAGCAAATTTTATCTTGTCATATTTAAGGTTTATATAGTTTTTTTTTAACTATATTACAGGTATTTCAGTAGACTTTTTGTGATGAAAGTGGAAAAGCTACCACGAAGAAAGCAGACCGGGGAGGCAAAGGCTCTGGAAGATGCTGCTTCTGAAGCTTCAAGTGCCTTACCCATGGTACTGAATGCACTAAACAAAATCAACATGACCGAGATTCAGGAAGCTGTGCAAGCTGTCGATTTTGATGCCGACATACGTATTCTGGAAGGAATAGCAGTTCCGGTTGTGTGTGCAGAAAAGGTAACAATTCATCACATAGGAACATTTTATTCCATACAAGTCACTCAGCATATTGAAACTAGGGGTATGAAAAGCACACTTAAAAGTAATTTATTTAAAAAGAAATTGTTCCCTTATGTGAAACAAAGTAACTTATCTACCTAATATCATAGGGTGCTTCAGTACTTCATTGTTTTACATTTTTTGTAACTTCACTGCAGGAGTAGAGATATCCTGTTAGAAATATAAACAATGCAAATGATAATTTTTGGCAAATGACAATGTTTAAAACCAGACAAATTAAGTGCCCTGGGAATTCTATGATTTTTCCTAAAATTAATATACACAATTTATTTCTGTAGCGGGTAGACAACAAAGCTATCAATTATTGAATTTTCTCAAAGATCATATTACAGAGGCAGACACAAAGATGATTAGCAAGATTATTTCATTCAACATAATTTAATTTTGTTGGGTGTCCCAACAATGCATCCCTTTTCGCAATTGAACCAGTGAAAGCACCATCTTAAAAAATTCTGAAAGAATGTACAAACATGTTTAGAAAGTTATAAAAATACATGAAACATTAATCTATAAGAAATATAATAGGATTTTTTTTTTTTGGAACGCTAATAAAACAAAATTTCTGAAGTTTCTGTTTTAGGGAGCATTCATTTTTTTAAGGCAGCTTAATTAATTTTCGAGTACCTATTAAGGATGTGCGATTTTATCGGTATACCAGTATATCGTGATTTTTAATTGTGTAATATGTATCATGATACGGAGATTAAAAGACCGGTACATGGGTATACAATTATATACGAAAATTATCAATTTATTTGTTCAAACTTTCAAATTACGATTACAGGAAGTGTTTAAAATGTTGAAAACGGTAAAAGAAAGGCATCTTAGCATCCAAACATGCTTTATATTATATAAATAAAAAAAAATGAAGTTAGGTTTTTCCAGCATATATATAGGAAAATTATGGATATTCATTTAAAATCATTGTAAAATTTGCATGTAAAAATATCATGTTATTATCATGATATTCTGGGGAAAAAATCATGATATTTCGTGATACAAAATTTTTCAATACCCATCCCTAGTACCTATATACTCATTGACTCCCCAAGTTTTAATAGACTGTTGGTCTCTTTTCTCATTTATCAAACTATATATTACATGTATAAATAAGCACAATTATTCTACCATAGTATAAAAGCATAGAAAGACTGATATCTAATTATGTCAAATTTTTTTTTTTATAAATTGTAACACAACATTTCAGATACTCAGAGTAGCCCAGAGGGAGGAGTATATGGAGAATGTACATGCTTATGTGAAAGAGACACTCATTCCCTACTACAAAAACTCCCTCGAAGAATGCAGCAAAACACCAGAAACAGTACCCCCCTTGCCTCGGGACATCAGCATAACAGAAATTGCAGACACAATTATTGCCAGTGCACACCAGGTAAGAAATCCTGTAAACTTTCAATAGGACATTTCACGTTCCACATCTTATGTCCAAATTGTTTCAGTGTTTCTCTTGACCTTTTTACTGTTTTACTGTATTTACAACCAAATAAAATACACTCATTTTGTAGGAAACAAGCAGGAATCAAAATACATTTGAAAAGTAATTTTCTAGATTAAATTTAAAGCCATGCATGAGAATAATTACTAAAATACGACACACATAAAATATTTTTATCAAGTTCTCTCACACACTGATGACAATACTTAAGAGTACTTAATTATTGCATCCCTAATATGGGATCATTGGCTGTCACCACCACAGAAAGATCTCTTGGATTAGAAATATGTATTGTATATTTTTCCTTCAGATTGATGACGTCTGCCTGGTGAAAGGCTCTGTAATTGCTGTCAGATCAAAGGTCATCCCTCCCCAGATGCTGAAAAAGTTTTCATCTGTGGGACGCACAAATCAGACTGCACGGTTTCAGGGGAAGACAAAGAAATGCGTTACAATTCAGAAAGAACAGTTTGAATCTGAGGACTGGTCTCGGATTGTCAGAGCAGTCAATGGACTTGGTAATTATTGAAATTATACATATATTGATACCAAAAGTATCTCTTGCTATATTAATAATTCCATTTAAAAAAAATTGAAATAAAAAAAGATTAATTCTTTACATATTACATATAACTCACTTGTGCTTTCAGATTATACTGATAATATTTTATCCAGTGTCTGTCTGCAAGTCTGTCTATAACCTTTAAGAAATTTCAACTTTTTCTTTAGAACCATTTGGTCGAATAAACACACAGATTAATGTTTGTTTAAACAAAGGGAGATATTTTAGAAAAAGTGAAATATTGGTGATGTCATTTAAAAATCTTCTCAATTAGCATCAGGCAAGAGTTTTGTGGGTTTATAACAGAAGAAGCAATTACACGTACATGGAAAGAAATTGCATTAAAAATCTTCTGAAGAACAACTTAAATTAGCAATGATACACGATCGTTATTCAAACAACAAATAAATAATGCAGATTCGAATTTGTTCTAATCATAAACCCAGCTGTAGGGGCCCAAAAAATACCTCAGGATGTTTGAATCCTAGTTAAATTATAAACTTGATAAATGAAAAGTGTTATGAAATTAAGGTTTAAATATAATAGTAAGTGAGGAATGTATACTTGAAAAAAAAATGGTATAATATGGGCATGAACTGACATTTGTTTATGTATTTTCACAGATGAAGTGGAGGAAAGTTGTCCAAGTTCGCCTGGGACAGACAGTAGTGGTTCAAGTAGATCAGCATCCCCTGTTTCCCTGCCCGAGTCATCCATATCCTTGGAGCCCAGCCAGCAGAGGTCCTCACATGAACTCCATGCCAAGTCCGATGAGACAACGAAAAGCAAAGAAAGAGTGCGACCATCAGTATCCCCTGTTTCCCTGGCCGAGTCGTCCATATCCTCGGAGCCCAGCCAACAGAGGTCCTCACATGAACCCCATGCCAAGTCCGATGAGACAACGAAAAGCAAGGAAAGAGTGCGACCATCAGCATCCCCTGTTTCCCTGGCCGAGTCGTCCATATCCTCGGAGCCCAGCCAACAGAGCTCCACACCTGAACTCCATGCCAAGTCCGATGAGACAACGAAAAGCAAAGAAAGAGTGCGACCATCAGCATCCCCTGTTTCCCTGGCCGAGTCGTCCATATCCTCGGAGCCCAGCCAGCAGAGCTCCACACCTGAACTCCATGCCAAGTCCGATAAGACAACGAAAAGCAAAGAAAGAGTGCGACCATCAGCATCCCCTGTTTCCCTGGCCGAGTCGTCCATATCCTCAGAGCCCAGCCAGCAGAGCTCCACACCTGAACTCCATGCCAAGTCCGATGAGACAACGAAAAGCAAGGAAAGAGTGCGACCATCAGCATCCCCTGTTTCCCTGGCCGAGCCGTCCATATCCTCGGAGCCCAGCCAGCAGAGCTCCACACCTGAACTCCATGCCAAGTCCGATGAGACAACGAAAAGCAAAGAAAGAGTGCGACCATCAGCATCCCCTGTTTCCCTGCCTGAGCCGTCCATATCCTCAGAGCCCAGCCAGCAGAGATCCACACCTGAACTCCATGCCAAGTCCAATGAGACAACGAAAAGCAAAGAAAGAGTGCGACCATCAGCATCCCCTGTTTCCCTGCCTGAGCCGTCCATATCCTCGGAGCCCAGCCAGCAGAGCTCCACACCTGAACTCCATGCCAAGTCCGATGAGACAACGAAAAGCAAAGAAAGAGTACGACCATCAGCATCCCCTGTTTCCCTGCCTGAGCCGTCCATATCCTCGGAGCCCAGCCAGCAGAGATTCACACCTGAACTCCATGCCAAGTCCGATGAGACAACGAAAAGCAAAGAAAGAGTGCGACCATCAGCATCCCCTGTTTCCATGGCCGAGTCGTCCATATCCTTGGAGCCCAGCCAGCAGAGGTCCTCACATGAACCCCATGCCAAGTCTGATGAGACAATGAAAAGCAAAGAAAGAGTACGACCATCAGCATCCCCTGTTTCCCTGGAGGAGGAGTCCATATCCTCAGAACCCAGCCAAGAGATTTCCTCAACAGTACCCAATTACAAAACAATGGCACCAACCTCCAAGGGCCTTAGAGGAAGGATTCACAGCATACCCACAACCCCTGCTCCTTTTCCACGTCCAAAAAGAGCAGAAAGCAAGGTATTCTTCCATTTAAACATTAATGAAACATTATGCAAACTATCTTAAAGAATGATTTAGAACTAAAGAATTGAAATTTTCTTTTATATTTCTGCATAGTGTTTATTTTTGCTAGATAGGAGTGACTTGTCTGTTTTCTCTCACACATATTCATGAAATTTGAATTTAGTAATTTATATTTCCATATTTTGATTACAGATAACATGTGGAACGTGTAAAAAGGTCGGAAGAGGAGGAATGAACTGGGTGTGCTGTGATGGGTGTGATGCCTGGCACCACCAGAAATGCACAATGCCGTTACACAAATTCAGGGCCCTTGGAGATAAGGAGTGGTTTTGTCCCCCTTGCAGGAACAGCTCTTGATGGACTGTTGTGTGTTACAATGTACTATGTTTTAATAATTTATTATTTATACAATAAAATTGTTTTTAATCAGATTTAGAAGTTGCTAGTATTGTATTAGGAAAACAATGATCTTCAAAGTATGGACAGAAATTCATTAATTATAGATAAAAATTTGGAACAAAACCATTCAAAAAGAATTTAAATTTGGTTTACAATATGATTCAGCATTGCTGGTATATTAAATAATCACCATACGCTAAAAATTATGATGTAATAATGCAATTCATTCATTTTGGTTTTCATGAAATGGAAAAGAAACCCTCAAAATATAGTTGTAACCCGTGTAACCACAGAGAAGAAGACCCCCTGCTAGACTTCTTTTGCTTTGTAACCATTGTCACCAAAGAAATATACTTGTAACCCATGTAACCACAGAAAACTGTAAAAATTAGTGATATATCAACCTGATAAAAGACCATTGATGTTTATTACTGAATGCAAAACATTGTAATTAGTTGCTTAAATACACAGTTGCCATCTTCTAATGCTGCTTTGGTCATTAAAAGATACAGTTATAATGTAGGTCACACTCTAGTTAAAAATAGATCACACTACAGGGTGTTGCTAAAATATACCTGACTCTAATTTGTTTATTATTTTAGAGGGTACTTTTTTCATCTGTACATACCGGTATTCTATTTAAAAACAAATTACCAACATAGAATTTGTAACATAAAACCTAGCTATGTTTTACTTCACTTACTGGTTGATATGTTACGAATTTGACATTCTCCACTATTGTTATGCATAAGTAAAACAAGATGTTTCTTGTTATATGAGTCATTAAAATGATGATTCGATGGATGATTGAATGAATGAGATGTATTGACATTTATTCTTGCTTACCTGTTATTATTTATTAGAGTTATTTGAAATCAATGATGTGCTAGGTGCAAATTGTTCACCAGGTACCGAATTTCCTCCACGTTTTGAGGAATACGGAACGTAAATAAACCATTCACTGGTCTACAAATGCTTTTATATAGTACTAAATATTCTTACCTTTGATAATTGGGGTAATTAATAAATCCATTCACTGATAATTAGAGTAAAAACCTTACAATTACACTCTGCTTTTTCATACTAAGCGGCAAAAGATGTAAAGTACATTCGGAACACCTCGGATGCGTATAATAGTTAAATGTATCCGAAGCTTTCCGGCTATTTGAAGTTATGGCGCCAAATCTCATGCAATATACGTCATAATGGGTGTGAAGGCTTTATATATGAGCTCCCCGGGCTCTGACAGTCAGACGTCTGCTGTCTCACTCACTGTGCGGTCGCCAAATCTGTCAGATAACGATGACCTTACAAGAACAAGGCTCAGAAGAGTTTAGATGGGTAATTATCCGTTCAACATTCAGATTAAGGAGCCCCACAATGTTACGCCGCTAAACATAAAGCTGTAAGTCGTAACAGATATATCAATACTAAATCAAAAATAAAATTTTATCCAATGTTTTAATGATGCTGTTAAGGTCAAGATCTAGTAAATGACTTTAGACTAACTTTTTGGTGCTAGATCCATTATGACGTCATAATCAATTTTAACTTTCTTTTTCCCGTACTTTACAGCTCTAATAGAATTATGTAGAAAATAAAGTATTTTCATGGAATTCATTTTGAAATCATGTGAAAAGTAACCCCGATACCTATGTTCAATTTAATATTATTTTAAAGAAGATGCCAAGAACATACAAATTATCGTTTTCTAAGAGACTGTAAGCAATGTGGATACATTTCCTTCGTTTGATATGGAAAAAACTCCCGTATTCATGTCCGGTTTTCTTAATTTTTCATTGAAAATGACAGTTCAAAATATGATTTTTTGTCTTGTTCATCTACAAATTATGCCCCGAAACATCTTATTTGACCAAGCTAAAGTTATAAAGCATCATTAAAGGAATTTATTTCTCAAAATTGAGAAATCTGTAGGCACCTTTCATTTACTAGATCTTGACCTTAACTCTTAAATAATTTACTAGGAAATGAGTTGATTTCATTTTGAATACTAAATTTCACTTCATTTGAATAAAAACTTTATCATATTTTTCTTAAAACTAAACAACAACTTTATAAAATAAAATTTGTAAAGTAATAAACTAGGAGAAGGTATTTTTTCCTGAATTTTGGGGGTTGGATGGTCTTTTGCGATTTGAAAAAATGTCGATAAAAAATCTCCAGCTTTGAGACCCAAACTCCAGCAGAAAAATTTCAAATCTCCAGTTGTGATTTTTCAGTTCAGTCACATATATGAAAACAAGACCCCCTGCTAGCATTCCTTTGCTTTGTAACCATTGTCACCAAAGAAATATAGTTGTATCCGTGTAACCGCAGAAAATATGACCCCCTGCTAGCCTTCCTTTGCTTTGTAACCATTGTCACCAAAGAAATATAGTTGTAACCTGTGTAACCACTGAAAATAAGACCCCCTGCTAGCCTTCTTTTGCTTTGTAACCATTGTCACCAAAGAAATATAGTTGTAACCCGTGTAACCACAGAAAAGAAGACCCCCTGCTGGCCTTCTTTTGCTTTGTAACCATTAGTACCAAAGAAATATAGTTGTAACCCGTGTAACCACTGAAAATAAGACCCCCTGCTGGCCTTCTTTTGCTTTGTAACCATTGTCACCAAAGAAATATAGTTGTAACCCGTGTAACCACTGAAAATAAGACCCCCTGCTGGCCTTCTTTTGCTTTGTAACCATTGTCACCAAAGAAATATAGTTGTAACCCGTGTAACCACTGAAAATAAGACCCCCTGCTGGACTTCTTTTGCTTTGTAACCATTGTCACCAAAGAAATATAGTTGTAACCCGTGTAACCACTGAAAATAAGACCCCCTGCTGGACTTCTTTTGCTTTGTAACCATTGTCACCAAAGAAATATAGTTGTAACCCGTGTAACCACAGAAAACAAGACCCCCTGCTAGCATTCCTTTGCTTTGTAACCATTGTCACCAAAGAAATATAGTTGTATCCGTGTAACCGCAGAAAATATGACCCCCTGCTAGCCTTCCTTTGCTTTGTAACCATTGTCACCAAAGAAATATAGTTGTAACCCGTGTAACCACTGAAAATAAGACCCCCTGCTGGACTTCTTTTGCTTTGTAACCATTGTCACCAAAGAAATATAGTTGTAACCCGTGTAACCACTGAAAATAAGACCCCCTGCTGGACTTCTTTTGCTTTGTAACCATTGTCACCAAAGAAATATAGTTGTAACCCGTGTAACCACAGAAAACAAGACCCCCTGCTAGCATTCCTTTGCTTTGTAACCATTGTCACCAAAGAAATATAGTTGTATCCGTGTAACCGCAGAAAATATGACCCCCTGCTAGCCTTCCTTTGCTTTGTAACCATTGTCACCAAAGAAATATAGTTGTAACCCGTGTAACCACTGAAAATAAGACCCCCTGCTGGACTTCTTTTGCTTTGTAACCATTGTCACCAAAGAAATATAGTTGTAACCCGTGTAACCACTGAAAATAAGACCCCCTGCTGGACTTCTTTTGCTTTGTAACCATTGTCACCAAAGAAATGTCACCAAAGAAATATAGTTGTAACCCATGTAACCACAGAAAAGAAGACCCCCTGATGGGTTATAAATTAACTGCATCTCATTTTAGGATTTATGTTACCTTCGTAACTGGATTAATAGTCCTGTAACAGGGTTACAAATGAACATACTTGAAAGTCAGGGCTAATTTCTTGCCATATCTACGTAAGTTTTCAAACATGTTCAAACTTGCACATTACACGATTGTATACTAGCTCTTCTGTAACATTTCGGCAGATATTCTTTTTAATTCCTGGTAGCACTAAGTACAATAATCCACATGTGAATTCTGAATACAATGCACATTTACATGCACTAAAAGTATATTTCAATACAGTTTACCATCTTTTAACTCATGTGTTGAAGCCATTTCCGAGCAGTTGCTGGAACACATAGTATGATGACGTAATGCATTATTAGGTAGCTAGAACACAAAATATTTCGAGAACATTTTCTCTTTTTCTCTACAATCTGTTAAGGTCAAGATCTAGTAAATGAGTTTAGTCTGTCTTTTGGTGCTAGATCCATTATGAAGTCATAATTGATTTAATTTTATTTTTTCCCGTATTTTATGGCTATAACAGAATTAAGTAGAAAATGACACATTTTCATGGAATTCAATTTGAAATCATTTCAAAAGGAACCCCGATACCTATATTCAAATTAATATCATTTTAAAGAAGAGGTCAAGAAGATATGAAAAACCGTTTACTGAGAGACTATAGGCAATATTGATACATTTTGTTTGTCTGAGATGGAGAAAACTCCCATTTTTATTCCTGATTTTCTTCATTTTTCATTGAAAAGGGCAGTTTAAAATGTGTTTTTTCGTTCCGTTTATCTAAATATTATGCCCCGATACACCTCAATTTATTTAGCTACAATTGTAATATATTATTAAAGGAATTTGTTTTTCAAATTTGAGAAATCTGTAGGCACTCTTCATTTACTAGATCTTGACCTTAAATTGTAAGTTGCAATACCTAAAAAACATATCAAGAAAAGTAAGGTTTTTTTGTTAGTATAAATGCTTTGTCTTGGTCATTTGCATGGTTACTATATATACCTTTATAAGTATTCTCAAACACTTCGAAAAATAAATTTCAAATCCACGGCAATCGTCATTCGTGATCGTGTGGTCCAAAATGAGAGATTGATTTGCAAATCAACACACAACGACTTGCATCGTAGTTCAGACAGTCCAAACAACGACAGAAAAAGTGATCTCTATAATGCAGCTATTAAAACTTTACCAGTCTGGAAAAAAATAATAGGCATTATCGAGGCATTTTTCTTCAGATAGTTATTTTAAAAGCTAACCTGGAACATTCAAAGTCATTTAAAGTGCGCCAAAACTAGTTTTCGATGTCACAAACATTTTTTTTAATGTCAAAACCCCGCATCTTTGTTTTGGGGGTTAAATTTGATGTTAAAGTATGATCAATTTGTAAATATAGAAAAAACGATGTATTGACCCCGTTTACTATACAAAATTAAAGGATTTCTAAGTCTAATTTGATCAAAACAAGATGTCACAAACATTGTGGTTGTGTTCCGATATGAAAAAATAATTTAGAATTACCAATAAAGAAGGCAAAATATTGTATGGTTTGATTTGAACATATTTTTTTTATTTTAGTTAATAATTACAAAGGGATTGGGCACAAGTTCTAAAAATTTATTACGCCCTCTCCCTATACATGTAAATTACAAAAATTAAATTAGGTCACAGTTAAATATGTACATTCAAAATATTCAATATTTGTGAAATATACAAATCAATGCATTTTAAAGAATCATACATATAATTTTGTATATGCATGTATATATAAATAAATATATTTATAATAATACTAATACTAACATGTGAATCTGCCATAATGTTTAATAAAAGTTTGAACAATAGAGAAAAGATGTTCATTCTCCGCAGCACTCAATGAATCTATCCCCCATAATAAAACATGTGCATCTAAAATGTGAATTTTATCAAATAATAAAAATTTATCATGAAATTTCTTTCTGGCTTCTTTATACTTTGGACATATTAAAAATAATGATACGTATATCTTCTTTTTTGCCACATGAGCATAAAGGACTTGAGAGATTAAATTACATCTGTAGATTATTGTATATTGTATATAATAACAAGATAAACAACTCATTTTTACCTATAATTTCTCTCCAATAGAAAAAAATTGCAATTCGAAATTTGAGTGTCCCATTTAATGCAGTGAAAATTTACGATACGATTTTTTCACAGCTATAATGAAATTGTAAATGGCATTAACCGTAACAAGATCGAAAAGCCCCCCCCCCCCCCCATTTTTTCAGGTTTTTGTCTTTGAATTGATTTTTAAAAATATGCATATTTTCCCCTATGTTTCAGATTGAGTGGAATTCGTGTAAAACGGAGGGCTTCTTAATTAAAAGCTTGCCATTTCACTTGTTAGAATTATCCATGTAAACGCAGTTTTAAAATCCAGATATTTGACTAAATTAGACCCAATCCAAAGCCAAGTAGATTATTCTTAACGGGTTATGTTATATGAGTAAAATTGATTATTAGGTTATCAAATTAAAAAAAAATAATAATGATTCACGGGCAAAAGATAATATTTCTGTCAAAAAATTCACAATGTTCGAAAAGTTTCCATTTGTGCATTTAATTGTGAATTTGCGTTACGCGATCTTGGACACAGTTCCTAAACGCTGCGAACTTCAAATATCCTGACTGATATATACTTATGCCCATCATAGATAACTACGGAAGCGTATTAGTGCCACTTGGACACTTTATTTTTTTTTAATTTCCACACTTTAATCTGTAAATTTTACACTTTAATGTGTAAATTTTACACTTTAATCTGTAAATTTTACACTTTAAACTGTAAATTTTACACTTTAATGTGTAAATTTTACACTTTAAACTGTAAAATTTACACTTTAAACTGTAAAATTTACACTTTAATCTGTAAATTTTACACTTTAAACTGTAAAATTTACACTTTAAACTGTAAAATTTGCACTTTAATCTGTGAATTTTAGACTTTAATCTGTAAAATTTACACTTTAAACTGTAAATTTTACACTTTAATCTGTAAAATTTACACTTTAAACTGTAAAATTTACACTTTAATCTGTAAATTTTACACTTTAATCTGTAATATTTACACTTAAATGTGTAAATTTTACACTTTAATGTGTAAATTTTACACATTAATCTGTAAAATTTACACTTTAATCTGTAAATTTTACACTTTTATCTATTGATTTTACTATTTATACTTAATTTTACATTTCACAGAAGCATGGAGCCATTTCTACGGAAACGAGGCGTTGACGAAGACACTTTAAGAGCTCTTAGGGATCAAAAGGTAAGCTATTTGACTTTGTTAATAACAATGTGATGAAATATACTTGAATGGTAGTTAAAATAAGGTGAGTTCAGTAAAAAGCTCTAATGTGAAAAATTATCTGCATTTGATATGTATGTCAGATTTACAATATGTTTGTTAGAAGTACAATATACCGGTTACTGCACTATATGGACTTGTATATTTTTACGCTAGCAACATAAATTCTTGTTAATCTAAAAAAAAATACGTGCAATAAAACTACTACACGTAGTATTAAACTAATTAACATTGATAGATTTTATAAAAGCCACTCTTGTCCCTAAGATTTAAGTCATAAGGAATAATTTTGCCTATAAAATCTTAAAGGTTGACGCCAGAATAACTGCATTTAATATTGCATCACACTTGAGATGATTTCAGTATATTATATAGTTGAAATTAACATGATCCTGAACATAATTATAAACCTACTTTCGTTTTCGATAATGTACGTTGTACTCCGAGATAAGTGGTCGAAATACTTTGTCGGCTCAGTAAATCAGTAAATAGTAAATGATATTTATTAACTCTTTATTTATCATTTATTTATTAAAAATATTTTTTAAATGTTTTCTTTCTTAGATGATTTCGATATAGTGACTTCGTTAAAGATATTACAGCCAAATGTGTAGAGGCTGGTTTTTTAATGTACGTAGCGGGAAATGAACACTGTTTACAAAGTCAATTAATTTTTTCCCGGTTTATGAATATCAGATATATTGTACACACGTCTACATAGTTTTACCCGAGTTATGCATGTAATAGCAGGTATACAATTTTGCTTTGCAAAACTCCAGATGCTGCAGGCGAACATTTTTAAGAGAGAAAGAGAGAGAGAGAGAGAGGAATTATCTCATTCTTTAGATTTTTGCATTAAAAAACAGGCATATAATATAGGGGGGGGGGGGTTAGAATGAAAAGATCCATTATTAGATCCCTGTCCGAGAAAACAAGGCAACAGCTATTTACTTTCACTACAAATTCTGAGAGGTAGTACTTCGGAGTGTTTTCAAAGTACATTTTCTTACGACTATGAAATACAAAATAAGTGAGACGTAAAGAAAATGAAGATTACCTGCTCCATTGACTAATTCTGTGATTTTTGGACCTAAACTTATTGTAAGATTTTGATAAATTTTTTGGATTACAAAATTATGACTTTTTTTAATTGTCAGTACAAACAACTCGGAAAAATATGCTATTGCTTTGTCAATATTTGCATCAATTTTATTACTCACGCTTGCGCGGACTTTAATCTAGAGTACATGTACTGTAAAGCATAATTAAAAGCTCGTATATATGCATGTCCATCCGTTCGTCCTTCTGTCCGTCCGACTATTATTTAAACAATTAAATCCTTTCTTTGGTTGTTAGTACGGGAATTAATGTCGCAGCTGTTGCAGAAAAAATGCATAACCCGCGTAAGCGGGTTTTGTAATTCTTTTCTGCAATAGCTGCGACGTTAATTCCCGCACTAACAACAAAAGAAAGACATTTTATTGTTTATATTTATATCTGTATAAAAATCATTTGAAGTAGGATTAAAAAGATTAACTATTGTATTATTGATCATGTACGTCATAGTACATTTCATTGATGGAACAGTCACTGATCAAGAAATCTGCATGTACAGGTGATATGCCCAGTGCTGTTCATGATCTAATAAACGGCAATGGTTTTCTTCAGAAATAAAGGAGAAAATATTCAGCGGATGTAAATATACCTTATATCTTGCTTAGAAGAACAGCATTTTTAAAATACAAGGTTTACCGAAATTGTTTCCTTTGAACGTCACCTTTGACCAACTTTTCAAAATACATCATAATGCCATATTACACGTATTCGGTGACCTGAACTGATACATGTTTACAAGTATGTGTTGTTTGGCGAGTTCACGGCCTGTTAAATGTTCATATGTTAAAAATATCTGATTCAGCATAACACCCACTTGACCTTAACCCTTGACTTATTTTTCAAGAATTCTTCAAATCTCGGGGATCATATGAATAATCTTGATGTTGCCATCTAATGTCGGCCTGGAATTATACTATGTAAAATCTTTTTAGTTTTATATATATAGAAAATATTGTATGTTGACATCGCTGCAAATAACTAATTGGTGATCCTCGACTGACTCCGCTTCTGGCCATGCTTCATTTAAAAGAGGTCATTGTCGAGTGTACGAGACATCCCAATAGATTCTAGTGGCAAATCAGTATTGTGTGATTTATTTCCAGAAGCTCGTCCCCGACGTCGAACATTTACGGACTCGGGAGACAGTATATCTTCGACCTTAACAGGATCAATTCATACGGTGTAAAAAGGGAGGTTATTAGTCCCCTATAAGTCTTACCAGAGGGACTATAGGTTTCCTTTTCGTCTGTCTGTCCGTCCGTCTGTCACTCCGTCTGTCTGTCAGTCTGTCTCACTTGGTTTTGGGCACTTTTTTTCTAAACGCTTGCAGATATTGCGATGATTTTTGGTATGTGAGTCTACCTTGATGAATTATAGATTAAGCTTGCATTATGATTTTTTGACGGAATTACGGCATTTTCAATTTTTAACGGGAACCAGATTACACTTGCCGGTAGGGGACTAGTATTGCTAATGCAATACTCTCAGAATGCTTGTTTTTAATTAAATGCTCTGAAAAATCCGGATATGTAATTTGAACATAAGCCACTGAAAAGCAAATTGCATAATAAATCAGAAATAAAAATATATTTTACATATGAACACACATAGAAATATTGCATATTTTTATAAATCGTGAAATCTTAATACGTATTCTTATGTATACATTAATAAAGATATAGATTATTATCAATAATTTATCACTTAAAAATCCATACATCAACTCTGACACTCACATCTATAGAGTAACCCGATCTCCCGGTCTGCAATTAGTTTTTTTTTTTTTTTTTTTTTTTTTTGTTAAATAAATTTTATTTAATTATTCATTTTGACTTGAATTTCCATTGATTGTTACTTGTATATTAAATATTATTTACTGCAGTTTTATACTCATAGGGGCTTGTCTTCCGGATTGTTAAATGTAAAATAAATTTAATTTTGAATATACTTCAAATACACTTAAAAATAGTTACAATAAAGATTATGACATTTTCAGTGCCACACCTCTATACATAAATTCTACAAGGGACGAAAGCTCTCATCTTGGAAAAAATACCCCTCACGCACTTCAGCACCTATTTCTGGACTCAAAAGCATTAATTTATTTCGTTGTCATGGTTCTTTCCCCTACAGTGATAATTTTCCTAAATATTGATGTGTCTGTCAGTCATCCACACAAGTTTGTTCAAATCCTGACCACTTGGGATAGGTTAAATAATAGGCGATCAAAGTTTAACCTAGGAATATTTTAAAAATTTCGTCAAGAAGAACAAACTTTAAGCTTAGATTAGTCATATTAATTTGGAAGCATCCTCAGTTAGTGTAGATTAAAACTTGCTCAAATTGTGATCCATGGAAATAAGGGACCATAATAGTTGATTAAAGTTTTACACAGTTATATTCCCTCTTAAACGGCAAAGCATTTATAAGTCATATCGATATGAAGCCATCCTCGGGTAAATTTATTTTAGTTCAGATCAGCCCCCATTCCTCGGGAATAGGTTGAAAGTACCATAGGAGATCAGAGTTTTACAATGAAGTATATCGGAAGAAATCTCTAAATAAGTGGCAATTCATGCACTATTAAGGTATTCCATCCCTAATAGCAACAGATTCAATGAAATTGAATACATATCAGATGTGTACATGTAGGTGTTGAATACTCAGTATATTTAGACGTAATTCCAATTAATTTTATTACTATAAGCATGAAAGAATGGGATGTGTTCTAATATATGACCTTGAATTTTGGTAAGAGTTATACCCTCTATTTTTAATTAATTAAAAAAAAAACAATTTTTAAAAAAACTTCTCTGGTGAAAAAAAAAAAATTCGTTTGTCATTCTTTTTCTAATGTTTTATTACATTTTCCACCTCAGTATTTATTGATATTCTTAATTATTATTTAAATTTTTATTTTTAAAAATCGCTTGTCCTCATTGATTCAGTGCAATTTTTGTTAATTTATTATTGCTTAGTTAATTACATTTTTGAACTTTCTCTCGCTAAATCCTTTTCTACTGTATAATGTATGTTATGGACATTTAAGGATAGAGAATTTGGTCCTATTAGGGACGAAAACCCTTAATCGTGTAAAAAAAATCAAACATTTCTAAGTTGCGGGATTTTTTTTCGTGAATCTTTGGTCAATGGTTGGGCTAAATCAGAGATCCAATTTTTGCAAACTAAGGAAAATGTGGACAGGAAATTAAAATCTTCTGCAGAACAGCAGGATCATTATACTCATATTGATATGGAAGCACATTATTGTACATTTTGTACGTTTTGTACATTCCATTTTGAGTAAATCGTAGTTCCAATAGGTCTAGGTATTGGTCCATAATGAAATCAACATTTCTGTGATAGTTATTATTTCTTTTAAATCTGAAGAATAGTAGGGAAAAAGCGATCATTGAGATTTATGAACATCTTTTAGATTAAACATGATATCCGAGGAGCAAATTCATACACTTATGATAATTATCATATTTTGCAGATAGACGAAGATGCTGTCCGAGGCATGACGGATTCAGATTTATCGGAATACCTCCCGAAGAAAGACTTTCTTACCCTAGCATTCAATAAACCGAAAACAAGAAAATCCAGTCTGATGGACCGATTAAGAGATCGACTACGAAGTAGCAGGGCCAACTCTGCAGAAACACGTACTGATGATCCAGAATCCACCGTAAAGAAAATTCCCAAGTTAAGCGCTAAGAAAGAAGTACATAAAGTTCATCTTGGGTGGTACCACTTCGATAAAAAGAAGAAGGTTTATCTGCATGTAAGAGCAAAGGCAGGGGGAGGAAAAAGAACATTGATGTTAAACAAAAACATGAACAAAGAATCCATTATAAAAGAATGCTTGGATCTTTTTTTCCCCAATGGGAAAAGTCAGCATGGAGAACTGAAGAACATGGAAATTGAATTAACAGATTTCCAGCTAAAACCTTTAGAGGATGAAGAAACAACCTTGGGTGATATAATAGACAAGGCTAAACTACAATTTATTCACTTTTACTTACGCACCAGACTCCAAAAGCAAATTTCAGATGATAGTGATGATGATGAAAAGCAGAAAGAGGAAAAACGTGAACAAAGGTTAAGTACAATAAGCACATTGCCAATATCATGTAATGCTAGCGAAAAGTGTACAGAATCCAAAGATGAACCAAATGAGATCAGTGAAGGAGCTAAAAAGAATGAAGAAGACCCAAAGTCTAGTATTTCTACCCCTTCGACAATTCCATGTAAAGATAGTCAACAAACTACAGAATCAAATGACAAGCAGGTGGGGAGTATTGTTGGAGACGAAGGTGGTGTCCACATGAAACTACGTTCTTCTAATCCCAGTTCAGCAGATGAGAATGGCAGCTCACCATTACCTGACCCTCTTTTCTTTCCAGTTTGGGAAGACAGTTTGGAGGAAGTGGCCTTCACACACGCTGAGCCAATATTACAAACTGTTCGTGAGCCTAAAGAATTTGGAATTATTGTCCACAGGGGTCAAGTTCTGCGAGAACTTATCAAGATGTTCAAAGACAACCCAGATGTTGACTTTACAAAAGACATCATAACTGCCACCATTATTCTTCCAAATGGGGAAAGAGAACAGGCTTATGACAGTGGGGGTGTCATGAGGGATATGCTGACTGAATTCTGGGACGACTTCTATGAACAGTGCACCACTGGCACAAATTTGAAAGTCCCATGTCTACGCCACGATATGGAGGCGGCAGATTGGAAAGCTGTCGGAAGAGTTATAGCATTAGGATGGATTCTTCAGAAGGTGCTACCCATTCGACTGGCTCCAAATTTTCTAAAGTCGTCGTTGTATGGAATTGCTAGTGACAGACTTAGGGAAGAATTTCTTCAATTCATTCCCAGCAGTGAAAGTATGGTTCTTTCCAGTGCACTTGAAGGCATGGAAAATGTCGAAATGGACGAACTTCTTGAGATCCTTTCAACTCATGATTGCAAAGTTAAAGTAACGAAAGATAATTTGGGAGCAGTTATTGATCAAATAGCGCATTTGGAAATGGTTCAAGAACCAGCATTTATCAGAGAATGTCTTTTTGAGGTGCTTATAACATACGAACTAGTTATGGATGTTGAAAAGGAGTTTCAGAAAATCACACCTACATCAAAGAAATTAATTTCGTCCCTTGAATGCGAAGAATTAGAATCTGATTCCTTCAAGTATCTCAAACGATACATCCGTGAAATTGACACGGATACAAGGATGCTGCGCACCTTGCTTCGATTCTTAACAGCTAGTGACCTCATGCTGTATGATTCGGAGGGAATTTTTTTCAAAATTCAAGTCAAAATAGTTGACCTAGAGGGCATTGCAAGGAGACCTATTGCGCATACTTGTGGGAGAGTTTTAGACCTTCCGAGAATATACGAGAGCTACACAGTTTTCAAGGCTGAAATGAATGCAATACTTAATTCCAACATTTGGGTTATGGATTTTGCATAAATTTGAATTTCGACATACATTTGAACGAAAGAGTAGATCTTTGTTTACTTTGTTTACATGTAATACAAAGAACAATTATGATTTTGCTTAGAAAAGGCAAATACTGTATTTCACACTGATTAAGTTAAATCAGCCACTTTATGGAAGTACTAATATGAGAAAATCATAAGTACATTTTATCATTTTTAGCATATAAAAAAATCTTTTTTAGTTCGTTGCAAATCTGGATTTCATTTTTCTTTGTTTCATGGAGGATTTTAGACTTTCCAAGAATGTTCGAAAGTGACACAGTTTTCAAGATTGAAATGAATGCCATGGTACTTCATTCTGACATTTTGGTTATTGATTTTGCATAAATTTAAATTTCCACATATAACTGAACGAAAGAGTAGTCGTAGATCTTTGTTTTCATGTAACATGAAGAACATGTTATCCCTTAGGAAAGGCAAAAACTATTTTCTGGCTGGTGAAATTAAGTCAATCCATTTTTGATGTACGATTTGAGAAAATCATGAGTACATTTTGTCATTTTTAGTTTATAAAAATTCTGCTTTTAAAGTTCGTTGCAAATCTAAGGATTTTTTTAAATTTTGTTTCATGTTTGCTTACATTTTATCATTTCAATTTTAGTTTATTCAGAAAATGTTTATTCATACCATGCTTATACTAGAAAGTTTGGCTTTTCAAGAATAAAAAGGACTATCTAATTAATGTGCCCATTGCTTGCTTCATGCTTAAAATTTAAAAATGTTATGGTTCAATACCTATACCTTTTGGGCATGAAGTTAAATTAATGAACAATTTCTATGACAATCTATGACAACACATGAAAGTAGAAATACTTTAACATTTACTATTAATTGGTAATTTGCCGGAAAAAACAATATTTCTATATAGAGTCAAATGTTTGAGCGCCAAATGAAGTTGTATTCAGTTGATGCGCACAACAAACCAAAAATATTTTATATATATTTATTGCGCACAATAACGGAATCTGGTTGTTGCCAGGTAGAAAAAACTATTTATCTGGCGGCCGCCATAAAATTCTTTTCTACCTGGCACCTACCAGCTTCCTTACACAATAACTGAAATGATGGTTATAAATTTAATTTGAGAAAGCAAATTAATCAAGCAGTCTGTGAAGTGAATCAAAGATAAATTATTATTTGTTTCAATTGTATGCGCTCATGAATTTATTTAAGGAAGCTCTAAACACTAACAAAAGGGTGCTTTTTGGACTTGGAGAAAAATATATTTACAGGTGAGCATATTGAGACTATTTAATTCATTTTTAACATAGGGTACCTGACAATGGACTATTCGTGAGCAGAAATCACTGTTGTTTACTTACACTGGGAAAATTAATGGAAATAATGAATTCAATTACTTATTCTTGGTCTAATATAATACTAAGAATATTTTAATCTATTGCAAATTGTTTAATTAACTGTAAATAACCATTTTTTTCTATCTTACTTCTTACGTCAGATCACTCTAACTGCAATAAACTAACCCTATAAATAGAACTCTTTTGTGTACAGTGTTTAGAGATTCCTTAATACGGACACAAGGATTCTACGGAAGCCGGTAATAAGAATATATTTTTGGCGTCCGTTAGATAAGTGTTCAGTGCCTGCCAATGCAATATCTGGCCGCCAGATAAAATTTGGGTTAACCATACACGTACGCTTGATTAAGTGCTACACATACATACTTTCGGTTTTATTCCTACACTGTAACGTAAGCAAATTACATGTAGTTAGGTCTGAAATTATCATTAATGTCTGACTAAGAACATGATTCTTATTCTTTGACCAATATTAATAAATAAAAAAACATTGAATTTTCCCTTTGAATTTTACATAACTTGCATTTTTAACTTGACAGAGAGTTATTGTTGGTGTTGTTGTAGTTTTCTTGCTTTAGTGTATCTGCTTGAAGTCAAATCTGGGAATTTCATGCCTTATTACGCAAGGGCCATATCTACACATTATACAAAAAGCTTCTTTTAATAACGTTATGGTACACTTTAAATTTATACTTCATTAGATTATGTGTCTATATTGCAAGAATCATATTTGGTGGTTGCTTGTAAATTATTTGGCGGCTGCCAGTAAATTATTTGGCGGCCGCCTGAAAATCCTATGGCGGCCGCCAGAAAGGCATCTACTCGCCACCAGATAATTATTTGGCGGTCGACAGATAATCATGTGGAGGCCGCCATGCAGATATTTATTTGGCGGCCGGCTGATAAAATATTTTTTTCTACCTGGCACCTACCGACTTTCGTAGGATTCAATTATTGAGAGCATGCTTCCACATTAATGTTGAAAAATGATATTTGAATAAATGATATTTTCATATTCACTTTTGATATACTACATATAGTATTTATGCCGCCCCGAACGAAGTTACTGGACATATTGTTATAGTTTCACCTAAAGTTACAGTTTGTTATAGTTTCACCTAAAATTTTGTCTTGGGGAATTCTCACAGATGGCTAAATTAATCGTAAAGAAGAGAAGCAGTGTTGGTTATCAAAGATATAGCTGAGCAAGCAACCTTTAATACTTCAAAATTTCAGTGGTGCCGTGGAGACATAATAAAAATGAAAAATTTAAATTTCATTCTTTATTGCAAACTGAAATGCCATTTTTTTAAAATATTTATTATCAAATTTACCAAATATCTGATTTAATAATAGATTTTAAAACAGGTTAATCATAATAACCGTATTTATGTTACAAATCATTAGTAAAAGCTGTTTATCCAATATACAGCAATATACAGCTGCATCCAATAAACGACATGTATCTAGGCTATAAAAGAAAAAAGAGAATTTATATTATTTATCAAATATACATATTGTATACAAGCACAGCGTTACAATTGCAGTCATAAATTGCTTCTGATATCCTCTCTGAGAAAAATAAACAAATTTTGCATGCTTTCTGGGTCTTGGGGCAATGCAAAATTGTTTTCTTCCATTATACACACACACAAATCTTTAATTAATGTAGAGCATGGCATTTCTGGCATTGGCTGTAATTCACTTTCACAAATATTTACTTCATTTTCGTTTATTTCAATACCATAATCCACGGTATCAAATGCGCTCGGCATATGATGTAGAAGAAATGGTCTACCACATCTGCTTATTCCTTGTCTGTATTGCCTAATCCTGTGACGGTTCCAGATAGAACTTATGTCGTCTAAAGTGTCCTACAATAAAATAACCCTACATGTACTTTTCTCAACTGGATTTTTTTGCTTATTTTTTAATAAACGAGTCCAATACTGAGAACAAGACTAAAGTCAAAATTTGAAATTTAATTTTTGAGTTTATTGGGGAAAAAAAACAAAAGTATAACTGGTATCATGTGCAGATCGCTACGCGATCATATTGTATCGCTATAAATGCTGTGGATCATCAGAATTTTTTAAGACCAGCTGCAGCTAATCCTATAACGCCTGAAGGGGACTTGGTCACATACCAACTTCAAGTCGTATATTCCAACGGACTCTCAAAAATTTTTGTTATTTCTTATCTATAAAAAATGCACTACAGTGTATTTAGATTCCCATATGGAAATGCAACACGACATACAAGTACGACATCATGTGACTTTCTAGACCTTCGATGTGTCTCGTGCCGTTTGCCATTCGCAAAAGTCACATGACCAACTTCATTTCAAAGAAAATTAAATGCTATTTTGTCAGTGTTGTCATATAAAGAAAGACAGTTGCAAATGTAGGTAGATATATTATCTTGAAACTTTTTATATATTTGTTAATTAACCATTAAAATGTTCAAAATAAACATTTTGAAATGTCTTTTCTCAGTCATGGTCTTGAGACCTAGTTATAAGCTAGCGCACCGCACACAGTTTCAAATACATTCTAATTTTCAATGTAGTGAAATTTTCTGTAGTTTTGAAAGGAAGTGAATGGGCATTTTACCTGTACTAGTTGTAGAAAACAAAAGCGAGATATTTCTTGGTCTAAATATTCTCCGTCATGGAAACCACTTTCAGTAAGCTCTTGAAAAAAATTCATCCAGAACTGAATTCCCTGTCGTCGTATCATTCCCCATAAACTCTCAATTCTTTGGTTATTTATGCTTTTACCGTACAAAAAACTTCTTTCTCCAGCATGTTCATCTTCGTGGTTTCGTCGGAGAAACTTATGAATTGTTTCAATGTGAACGTTCTCGGTTCCCATATCAGCTCTTACACGTCTTTGGCATACCCCATATTTCCTGATACTCTCTATGTAATAGTGAGCAATGATATTTGGATTTTTATTAGACCCACCAGCTTTCAACCAAATAATTTGACGTGAAAATCCATCAATACAACCATGGATTTTTATTCCATACCTTTAAAGTTTATCGTATCCGTCGATATGCCAGACTGAGTTTGGACCTTTAACAGAGTATACCCGTCTTCTGAGTCTTCTCTTTTTTCTGTACTCAACACCTTCTGGATCTATAATATGCAACAACCCGAGGACTGTGTCTTGGTCAACAACAAATCCCCTATCAAGACACTTTAAGTGCAACCAACGATATCCGTGCATTTGGCCATGCATTTCACATTGTTCAAGTATAAATAACGCTATCTGAAGAATATCACTCTTATATTTCCGTCGGTAAAGTCCCAAATTCTTTGTTATTCTTTTGAGTGTACGAATTCCTATGTTATATCCATGTAATTCATCCAAACATTTAATTATTTCACTGTACATGTATTTAAGGCCCAGTTTGAAATACTCTCCAATTAAATATTCCCGGTCCATACCTTCACAACAGATTATTTATATGAAGATGAAGTTGTAAAAAAATAACACTCTATTTAAAGTGTAAAATTTACAGATTAAAGTGTAAATTTTACAGATTAAAGTGTAAAATTTGCACATTAAAGTATAAATTTTACAGATTAAAGTGTACATTTTACAGTTTAAAGTGTAAAATTTACACATTAAAGTGTAAAATTTACACATTAAAGTGTAAATTTTACAGATTAAAGTGTAAAATTTACAGATTAAAGTGTAAATTTTGCAGATTAAAGTGTAAATTTACACATTAAAGTGTACATTTTACAGATTAAAGTGTAAAATTTACAGATTTAAGTGTAAAATTTACAGATTAAAGTGTAAAATTTACACATTAAAGTATAAAATTTACACATTAAAGTGTAAAATTTACAGATTAAAGTGTAAAATTTGCAGATTAAAGTGTAAATTTTACAGATTAAAGTGTAAAATTTACAGATTAAAGTGTAAAATTTACAGATTAAAGTGTAAATTTTACAGATTAAAGTGTAAATTTTACAGATTAAAGTGTGGAAATTAAAAAAAAATAAAGTGTCCAAGTGGCACTAATACGCTTCCGTAGATAACACATAGACAATGCCTTTAACTGTAGGAATTAGTTTCGTATTCTAATTAAAAGCCAAGTCCGTGAACTACGTTACAGTTAAATTACGTTACGACCAATTTACCTTATGCTGTAAAAGAATCTTAACTAGAAGCAAAATTACCATGAATCTTTATTCATTGGACATCATCGCTTATCATACGGGAACTAGTAGAAAGGAAGTTTACAGGCGGGAAGGATTTTGACTAGTGTAGTGGTGTTACCAATCATTTTGAAAATGAAATTTTATTTTTGAATGAATAAATTTATTTCATCGTTAATAATTTGATTGGAATTTTATTTTCAAAATGAAGGATATATGTTATACTTAAATATCATAAATATAAAACATTGATTCGCTCGGTGTTTACATCAGGCATAGGTCTGTATAATAGTGTAACGTAATTCATAGCAGTGTAACGTAATTCACACATTACATAAATGCTGTTTTTATCTTAGATAATGACTATAATGAGTAATGCTGAGCCACAAAAGAAATATCGGTGATGGGAAAAGGTCAAAGAAGGAGATAACTACCTTCAAAAAGAGGTCAAACGTCTGAAAAAAGTATATATATGCCCACTTCAGAATGAATCGAAAAATTACCTACGTCTCAATAAAGAAATAAACAGATCTTTTAAATAGTAAAAGGGTCTAGAATAGGTCCAAAATTTGTTTAAAGAACCGTAGAACTCAATTAAATAATAAATTTCTCCTTCCTTTAAATGTTTATTTCCATATTGACACTTCTAATTTCGTACGTGAATTACATTACATTGTTTGCTTTATAATACAGACTTATTTTAAAATAGAATTTAATACTTAATCCCACCAAACGACATTTGATGCGTGAAATATGACTTTATTTGATGTTTTACAATCATACCAATCTCTCTCTCTCTCTCTCTCTCTCTCTCTCTCTCTCTCTCTCTGTGTGTGTGTGTGTGTGTGTGTGTGTGTGTGTATGTGTTATCATTTGCAAAGATATTGCAATATTTATTTTCATTTTCTGTATTCCAATTTGTAAAAATGCTGTTGTTTAACCAATAAAATCATTAGTTTGCATTTTATGAATGAATGTGATTTACGTTACAAAGAAGACAGTTTATCTCAGAATAAACGTTTGCTTTGAATTCCAAAGTGCAAAAACCTGAGAGTCTCTTTATAAAAGGTATATGAATGCAAATACATGCAAACTTTGTTAATTTAAGTATGCGAGTCTAATCAAAATGAAATGTCTTTCTCTCAAAAGCCATTTTCTTCTTTTTTCGTAGATTAACTACCGCACGTGTATATATGGACTGTTTTTAATACACACATGAACTGTAAATTTTAAATTGCACAATGGTTTTAATTGGATAGTTATTTTTCTCTATCAAATACTACTACTTGAAACACCATTTTGAATGCTACAATAATTTATTTAAAATTTTTAAAAGCATCTTAATAAATAACGTAATTCACTGCTAAAATTACATTAAATTTGTTCCATATGTAAAATATAATATAAGAAGGAATATAATTCCTTCATTCCTTCTTTCAAGAGCTACCGTATGTGTTTTCTGTTCATTCGAATATTGTTCTACCAAAATCAAAACATTTCCTTTGTTTTCCGTGTTGAAAATTGTCAGCCTTCTTTTAAAACTGTTTGGGGCACTTTAACTGACTTCTGATGTGTAACATTTAAATGGATAAGTGAAGTATCAATCAGATTTAAAGATTGAAGTGAGATATAATATGTACAGGTAAAAGATATGTGAGTTATAATCAGGTTTAGAGATTTAAATGAGAGGAAATGGATAGAGAACTCTGAAGGTGAGAATATAGGAGGTAATACAGATAAGAGATTGGGAAATGAGATGTGAGCCTGTACAGAGATGTGAGTTAGAGAAGTGAGATGTGAGTGGTGATCTAAGTCTGTATAGAGATGTGAAGTGAGATATAATTGGTGATATAAGATTGTATAAAGAAGTGAGATGTGAGTGTTGATGTAAGCCTGTACAGCGAAGTGAAATAGAGATGTGAGTGGTGATGCAAGTCTGTACAGAGATGTGAAATAGAGAAGTGAGATGTGAGTGGTGATGTGAACCTGTACAGAGATGTGAGATAGAGAAGTGAGATGTGAGTGGTGATGCAAGTCTGTACAGAGATGTGAGATAGAGAAGTGAGATATGTCAGTGGTAAGCTTTTACAGAGATGTGACATAAAGTATTATAATGGAGTTGTATATAAAACTGATAGAATTATATCAGACTATTGGTGCTTAGTATTTCGGAAAAATCCAACTGCTTAAATGTTTCTGGGAAATTAAGGCTGTTTTTATAGCCTTTTAGCTCTTCTGAGCCAAGGGCTCAAAAAGCTAATACTATGGCCATTTGTGGGATGTGTGTCAACTTTTTGGAATAAGGGCTATATCTCAAGAATCCCTCGGCGAATTTTGTCAATTTTGTCACAGAGTATCCTAGTTTAAGGGCTCTCATTTGGGATGTGACTCTTAAACAAGGGGAGATAATTAGGGATAATTATGGAAATAAAAACAAAAGTAGTGTTTGCTAAAGAATCTTAAGAAGCACTGTGCAGATTTTCACCATAAAGAGAGGATATGTTGTTGCATCTTAGGACCTCATGTCATGTTGACTCAAACCTTTGAAGCCTATGATAATCAAAACTTGTCAGTTTGTGCATCATGGGGCCTTGTGTGTCAGCCAAAAAGTAGGTCACCATGACCAACTTTCTGAATTTTATGGCTAATAATTTTCAAAACATTTAAGGTATTATTTTGGATACTGAGAGGTTTAGAATCACCAAGTTGTTGCATCTTAGGGGCTTGAAAGATTATTTATCAAAATGTAGGTCACAGTGACGTACTTTTTGAATTTTGCAGGTATTCATTATCAATTGTTTTAGAGGTATAATTTGGACACTATGAAGCCTAAGATCATCAAACCTTGTCAGATGATACACCCTAAGGCCCTGGAGTAATTCAAAGTGTAGGTCACAGTGACCTACGTCTGAAATTTCATGTCTTTTATTTACATATTTCAGATACTAATTGGCTTAGAATAATCAAACTTTCTAGGTTGATGTATCTCGAGTCCCTGGAGTGTGTATACCAAAAGGAAGGTCAGAGTGACTTAATTTTGGAATTTCATGGCTATATTTAAAAAAAAAATCGGATTCTAATTGGTTCAGAATCATCAAACTTCTTCATTAAAATCATCAAAATTCCGGTCCCCGGAATGTGTCGTCACATTGACCTACTTTTGGAATTTTAAGGCAAAACATAATTTTTTTCAAATATGAGACTTAGAATCATCATACTTAGTCAGTTGATGCGTTTTGAGTCCTCAGAGTGTGTCAACCAAAAAGTAGGTCACAGTGACCTAATTTTGGAATTTCATAGCTATATTTAAATCTCTCAGGTGTAAATTGGCATTGAATCATCAAACTTTGACCAGTTGATGCATCTTGGGTCCTCTGAATGTGTCAACTAGAAAGTAAATCACAATGAACTACTTTCGGAATTTTAACGTAATACCTAAATAGATAATTAGAGGGTTAGAATTATTAAATTTAGTCAGTTGATGCATCTTGGGATCTCAGAGTATGTTAACCAAAAAGTAGGTCACTGTGACCTAATTTTGGAACTTCACAGCTATATCTAAATATTTCAGATAACAAAGAGTTTAGAATAAAACTTTTTTGCATTAAATCATCTTTGGTCCTTCGAGTATTTAAACCCAAAAATAGGACACCGTAAACTCCTTTTTGGAATTATGAAATCAGACTAAAAAGCACTAATTGTAGTAGTAATGGAAAAATTAAATAGTTAGCATAGAAACTTAAAAAAATTCTAGCCGATATAGCATAACAAAAATTAAAACAAAAGTAATTTAAGTTCCTCACCAACACAAATCCTGCCTAGTGATTGAGTCAGTCCCTACCAACATTGGCAAGATCTGTGTTGTTATATTTAGTGGGGTAGAAAAAAAAACAAGATATCAAATAGCAAAAATAAATTATTTATGGCCCCTTGGAGTCCTCAGTTTAGTTAGTTCTAAACGGTCTGATGAGAGGATGCCTCTTATATACGTGCAAAATTGTTTTATTTTATTTAGATGTTTAATCATTTTATAAGTAATATTAAAATTTAGTAAACATGGTAAATGCTCATCACAACAACAGTCTAAATCCATGATGGCAAATTTGATTATTTTTCCACTTTGCTCCTGTTCCCTATGTACAATAATATATCCTCATATTATAAGCAAGTTTTGTCTCCCACCCCACAACACCGCCATAAAAAAATTCTCCGGGCGACTTTCCTCTGCAGAGTGTAACCGTGATTTCTGTCGCTAGTGCTCAGGGTCGCTCTTAATAGAATATTTTGGGAAAAGAGCGACTCAAATCACTGGCCTCTGCGCATGCCTGGGGATTTTAGTCGCTTCAAATCAAAGCGGTGCTCTACTGGTTTTAAATCCACGGTAATAGTATCCGAAGTCTTAGCTTTCAGTGTTTTATTTATTTATTTTAATCCTAAAAGTATGCAAAACAATTATATATTTTATTTAAAACTTAATATTGAATTTTCTTCGTATAGGATTATTAAATTATGTTTTAGATTTCTAAAATCTATCTATTTTCCAAAAGGAAATAAACGACTTCAAATTTAATTAGAAATTTTTGTAAATTGAATATATATTTAAAAAGAAAAGAAGGGGGAAAAACATGCTACGGTTAACAATCTCTCAGTCATTTGTTTCAACAGGTGTGAATCATGCCCAGGGTGTTATCTTAGACAGGTGTCAACAATTACCTGTATGTTAATAACTCACAAACACAGCTCCCCGTGGTCAATTTTTACCAAAGGTGTGAAGTGTGTTTTTATAACCACTTCATTATGTACACTTGTATCTTGTCTTCAATGAACCATAAATACCTGTATATCACCAGAATATAAAGTGTTAATTCTTATCTCATTTCGACCTATTTTTTATTTAACAGATAAATTAAATAACGGGAAAATAATTCTGAACAAATAAATAATGACGACATAATAATTTTAAATACGTTTAGGGTGGTTGGCCACTTGTCCGGCGAACTGATAAGAAAAAGTGAAAAAAAAATGGATGTGGTTTTAATTTTATGTAGCTGATATAAATTTTGAATTTAATAAATCTGAATATGAAGAATTGAAGAAATATTATCTTGAACAAATCAAGAGCGTCGGTGATTCCAGTCGCTCTTCAAAATTACGGTTTCATTTTCAATTGTTTTAGACGAACCGACTAGTATGCCTTCTGTTACAACATTAAATAGTAAAACGGGATGCAGTTCTGATTCAAAGTAGATTATCTGAGTGTAGTTCAATATTTCTAGGGAAAAAATCGGAAAACGCTATTTTAAATTTATTTAAGTTATTCGGTCGCTCCTCAAAAAGGGGTTTCATAACCTACCAGAATTATATTTCCATCTCTAACAACTTAAAAAATTGGATGCAGTTATGACAAAGAGTAGATGATAAAAGGTTAGTTTAATAATTCTAGAGAAAAAATTGGAATAATAATTATTATGAATAAATTATGAGCATCGGTGATTTCTGTCGCTCGTCAGAAATCCATCAGAAGCTATAGTTCACGGTCTGTACCAACTTAAGGAAATTAAAATGGATGTAGGTTTAGCTTCAAAAAGAAAATCGAAGTGTAGTTTAATAATTCTAGATAGAGATATTAGGGAAAATAATTATTTTGAATTAGTTATGAGCATCAGTGATTTGAGTCGCTCTTCAAAATGGCGATTTCAGAATTTATCAAGACTGACTTATTTAACGTCTGTAAAACCAGTAAAAAGTGAAATTTGATGCCGGTTTCATTTGAAAATAGATAATCTAAGTGTAGTTTAATTATTCTACATGAAAATATTATGGAAAATAATTATTTTGAATTAGTTATGAGCACCAGTGATTTGAGTCGCTCTTCAAAATGGCGATTTCAGAATTTATAAAGACTGACTTATTTAACGTCTGTAAAACCAGTAAAAGGTACAATTTGATGCCGGTTTCAATTGAAATAGATAATCTAAGTGTAGTTAAATAATTCTACATGAAAATATTCGGGAAAATAATTATTTTGAATTAGTTATGAGAATCAGTGATTTGAGTCGCTCTTCAAAATGGCGATTTCAGAATTTATCAGAACTAACATATTTATCGCCTGTAAAACTAGTAAAAAGTACAATTTGATGCCGGTTTCACTTGAAATAGATAATCTAAGTGTAGTTTAATAATTCTACATGAAAATATTCGGGAAAACAATTATTTTGAACTAGTTATGAGCATCAGTGATTTGAGTCGCTCTTCAAAATGGCGATTTCAGAATTTATCAAGACTGACTTATTTAACGTCTGTAAAACCAGTAAAAGGTACAATTTGATGCCGGTTTCAATTGAAATAGATAATCTTAGTGTAGTTTAAAGAAAAGAGAGAGTTTGATTTTTGGAATGTTATATATAATATCAGAGAAAGAGGAGTAAACGCTTCCCGATCGATTCACATGCGAAAACATCTCCGGCTGACGTGACGTTAAAATGACGCAGCGATGCTGCTCCAGGTTGATAGACCTATGCATGTATATAATTTCACAGGAATTTATCTATTTATCCTATAAATTAGAAATTTTGCACAATTGTATCATTTGTTCTATATAAAATGTTGACGAATTTTCATGAAATTATCTCTGTTCTTTATGAAGTAAAGGGAAATGTCTCAATAATTTCCGAACAGCCCTCGTATATGATAAGAAGTATTTACCAACATAAGAACATCATAAACAACATTATAAAAAATGTGAAGAAAATGGGTTCAGATGACATAATTTTAATTTTAACAGCTTCAAATATATCTATTAATAAATGCTGTAAATCACTTTTATTCACGATAACTTTATTTCCGTAATTACGCAAGACGGATTTCATTTTCACGTGTACCGTTTAGCGGGAATTTTTAGCAGGGCAGGCTTCAAATGGGGGGCAACTTCCCCCAAAAAATCTGACAAGCAAAAAAATGATAATAATAATAATGGAAAAAAACCCTCAACTAAGCAAAAGTTGGGGGGGGGGGCGACTTCCCAAAAAAAAATCTGACAAGCGAAAAAAAAAAGGCTAATTTACTGTCATAATCCTAGAAATTTGCCGGTGCTCGACTTACAACATCAAAAAGTGGGAGGGGGGGGGGGGGCAACCAGCATCCAAAGGAAAATTTACTACAGCAAAATACTATACTCAGAAAAAAATGGAGGGGGGGGGGGGGGCTACCCGCGTTCTACGGGCCTGCCGGGTGCCAACTTTGGCTTAGTTTAGCGGTTCTGAAGTAGCCAGCTAAAATTTTAATTTGCACCCTTGCGTATAAGTATACAGAATACAAGAAAAATATAAACTTTGGTCAGCCTGTTGTTAATATATCTTCCATCTGGTGTTGGTTTTTCCTCAATCTCTGGTCTAAATCCGTATTCAGAAGTATATTATTATATATATTATACTAAAAATTCTAGAAAAAAACTTCCTCTCTTTTACAAAGTCATAGTACTCAGTGTCTGTCAAAATAAAGTTCTGCCAAAATTACTGGCACACTTTTGAGCAAGCAAAAGGCCAAATTTTACACCCGCCAAGAAAACCCGACATACGGTATTTTCAGTAGTATAGATAACATACAACAATAACCAGAATTCATCAAAAATGTTGTCTTGCTTATAAATATCAAATACCCACCTGGAGAAAACAAGGTGTCGCAAAAGTTTGGTGATCTACAGTATATATAAATTGTCAGTATCAGAGAACTCATTTATGATGGAGGGATTGAAGAAAAGATGCATGATTGGAAAAAAAACATAATTAAGAGTTCTTGCAATTTTTATCATTTTCTTAAAACAAAAAAAAAGACCAAAAAAAAAGACAAATTATAAGAATATTTTCTTTTTTAATATTTTTGTTAAAGTATATTCTTTTTGTTATTATAATACTTCTACAAAACATAGATTTCTATCATGCAATTTAAAATTTTGAAAGTTTTTGCAAAAACCTGTGACGTCACAAAAGGATGGAAATACCCTAACGCCTAGCTGCAAAACACGTCATACTACCAATAGTCCTCTGCGTCTCCGCACAAATAAGGCATTCCAAAAAGTGGATAAAATTGACACTGATTGGTTGTAACAAATTTAGACATCCAATCAAATACTTCCATACAAGGAACTGAAACGTACAAAAGTGCGTAACGGCCATATAACAATCCATGGACAATCTGTGAGCTACTTTCGATTGTCTGAATTTATCACTACAAATCACCGGGGTTGCAACAGAATTATTTGAAGGTCTTCAGTCATACAATAACTTGTTGTTAATTTTATAATTTGTAGAATGTAAAGAACATCAATCACTCAATCTTTAAGAGAAGGGTTAGTCATTTTTGCTGTTTTTAGATTCAAGTGTAACATAATACGAAAATTCACCTTGTTCCATGACAAAACCACACTCTTCTTCGGAAAGCATACTTCTGATTGTATCTCGCCTCAACTCCACGGAAAGATCATCTTTGTTGAGACGGATCTTCACTTTTTTCAAGTTTTTGCTAGACACAAGAAAATTTTTAAATCCAATGATTGACATTTTTGGACAAGCATACAAAGAGAGAAACTCCAAATTCCCTTCGACAAGACAAGCCAAAGAAGCATTCGTCAAATTCTTGATACCTTCCAAGTCCAATTCCTTCAGCAACGTAAGGTGTCTAGCCAAAACGATGATGCTCGTATCCGATAACTTATGATTGTATGCGAGATTCAGATTTCTTATTTCTGGACAATATTTGCAAATCTTTAAAATATCAGAATCACAAACCCTCCTACAAGCGGACAGATCCAGTTTTTGTATCCAGGAATGGTCGAATGGAACTTGCAATGGATTAATTGGTTTAAAGACTTTTGACAAGTCCGAGTCTTCCATGATGGTTGTCTGCGAATTCTTCTGATTCCCTAAATTTCCATTCTTTTGACTTTTTTGCTTGATAATTTCATTTGTTAACCCATACATTACTTTGATTTCGTTTTGTCCTTGAATGACTCTAGGACAACATTTTGATTCGCTGTATGTTTCTCCGGATCTAAAGACTTCATAACAATCGCATTCAGTGTTGCCTGCAGCCATATTTTGATGCAGAGAGGCTATTGGAATTTCCGGAAAACGTTCATTATTACAAAGAACAATCTGTTCAACAAATGGACAACTGTACATCTGAAATTCCTGAAGTCTTGGACAATTCATTACCAGACAACTTAACCCAAATCCTGTGATATGACGACAGTGACAAAGATTGACAAAGCTAAGCCCATTGCAATGCCGAGACAGTTCCATAATTCCATAGTCTGTGATCCCTAAACATCCCTCAAAATCCACCTCCTTCAGTTGAACACAACCGCGTGCAAGAGCAAGAATTCCTTCGTCAGTAACTGCCGATTCATCTGAGTAACATATGCGTAGTTCTTGGAGGTTTCTACAAATGGACAAATATTCCAGTGCTTTGTTGTTTACAAATGTATTTTCCCAATGGTCCAAGCAGAAGCGGAGATCCCTATCACCAAATCCTCGCTCAGCTGCAGCAAACGTGTTGAGAAGAGGACAATTTTTGCCAATGTACTCATACATCTCCTCTGTAATGTTCGTACAGTCCAACAGAGTAAGCTTTCTTAACTTCTTACTTGAACATGCAGCAACAAACAAGTTTTTCATTTCATTTGGATCCCTTTCAAACCTATCTAAAGATAATTCTTCAAGCATCGGCAATGACGATGTGAGATCTAATTCGTCTGTTTCGTGTGTATTACAAGCACTTAATTTCAAACCTCGTAAGTTTTGACATGTCTCAAATATTGTCTTAATTGTGCGCCCACTTGTTCTCCGTAAAGAAACATTTAAGCTTTCTATCTCAGGATGTTCACTTACCAAATCCTGCAATTCAACATTTCTGTTTTGTCTATTCCAGACAATATTGGAATCTTCGTACCTTGGAAAGTCATCCGTATTCTGACATTCGACGAGTGTTAGTTTTTCCAGCTTCGGAAGTGGTCGTATTGGAGGCAAATAAGCACAGAGTTCTGAGTAAAGGCTCCAATCCCATACAATAGTTGTTACATGAGGATATTTTTCAAGAAGTTTACGGAAACATGTAGGAGATACATTTGTATCAACAGTATAAATTGCTTTCAAATTCGGACAGAAAATGTCTTCTCTCAGAAATAAGAGAGGTCCGTTATATTCTTCAAACATACCCATAAGCATCGACTTAAATGGTGTTGGCTCACAAAATCTTTTCAGATAAAGTTTTTCAATGTTGGAGGCAAGATAGTCATCAGGTTCCTCTCCATTTATTTCTGAGTACTTCAAAGTATCGATGTTTCTTGCTATCACGCGGACACGTTGTATATATCCTTGTTCGTCGTCGGCCTCTTTTACCCATTTCAGAAGTCCGCGTGTATTCCAAAAACATTTTCGGTCTCCTAAATCCCGCCAGTGAGTACAAACAGCTTTAACGTTCTTTACAATGTCATAAAATGACATAAAGGAAAATATTATCACAAGAAGTTCATCGGGTAAGTCAGATATCCCAACAGGCATATTAACTGAAATGAGAACGTTGATAATTTTTAAAAGGTTAATTTGTATCTTTTCATGATTATTGATAACCTTTGAGTTATCAATAATCGCAGAGAATGTGGTAAGTATTCAAAACTCAATTTACACAAGATTTGTTTGTGAAACACTGATACCCCCATTTGGCAGTTCATGGCAAAAATTAAAGTTCCCAAATGCAGGTCAAACTCCAAGGTCAAAGTCAAGATATTAAAAATAATGGTACCCCTAGATAGGTACTGTCACAAGCAAAACACGTGAAATAAGAAAGCCCTAGCACCAACCGTTCAAAAATTATGGCCAAGGTTAAAGTTTTTCAAGAGTAGGTCAAACTTCTATGTGAAGATCAAATGGGTCAAAATTAATTGTGCCCAAGGGAAGGTCTTGTCACAAAGATTACAAGCGTGAAATCTTAAAGCCTTAGCACCGACTTTTCAAAAGGTATGACCAAGGTTAGAGTTTTTCTAAAATTTGTCAAACTCCAAAGTCAAGGTGAAAGTTCAAAATTGTTGGTGCCCATTGGTACCCAAGGGAAGGCTTGTCACAAGGAAAATACATGTGATATAAGAAAACCCTAGCATTTACCATTCAAAAGTTATGACCAAGGTTGAAGTTTTTCAAAAGTAGGGCCAAACTGCAAGATCAAGACGAAAGAGTCAAAATTGTTGGAATCACAGAGATGGCATTGTCAAAAGGGACACACCTGTGAAATATTAAAGCCCTAGTACCAACTGATTAAAAGTCATGGCAAAGATTAAAGTTTTTTTTTAAGTAGGTCAAACTCACAGGTTAAGGTCAAAATGTCATCAAAATATTTGCCCCCCCCCCCCCCTCAAAAAAAAGATCTTGTCACAAGAAATACATCTGTGAAATATAACAACACTAGCATTATCTGTTCAAAAGTTATGTCCAAGGTTAAAGTTTTTTTTAAAAGTAGGTCAAGCTTCAAGGTCAAGGTCCAAATTTCAAATAAAAAATATTTGTGCCTGAAAAAGGTCTTGTCACAAGGAATACACTAGTAAAATATGAAAGCCTTTCTTCAGAAGTTATATCCAAGGTTAAAGTTTAGTAAATTTTTTTAAAACGTGGACTAAACAAGCACTGCAAGGTCAAGGTCAAGAGGTCAAATATACTGGTACTTAATGAAAGGTCTTGTCTCAATGAATATACCAGTGAAATATGAAAGCCATAGCTCCAACTATAAAAAGTTATGGGCAAGATTAAAGTTTTAATAAATTCGAAGAGAGGATATTGATGATGCATGTGTACATATAACACATAAGTGATTTTGTCATCATTTGTGAAACATAATTCAGTTACACCCCAGTGAGCAAAAATGCATAAAAAATATCAGAGTATGTCTTATAAATCCAGTATAAAATGTTTATGCATCTTTTACTGTGCTCCAAATATTTTATTGTTACTATCACAATATAAATAATTTATGCTTCTGATCGTCAGATAGTTGGGGGTAGTGGTTTTAAATCTATTTAGACAAAATAAAGAATAGAAATAAATAAAATAAAGTACACTACATATAAATTACTCTTTTTTTTTTACTTTTTTTTTATCTGCCACCATTTCTTCATTGCGACTGTAAGTATGCAGTTTTGTTTTATCTAAGAATTCAGCACCATGAAATCTCATAGAGAGAGAAAGAGAGAGAGAGATTCCTTAAAATGTTTTTAAAACTCAAAACAATAAACCAAGAATATATTCTTTGAAACGTATGGGCGTAAGTTGTTTATAGCTGGTTATTTTATACCCAATGAAGTAGATTTTTTTTTTATAATACATGAAATAATAATATTTTTTAAATCTATTGTCAGCTTATTCTGGTATAGTACAATAATAATAAATAATTAATTATTAGTATCATGATATGTAAAAAGGACTTATCGGGGGGGGGGGGGGGGGGGGGGGGGGGGGTTAGATCCAAGACTTCCAGTTGAGGTTGAAAAAAGGGGGGGGGGGGTCACAAACTAATGACAGCAAAACTTGCAATTAATGTAATTATTTAAAGTTTAATCCCATAAGTTGTCTTGAATTTAAATTTCTTTATTGTTTATTAATTGAAATCAATCTAGAAATTGAAAATTGCTTTATACTTTCCTACTCCTCTCATTTTTTTTCTCAGTGAGAAGGGGAGGGGTGCCTGGTGCGGCGCCACCACTGTGTACAAAAACTATTTCATAAAGAAAACTGAAAAGAAAATATAGGGACAGCTCTTATTGTTTCTGAGGGTGTTACCTTTTTAAGCAAGATTTTGTTGAATAAAATCAATCTTGCGCTGATTGCAGGACAATAAGACAAGGATAAATGAACACCCGTACATGTCTTTCACTTATGACTGTGACCCACATCATGGCCGTAGGAACCGGAAGGGGCTGATAATTTTGCCGATATATAGATTACTATCATAAACATAGATACTATATGCTTGTGCCCCTCAATAAAAACGTCTGATGACCCTTTTTTTTTTTTTTTTTTGCTTGTCAGGAAATTTTGGGTAGTGCCTCCTCAACTGTCAACTGAAAATGTATGGCTGAGCCCCCCCCCCCCCCCCCAATGAATTTGCTTCCTACGGGCCTGCACATATCAGCAATATAAATGCAGCTCTACTCTTTTTATAAACCATAAAAACCATTATGTGCAATGAAATCGAAAGTAGGAATTTTACACTATAGTTACGTATGCTAAAAACGAATAATTATTTTGTACATTTACATGAAAAATAATCATATAATTTTCGCAGATTTCTATCTTTACAAATTCCTTGCAATTAAGATATTTGGGAGAAAAATATTCGAATATTTTGCAAGAGAAGGGGGGGGGGGGGTTCTAGCAAATATCGATAAATATAAAATAATGAACAGGGCTGATTTATTTTCTGCTTTAGCCTTAAATTAGTGATTTTTAACAGGTTTATCTTTCTTAAGAATATTTTTTTGGAAATGTATTTCATATTATTCCAAAGAAACTCACATTTAGGGCGACAATGTTTTGATGAGTTTTGTTTGCTTAATAAACCATTCTGATAAGTTGCGACACCCCTTTTCAATTAATCTATGTCTCTGTTTCGAAAACGACGTTCAAAATACTGTTACAAATGAATATAAAGGGATTAGAAACAAGTCTTTCCAACTTTTTACTTCCTCCCTTTTTCCAAATCATTTAGAACTTTTATATGTTAAAATACTCGCAAGTTAAGGATCTAAGAATTTCGCATTAAAAGTCTATTTCCATTTAAACAATTTTTTTTTGCAATTACTTCTATCCATTTATTGAATTACATTGTAGTTCTTCAGTTTAGAAACATTCGTTTTAAGATCATTTCAGGTATCTCGTTTTTTTTTTTTCGGACTGCCCTCTTCCCCACTTTGAAAAACAAACTTCGTGCCTGGACGCGCATTCCAAAGATCAGCTAATATTTGCAGGCGTGTAGGAAAAAGTCCGGAAAACTAAGTTGGACAGGCTATCGTCATTTGAAGCAAGTCGTATGTTTTTTTTAATGATGTTCAATACTCAATACTTACATGTAATTAGGAGCGATGCATCGCACAAAAATGTGTTCAAGGGATAGAAATACAATGTTCCTTCTTAAAAATTATATTAGCATAGGGACCAGGTAGAGTGAAAACTTTCCGAGACAGTAACACAGATTATTTTTACTGTACATGTATCTATAAATTTCAATCAGTTAAACACGCAGTTGCCATCAAGACTGCGATGTGAAATCAATTTCCAACTGTCCTTAATTGTCTTAAATTAATTATGAAGTTTATTAGTAAGATAATAAATATCTATCCCAATTAATACTAGTTTTAATTCAAAGTCACATATGTAAAATCGCTCAAGGTAATTTTTCCGCCCTACGACGTTACGTTTCTAAAAATGACGTTCTACTAGCATTTTTCTTTTAAAACACCGTCATACTTCAAACTCTCTTTTTCAAAAAATATAATCGATATCGAAAAAAGAAAAACGGCAAAGAAAAGCTAAAAGTCTACACTATCAATTGACAAAACCCCGTTACTTTTTGAGACAGGGCCATTTTTGATGGTTCGTGGCTCTTGCTCTTTCAACATTCAGTTTTGTGTACAAAAAAATGTTCTTTCGATATAAATTACGTTAAAAAATTTGACTGTCAACGGGCATTTTAATCAAACTTTGTATGACAAATCGATTGCACCAAACGCACCCTTTCAAAAACGCACCTCATTACTTTATATCCTATCTTCACATTAGATGAACGATCCCTTATTGTAGCCCTACAATCCCCATGGGCCATAATTTGAAAAGAATTGAATCTGCATTGTCTGAGAATGCTCTCATATTGTTACCACTTATCATGGCCCTGCTTTTCAGTTTGAGAGAAGATTTTTCTGACATATTCCTGAATAAAGCTTTTATTCTTCAAGAATATTGCCACTCCAACTCTACCCTGGAGATATATTCAAACTGCCCTACTTGAGGATGCTTGCATATTATTTAATATCACTTATAGTCCTGATGTTAATAATGTCTCGGTTTAAAAGATGTGTGAAAGTTGGTCAATATATGGGGTCTCACTTGCTCAGTGGTTAGAGCCACGGTACATGTATGCCAAAGACCCTGGGTTGAGTCCCTCTTGAAACTTGATTTTTCACCACCTGTTACATTTGGCACCCAATATGATAAGAATATTTAAAAAAAAAAATCCTGAATTTTCCTGTATATTCCTCTATGAGATCTTTCATATGCACCTACCATCCTGGGCATGATCTGAACAGAGTTGAATCCATACTACTGGTAGTGGTACCTGATGATGTTTGCAAATCAGTATGACTAACTGTGGCTCTGCTATTTCTTGATATATTTTTTTCTTAAATATGTAACAGGAAAGGAGAAAAATCTGACAGACCAGACAGGGATTCAAACCCGGGCCCCCTGAATCTCCAGTCAGAAGTTTTACCAACTGAGCTATCGAACCCACCTGACCTCCACAAATATTTCTACTATTAAATTAAAATAAAAATATTCTTTTGGATGTTTTCAACAGTTTAAATTTTTTCAAGGTAAGGGGCTGACATAGGGCTGGTGATTCATAACCAGTTTCTTTTGTGCTAAGCAGATGAAGATCATAGACTTAGAGACTCTCTATGGAAGGGACATAGATCATCAGAGGTCTATTACTTCCAACTTTCAGTATACCGGTATTCATTTTCAGCTGGGTGAACTGAGACAAATAAGACATAAGAAGCTTTAATTAATTAAGGTGTTCAATTCCTAATTGGACAAAATTCTCTATCTTTAAATATCAATCTGATATAAAATACTCTTGCATTCATCTAAAGTAGGGATTGATATGAGGAGAGAATTTTCAAAAATGTTACTACCTCATAAAGATAATCTCACTTTAATCAATATACCCCTGTAATCTTAAATACAGGTACTAAGAATACAAACAAATGTTGTAGTGAAAAAAAAGTAATTTAATTATTAAATTAGGAATAACACTACAGTTAAACTACTGGATAATGACTCCCATCATCAGTTTGATTAAGTGCATCAGATTTAACAATTTATGGGAGAAGAGACTGCATCGAACCATTTAATTATTAACATTTTACATTTTCAGGGAAAATTTATTTATTGTATCTGTATTCTTTTTGTGCCCTTTCTTTTACTTTTTTTCCCTGCTTTTGATTTCTACTTTTAAGACATTGGTTGTAATAAATTATCATCTTAAGCACCATGTTTCTAACAGAAATTTTACAATCAAAATGTCGCTTTGTTAAATTAAGCTGTTTTAAATAAACAATATTGGTCTGGATATCAAATGTTCATCAAATCCATTATTCATAGTATGTAGTCTTGACATATAACTTCAGAATGAAAAGGAGGTCATCCATGAATCACAATAAAATGATGTAATCTATTTTGCTTTAAGTGTAGCATAAAATAGCTACAAAGCGCTCGAGTTGTCTGAGAAGGTGGAAAATTGTCCAAACAGTGGCCAAGTTCTTTGAATCAAAGGTGATTGTCAATGTGAATTGTTCTACAGGAGAGCTGTCTTAGGGGTGACTTGTCCAGCATTGTAGTGCATGTGCAAGCTGATTTTACAACATATTATCTGGTTATATATTTACTTAGCTTATATATTCAGTGTGGACCCTGAGGTTCATAAACTTCAGACTGAAGTTTAATAATTGACTGTAAAGAAGGTTAAACTCCCCATCCCCACCCTAACAATAATTCACTGACATTGTATCTACTTATTTAGTTTAATAAATGTCTCCAATGCCTATATCATAACTGAACAAAGCCAGATATCTATAGACATGATGACCATACTTAGAAATGTAAAATGAATTCAGTCAAAACACATATTATCAACTTACATACATAACTTTGATGGATAGTTATTATTATACTTGTACAAAGTGGTCATCTAATGATTCATCATCAGTTATCATACATGTAGATACTGAGTTGGGATATATTAATGAAAATTAGTCGAAGGGAATCCTTCTATAATCTATAACCACAAAATATGATGAAAAACTGCTTTAAATTCATAATTAATTGCAGAGAATTTTAATTTAATAAACACTTAAGCACCTATTTAGAAAAAATCACCAGTAGTCCTAAATTATATGAAAAAAGTCAGTGCTTTTTAGTGTTATAAACACAATAGAGGAAATTCGCGTCACAACTTTGTTTCGAATTAGCATTAGACTTGTGTGATCAAGATTTAAATTTATTCGTGCTTACAATGAACTTATCGCTAATAAAATAAGATAATTATTCTTATTTTATCTTTTAAAACACTGTCTTACTTACAATAAATCGACTTTACAAATCATAATACATGCCGATTCGTATGCGGTTGCCTATTGCAGGGTGCGTCGATTTACCCAAATGGACCCAAATGGAACCCAAATGGAACCAAATGGACCCAAATGGAACCCAAATGGAAACCCAAATGGACCCAAATGGAATATTAAACATATATTATCGTATTCTCAAGTTGTTACTCATTTAAAATGTTGAAAATAATGAACTTGCAAATGGAGAATATTTAATTATTCATTTCTAATATTGTATTTTAAAATACAAATTGATTTTTTTTTTCATTTTGTAATAACTATTGCATATCATTGAATATAAAATTGAAGTATTTCATTTTAAAATTTATATAGTTTTCATGGCCGTAGGAACCGGGGGGGGGGGGGGGGGGGGTGTAGCACGGGGCCTGTGCCCCCCCCCCCCCCATAATTTTGCCGATATATATATATATATAATACTAAAGAAAATTCATTCGTATTTAAAATACAATATTAGAAATGAATAATTCATTAATATTCTCCATTTGTAAGTTCATTATTTTCATCACTTTAAATAAGTATTGTAACAACTTGATAATACGATAATATATATATTTAATATTGCATTCGATTTCCATTTGGGTCCATTTGATTTCCATTTGGGTCCATTTTGATTTCCATTTGGGTCCATTTGGGTCCATTTGTGTTCCATTTGGGTAAATCGACGTGCCGCCTATTGCCTAATAAAAGTTGGATGCCGATCTCGACGATTCAAAACATAATTCCTCGTACGATTCTGTTGTTGCCTTTTTTCAATAAGAGGTTATAAACTGTCTAAATATTTAATTTAATTAGTCAAATTGTCCAACTTCTCACGTAAGAGATGAAGATAAACGAAGCCCACATGCCGATCGCGATGTCAATTAAGAAATGACCATACACTTATTTTCAGAATTTTTGAAGTAAATATTGAATAAAACAGAATTGTTCAAGAGTGTTATAACTTTTTTTGCTTCAAAATGTTTCATTTTAAACACCAATAACATCTATATTACGTGGTTATAGCGAGCGCAGCGAGCGGCGCAAAGCGCCGCTCGTCACTGCGAGCTCTAACGACAACGCCTGGGCGAAGAGAAAATTCGGACTACTGCACATTCATTCAATAGAATTTTTTTCCGCAGTAATTCTGACCCACAATGCATCGCTTCTTGTTCTCGCTGCTAACTTCGTTCACGCGGTGACAACAACTAAAATTTCACAAAAAATAAACTCACCTTAATTAATGGCTATTGCATGCAGATAGTAGATTAAACGATTTACAGTCACTTCGTACACAAACCGAGTCGTACACAAACCAACTCGTATACAAAAAGTCAACTCGTACACAAAAAAAAAGTCAACTCGTATACAAACCAGAAGTCAACTCGTACACAACTCATACATACGTTTTCCTATGTGATTTAAGGTAATATTTGCCATAGTTTCCAAAAAAATTGAGAAGTCAACTCGTACACAAATGTGTTTTCTGTACATTTTTAACTAGTACATGTGTATATATATATTTATAGATCTTAATCTTAATTGGCTATACACATCAAAGACACATTGCTTAACTATAACATATTCTCTAATTGTATCAACATTTTGGCACATGAGTTAACTAAATCAAGATTGTCAAATTCATTCTTAATTCTTAAATTAATTCTTAAATAAACGGAATTATCTTAAATAATTCTTATATTGTAAATTTGTTAAATATGTAGTTGAAAAACTTAATTCAAATGGATTTCTAATTGTCAACAGAATTGATATACGTAGTTTTTATATTTCTAAAAAGTTTTCTGTTATGCAAGTAATGCATGTTGATGTAGAATATAATATTTTATAGCATCCTAATTTATTATGTTAAATAGATATATAGTGTAGATAGTAAATTCGATCTAAATACATGGTAAGAATTTAATGGTATACTGTATAACACATTTTTCTTGCACTTATCTAAACTTATTTAAACGAAAAAAGTTTTAAAAACTTACCGTCTTGCTGCAGGAAAGACAACTCTCTCGAACCATGGTGAAGTATAAGGAATGAAGAAACTTGGAGACGTTTTCGATACATATAGTATCTCATAATTAAAGGATACCGAATTATGAGCATCTCGTAATTAGCGTTTTCCGCAGATCCAAGAAACCACCGCGCGGGTGTTGGTTTAACAATACTTCTTTGATGTCTTTGATGTTCCTATCCTATCAGGGAAGTTGAATTATTTAAATATTTAGGGAAAAAAACTTAAAAAACTTAAAGAAAAGTAACACTTCGTGTTATCAAACATTATTTGTATAAAATTAAATCATAACGATTGTATATAAATGTTGTGTACGAGTTGACTTCTGGTTTTTGTGTACGAGTTGACTTTTTGTATACGAGTTGGTTTGTGTACGACTCGGTTTGTGTACGAAGTGACTGGACACCGATTAAACGTTCTTTGTTAAAATATTTGCACTTTTTTTGTTTATGGAAATGCAGCTAACGTACGACGTCATGTGACGTCACAGTCTAAGACGTTCCAAATGTCTCGTGCGGTTTGAAGAGGCGGGTCTTAAAATGAAGTGAACAATGCGCTCGCCCCAACGGTCGCACCGTCAACATATTAACTATCTTTGGGTATAATTATACGAGTAGCGAATTGCAAGGCTACCGCTTGGGATTTCTATTTTTAGAGCGACTCTGAGCACTAGCGACAGTTTTCACTGGTACACCGCCAAGTGTCATGTGTAGTTTTGGTCTTTGTTTCGGCGATTATAGGGTTGGATGTTTTCGTAATCGTTAAAGTGATAAAGACTAAGTGTTGGTCGACAATCAACCACAAGGAATCACTATGAAGTTCATCAAAAGATACTCATTTTACAGTTGATGTAATGAAAATGAAAGTAGGATTTTTCGATGTGGCATTCCTTGCGCAGATTTTTTCTTGTGTGTGTTTTCATGCTGACGATAGGGACTATTATGCCGTGCTAAATGTAAAAAGGTCTGCAAAGCCATTGGATATTAAAAAAGCGTACAAAGTCATAATGTTCAAGCTCCATCCAGATAAAAACAAGGTAAGTAGGAAGTCTAGTATACATGTATATATATACTCTTATGCTGGTTGTGCTTATATATAAATCTGATAGTTTTAGATTTACATCTTGATTAATGTCTTCTTAATTTGCATCAACAGAGACATGAATTCAAACACCAATTATTAATAAGTTATTTAAAATTGATAAAAATTCTAAATTTTATGAAAACTAATTCAACAACCTGAACAAGGGCACCACAAAGCGGAGCATCCCCTCGCCAAAGAGCATATCATTCTCGACATGAATTATTACCTGATAAACTCCCGTCACCCACTCACTCACTCACTCATCCACATACACAAAAGCACATTTCTATATCCCCTCCAATGTAAACATTGCGAGGGGATAAAAAAGTTTTTTTGTAAGGGAAACACAAATTTTAGGTTTTATAGTTCACTCGGGTGACTTATTGCTATCTGTTGAATTGAACATATTTTATTGACAAAGTCAAAAGGATCGGACACAAGTTCAGAAACTTAGATAGTCTTCTCCTAATACAACATTTTGTTAAAATTGCCAAAATAAAAAACATATATTAACATATGGTCTACTACATATACGTAGTTATAGAAAGAAAAAAAAAAGTTTTAAGTGTACAAGTATAACTTGAATTGGTAAGAAGAAAATTTTTTAAAAAGTAAGCTTATTTTGAAAAACGACCACATTCATTTAAGAAAGTTTGAATGGTTTTGAAAAGTTCAACATTTTGTTCAATAGTAAGAGAATCATCTCCCCATAACATTAAATGTACATCTATAACATATAAATAATTAAATGATAAAAGCTTATTCATTAAGGAATTCCTTGCTTTTACATAATATTTACAAGCAAAAAACAAATGATATGCATCTTCTAGTAGTCCACAAGAACAATTAGGACTGGTTATTAGGTTACAGCGATATAAGTCAGACTTTAAAATACAATTATGTCTTAATCTTGTATGAATTATGTTCAAAAACCTTTTTCCATATGAAAAATATTTCTGAGGTTTTGCAATACTGTTGTGCAGATAGTTTTTAAAAATTTTGATAGAAGTTGCCTCCCTTGTTTTAAGACTAAGGGAATTTCACTTTCTAACTGTATCAGGAATAAATGATTTATTATATAGTTCTAATCTGTATTTTGGCAAAGAATAATTTAAGAAATTCCTGGTAGTGTATCCTGAAATATTGCCTCTTGTATCAGGTACTAAATTTTGTAAATAATTAGGTACTAAATTATTGTGCATTTTATACATTGTTATTAGTTTTGCTCTGTTTCTTCTGTGTTCCAATGGTTCCCAACCTGTTTCCAAATATAATGAATTTCTTGAAGCAATAATTGTAAGCCCAGTAACTATTCTTGCAGCAAATAATTGTACTTTTTCAAGATTCTCAATGTCTGTTTTTGTGCATCCAGACCAAACTTCAACAGCATATTCAAGTTGTGGTCTAATAAAAGATATATACATCTGGGATAGAATATCTCTTGACACAGTAAATTTTAGTTTTTTAAGAAGCCCCAGTTTTTTGTATGCTTTCTTTATAATGATATCAATATGATCAGACCATCCTAAGTTGGACGACAGAAGTATCCCAAGATGTTTGTGTTCTGTAACATATTCCAATTGGCAATTGTCAAAATATAATGTAGGAAACTGCTGCATATTTTTCGAATTAAAAAATACGGCTTTGGTTTTCTGTGGGTTAAATTTCAATAACCATTTCTTTGACCATTCATCTAGTATTCTAAGATCATGGTTAAGATTTTGTTCAATATGATTAATATTATCTGAACATTGTTGTAAGGAATTATCATCAGCATATAATCTACAAACGGATATCATATTTTCAGCCACATCATTTACATACAGTAAAAATAACAAAGGACCAAGTACTGAGCCCTGAGGAACTCCAGCTTTTACATGTCCTACAGAGGAAAATTGATTTCTATACATGACTTGTTGTGTTCTATTGCTTAAATAACTATCAAACCAATCTAGCATATCACCATTGATTCCATACATTTTTAGTTTGTAAATTAAGCCTTTATGCCAGACTCTATCAAATGCCTTGGATAAATCACAAAACACCATACAACAGAATTTACCTTCATCAATACTTTTTACTATAGAGTGGTATGTTTCTAAAAGTTGATATACGCATTGTAGGATTAAATCATTAAGGAGTTTTAAATCTGCTTGCTTATAGTTCCAAATTTTACGTTTATATGCCGCATTAACATTGGTATTCTGGTGAATATATATATAAGTTGCTTTATGATCACTAACTGTATTACTAACTTTTAATGTTCCAGAATCATGTACATGTATATTGTCACTAATAATGATAGGATCTATAAGGGTTTCTGTATTGCAAGTAATTCTTGTAGGTTCATGTATGATATTTGTTAATCTACAGCTGTTCATTATTGTATGAATCTCATGTGAGTTGTTAACTTTTAAGAAATCAGTGTTAAGGTCACCAAGTACTACAATATTGCTGGAGATATCACAAGCTTTTTCAAAGGACCAAGATAGTTTTTGCCAAAAGACACTATTAGTGTGTGGTGGACGATAAATACAGCATATAAGTAGATTTCCCTTTACTTGTGGTATTTCTATCCAAATGAGTTCAGTATTAATTGGTTCTAAATCTTCTCTTCGACTAGCCTTAATTAAATTTGAAACATAAATCATTACACCTCCACCATAAGAATTGCGATCTTTTCTAAAAATATTCTTAAAACCTTCTATGAACAAACTTTCATTTGTAACATGTGTGTCTAAATGAGTCTCACTAAAACATAGTATATCAAAATCTTGAACTAAATACATTAGGGAATCAATCTTATTTCTGATGCTTCTAATATTAAGGTGCAGGATATCAAGAGAGTTTGAAGCAGGTGGGCCTGGGTTTGTTTCAATATCACCAGATAGCAAAAGAATGACAAACATGAATAATTGTGCAAAAAAATTAATTCTGAGAGACCAAGATGCCATATTTTTATATTGTTTTTGGAAGATACTGGATATGAATTGCAAAATATCTAAAAGTGTAGTAGATTTTGAAACTTTAAAAGCAGACCTTGACAGTATATTATGACATTTAATGTAAAAAACCCCAATCGCGGCACGGTGTTGTTCAAGGGAATTACCCATTATCAAAAACTGTGGTTAAGCAAAATCCAAAGTTTGATTTGCAACTGGGCCGCCTTGAAATGGGATTTATTGACATTGTAATTATTTGGCAATATATGAGATGTGTCAATTCGAAATAAATAGAAAATAAAAAAACACAAAACAGTAAACATAAAATTTGAAAAAAGAAGTGCATTAACTCGCACATTTCCCACGTAGAAATTGGGAGATGCATTATGAAAATAACATGAAAAACGGGTAATAGAGTACCGCTGTACATGACTGAATTGTAGTATTTACATGCATGTGTTGGGATGTAAATAATACGAGACAGAACGATATAACATCCAACTATATACACATGCAGATCGATTTGAAGACAGCGTGACAAACATAATAGTATAAGAATAAATTTGAACATACTGTACATATGTTTGGGACATCCGTTATGTTGATCTGTCAATCACATGTTTATAAATGAAAACGAAAGTAGGTAAACACTGATTCGACGAGGTTCCAAGCGTCTGAGAGACGCGAACACGTGGAAATGTTTATAAACACAGTGATTTACGATTTTGGCGTCGAAGCAAGAAACTGTTCGTCTACGTTGTCATCTTGGAAACACTCTAGGTCCTCTGTTGTGTTTATCAATATTTTCTTCCCATGGTGACCACGGAGTTTCGCATATATTCGACCGTCATATGTCCAGCAGCTGTCAAGTTTTTTATTTTTTACTACTTGGCTACTTATTTCTTTTCTGAGTGCTATCTGTTCTCATCCGCTGTCATGCCGACGTGCATAGTTCATGGGTCATAAACTTTTGAACATTTTCAGCTTCTTCTCTTGAACCATTGAAGCAATTTCAACCAATTTTGAAATTCATGGCCCCAGGTTCAGGGGTTCTGGAGTCAGGGTGGGGCTATAATAATCATGTTCATATAGTGAAAATGCATAAATTCTTTACAAATCATCTTCCTTCCCACTGTATATATAAGGCAGATAAACTAAGTGCATGGCTATGTTGATCAAGAGTGCCTCTATCAGGGTTTGGTGCAAGAGGGAAGGGGGGGGGGGGGGCTCTATTGATTAAATAGTGAAAGTGCATTATTTCTTTGAAAATCTTCTCTGCTCCTGGATTCTAAACAAACAAACCAAGTGCATAGTTATGATGAGCAAGGGTGCCTCTTCAAAAATTGTGAATTTCATGGCCCTTAGGTCAGGAGTTCTGGTGTTAGGATGGGGCTCTATTGATTATATAGTGAAAATGCATTAAGGTCAGATGACAATTATACTGTATGTGTACTAAAATAAGCGGATTTTATATCTTAGTGGCTTTGGCACGGACAACAATGCGCTAATTCATGAATACCGTTAATAAATCATAAATAAATACAATACATGGCACAGATGTGTGTAACGCTAATTCATGATTACGCCAACCACTCAATACCCAGTGATTGCGCTAAATTTTGAATACATCAATTTATGTACATGTACAGTATATCAATAATATATGATTTTTCCAAAGAATTTGTCATTGCAGTACCTATACTTTAACAATGAACTTCAAAAAGTTGTGCCTTGTGGGTGGAAATTGTTGTTACAATAATGATTACTCTTTATATTTAAGGTAAATGTTGACTAGGATGAAATATTTTAATTTTATACATGTATCTCAAATAAAGCTACAATTAATATTTTTTTAATAAATGGAATCAGGTCATTGATCAAACCAAAGAGCAAACGCAGATTTGGCAGAAAAAAAATCTGCCCAGGGGTAATTTGAAAGGGTCGGTCGGGTTACAGGAAACAAACTTATTTTTTTTTTTTAGACCTTACCAGGCATTTGCGCAAGATACAAGAGGGTGATGTGTCCTGTATAATCCTATTTGAAATCACTTGAATTGTCAATATCACAATTTTTATGGTATTTATTTTCTAAGACATTTTGAAAACGGATTAGTAATCACAAGATAATGTTTATATTATGAATATTTCTTAAATATTACATGGAGAAACAAAACAGATATTTGAGGAACATGTCGACACACCATAATTCTTTGAAAATCTTCTCTGCTCCTGGGTATTAAGTAGATAAACTAGGTGCACAGTTATAATGAGCAATGATGCTTCTTCCAGATTTGTAAAATTTGTGGCCCCAGGGTCAGGGGTTTAAAGGGAGAGGGTCTGTAAAAAATATAGTTAAAATGCATAATTTCTTTGAAAATCTTCTTCTCTGTCACTGGCTGTATAGCAGACAAACTAATTGCATGATTATGATGAGCAAGGATGCCTTTTCAAAAGATTTGAAAGCCATAACCCCTTGGTCAGGGGTTTTGGTGTTAGGTTGGGGCTCTTTTTAATATATAGAGGCAATGCATTGTTGCTTTTAAAATCTTCTTCTCTGACCCTGGATATTTAGCAAACTTACTAAGTGCATTGTTATAGATGAGCAAGGGTGCTTCCTCCAAAAATTGTGAATTTCTAAGCCCTTGGGTCAGGGGCTCTGGTGTTAGGATGAAGCTATGTTGAATCTATAGTAAAAATGCATTACTTCTTTGAAAATATCTTTTCTGCTTCTGGATATCTAGTAGGCAAACAGAGTACATAAAGTTGTACATGTAATAAGCAAGAGTATTTTTACCAGAGTTTTGAAATTCCGCACCACTTCGACAATTTATTAATTTGCTCTACTGAAAGAAGTTATTTTCTTTTGCTATTCACCTATGACAATTAATCACTGTAAAAAATGTAATTGAAAGGTTAATTGAATAACAGAATTATACAAGAATTTTTTATAATATATTTAATATAAAAAGTACTTTCATAGTTTTTAATGGTCAGGTAGACTTGTAAATAATAGATAAATAAAATTAGATAAAAATACCTTATCTTTATACATTAAATGTTTTTACAAAAACCAAGAGAGGCCAATGTGAGAGGGAATGATATGGGTGTACTAATATTGCTCGAGTTGAATCTACATTACTCTACTATGCTTCCATATAATATGACCAATCATGGCCTTGCTGTGC